>NC_025689.1:22212006-22265579 GCF_000633955.1 Camelina sativa
GGGGTGGGGGTGGTGTGCAAGGATCAGGACTCGATACGTTTCTTTCAAGAGGTGGTCGCCTTGTTCTTGAGGATACGGATGGTTCACCAAGTGGTTCAGCTGACGAGATTGACTTTTCTCTCCATTGCAGGTTCTGGGTGGGGGAGGGACGAGGGTTTCGATGAGAGTGAGAATGCATTTCCTCTCTTCTTGAGAAAGACCTTGAAGGTGTTCGAGAGCTTGGCCTTCTCAAGGGAGAATATCTCGTTCCACGGGGAAACTGGCGTTGACTAGTGTTGTAATTGTATCTTCGGGCCATATTATCATGCGACCGTTTTCTCGAGTAAGTTCCTTGGGCCCCTTGGTAGCTTTTCTCAGCATCTTGTGTTTTGCTTTGAGGTTTTGGGGGTAGGAAATTATCTTGGGGGGTGTAGTAGTTCCTGGGAGCAGAGCTGTGGGTGTTTTGGGATGGGTCTTGAGTTAGATTCCGGGGGGGTTCCTTCCTTGGTTCTTGTAGCCCCGGGCAATGATATTTTTTGTGTGTGAGTCTAAGGCAGTGAGAGCAAAAGTTTTTCAGGTTCTTATACTCTAACCAAATCAGGGCCTCGCTTCCATCTGGGAATGCGACAATAGTCTCTTTTGTTATTGGTTCCAGACCATCGATGAGAACCTGTAACTAGACGGAGGAAGTGGAGATATCCCAGTCTAAGATCTCTCCGAGAGCTTCACCAACGGAGAAAACCATTTCTCTTTTCCAATAATGTTTGGGTAAGCCTTGGATCTCAAGCCAAAAGGGTATCTTGGATGGGAAGGAGGGTGAGATTATCGGTTCCCAACGCTGAATGATGACCATCCATTGGTCAAAATGGTAAGGACGGTTAGCTAGGACTTGTTGTAGGTCCTCTTCAAGTTCAAATTTGAATTGGAAAACTCCTTGTCCAAATCTGCCCTTGTTGCCTTGCCTTTCAGGTTCCATCTGTTAAGGAGGAAAGGAAAGATAGCCCACATCCTTTGACCAGAGGGATTCGTGAGCCTTCCTAGGAGGGTAAGAGAGTTTTCCTCTATCATATATGAAGTGTCCAGCTCTGGGGCCTTGATTCTCTTCCGAGGGGGTGGTGAGTACTCATTTGCTATGCTTTTGCCTTTCATGTAATAGGGTATGCAGTTCGACATAGTTGTGGTCAAGGGAGGAGGAGGAGCCTCGATGGTAAGAACAACTCGGTTTTGAAGGTTTTCAGGTTAAATTCAAACTTAAACGGGAAAGGCACCAACAAGGATGGAGATTAAGCTAGACAAATACCGGTAAGGATGATATTAAATGCAGAGTGAAGATTACCGTTACTGTCAGATCTGTAGAGTATTGAATACTTAGTTTCCTTCTGGTTGATACGGTTTGGATCTAGGTCGGAGCGGTGAAGAAACGTCGCTTGGAGATGGGGGAGGGGTTGTAACTGGTGGATAAAGCCATTGTCCAAACGTCCTAAAGGTGGTTGTGGGTGGGTGAGATCTGGACAATAGGCTTAATCTCTTTCTCGGTTAACGTGCCTGGGAGAGTTTCTCTTTCTCGGTGTCACACGTTGATATAGCCAAGAAGGTTTTTTTTCCGCATATAATACTACAGATTTTAACCATCAATTTTTTTTTTTTGTAGAATTAAAAAAGTTCATATATATATTAAATCAGAACAAAATTATCAGTTATCCGGTACCAAATTAATAGGAAGAAAATAAAGAAAAAATAGTAAACATTTAAGTAGATAGAACTATCAACCCTNTCTTGGATGGGAAGGAGGGTGAGATTATCGGTTCCCAACGCTGAATGATGACCATCCATTGGTCAAAATGGTAAGGACGGTTAGCTAGGACTTGTTGTAGGTCCTCTTCAAGTTCAAATTTGAATTGGAAAACTCCTTGTCCAAATCTGCCCTTGTTGCCTTGCCTTTCAGGTTCCATCTGTTAAGGAGGAAAGGAAAGATAGCCCACATCCTTTGACCAGAGGGATTCGTGAGCCTTCCTAGGAGGGTAAGAGAGTTTTCCTCTATCATATATGAAGTGTCCAGCTCTGGGGCCTTGATTCTCTTCCGAGGGGGTGGTGAGTACTCATTTGCTATGCTTTTGCCTTTCATGTAATAGGGTATGCAGTTCGACATAGTTGTGGTCAAGGGAGGAGGAGGAGCCTCGATGGTAAGAACAACTCGGTTTTGAAGGTTTTCAGGTTAAATTCAAACTTAAACGGGAAAGGCACCAACAAGGATGGAGATTAAGCTAGACAAATACCGGTAAGGATGATATTAAATGCAGAGTGAAGATTACCGTTACTGTCAGATCTGTAGAGTATTGAATACTTAGTTTCCTTCTGGTTGATACGGTTTGGATCTAGGTCGGAGCGGTGAAGAAACGTCGCTTGGAGATGGGGGAGGGGTTGTAACTGGTGGATAAAGCCATTGTCCAAACGTCCTAAAGGTGGTTGTGGGTGGGTGAGATCTGGACAATAGGCTTAATCTCTTTCTCGGTTAACGTGCCTGGGAGAGTTTCTCTTTCTCGGTGTCACACGTTGATATAGCCAAGAAGGTTTTTTTTCCGCATATAATACTACAGATTTTAACCATCAATTTTTTTTTTTTGTAGAATTAAAAAAGTTCATATATATATTAAATCAGAACAAAATTATCAGTTATCCGGTACCAAATTAATAGGAAGAAAATAAAGAAAAAATAGTAAACATTTAAGTAGATAGAACTATCAACCCTAAAAAACCAAAAAAAAAACAAAAATCTTCAAAGAAAAACTAGGGCTTATAGGAGAAATAAGAAGAGCATGCTTAAACCATTCCACCCACAAGGATCTGATGCCGCATTGTAAGGAAGTGTTGCGATCGTTGCATCATCTACTGGAAGAACCTCAAGAGGATCCTCTGAAGGCTTAGGACTGTTTGATTCATTAATAGGATCCACGACTAGGACGTCAAGCTTCTGACCAGATTCGCAATGACCAGGCACACCACATATGAAGTAGTAATGACCGGTTCGGTTAAGGTCAACTAATTCATTCTGTGACTGGTATATGGTCAGAGGGGATTTAGGATTGCACAACTCGAAATCTTGGGAACTCACTTCCATCACATTGTGGAGAGTCTCGTTGTATTGAAAGAGGAGTATATCACCGACGTAGAATTTTTTTGAAGAAGACCATGTCTTGTAATAATCAAGACCCATCGTTGTTGTCCATCCGTTGGAGTCTCCAACCTCGTAAAGAGATGAAGTACGAACTAACCCAGTTAGTGACAATGCCACAATTAACAAAGCCATGATTGTGTTCTTCATCATGATTTTGATTATCTCCTTGATCGAGATGTACTAGAACGATTAGTCTTGTTGTATTGAAATTGTTTAAGACTTGTGCGTGTATATATAGAGACTTGGGAATTTGTTTAACTTTTGTTTCCTACTCGGAATATGATTTTTTTTTTTCTATAAAAATTTCGTGATTTTATTATATACCCTATGTACTAAGAGCATTGATAAAGTATATCTACGTGAGAATAAGATAGCAACAAAAAACTAGGAATCAAGTAGAATATTCGTACATGATGTCAATGGGATTAAAAGATAGCAACACAAAACTTTTTGGTTAATCCGTTCAGTTTTGGATTTTTTTGGATTTTGGAATATAATTGTATTTTGGTTTGGTTCCCAATTTGTTTTCTTTGTTGGTATTTTTAGGTTCTACAAAATATACCCCATACGGTATCAAATTATATCATGGTTTGGTTTAACTTTGTTTTTGACTGATAAATTATAAAATAAAAAATGATTAACTGATATTAACCAAAATAGCATACTTTTAATATATATTTTAATATACATTTTAAGTTAAACATATTTTTTTGGGGGAAAACAGCCTATTCCCCAACGAACTTAGTTACTTTATCGTATTCATACCCAAAACTTTGAGTCGTGCCTATAACAACATAAACTTAACTAACGTTTGAATTTCCTACATAAACTATCCAAATTCGGTCATAACCAACAAATCGACAAACGGTGTTATTATTCCGTTAACATATGCTGACTAGGATGTCGTATATGATGCCACATAATACCATGAAACGATGTCGTTTTAGCTATTTAAAAATAAAAGGCAAATCTGAGACAAAACACACCATAGCTGGACTCGAACCCACAATCCCATCGTCACTTAACTAATAACAGAACCAACTGAGCCAAGGAAACTTTTGTTATTAGTGAGTTACGAGATGATATATATATATACAAAGATTAAAAAAACACATTTTTCTCTCTCTTTTCTCTTCTCCGATCTCTCTGCAATTTTCTTTGTACTTAGATTGCTCTCATTATGAATCTCTATCGTCTTTAAAAATTTTCCCCTTTTACGATTTGATCTGATTCAATAACTTCTCTTTGGATCGATTTCGTAGGCTTCACAGGCAGATTTATAGTCTTGAAGAAGCTGGGCTATGGAGGAAAAAAAGATTTTGCAACTAACAGATTTATATGATTTCGACCTAATTTTTGGGTATTACAAATTTACAGTTGATGGTGGCTCGTCGTATAGAAGGGAGAAGAGAAAGAAAGGAGAATTTTTTTTTTAGGTTTTGTTACTTTTCATCGATTACAAGGAAGATATAAATAGCTATTTCTGAATTTAATTGTAACAAAGGTACATTGCCTCGGTTGGCTCAGTGATGATTTTATAGACTAGAGGTTGGGCGTTCGAATCATGAACCTTATATTTTTTTAGTTAGTTGAAACGACGCGTTTCATAATGTTACGTGGCTACTTAAACTGCAAATACGGCATCCTAGTCAGCATATTTTAACGGAACAGTAACACCGTTTGTCGATTTGTTGGTTTTGACCGGATTTAGATAGTTTGTGTAGGAAATTCAAATTTAAATTAAGTTTATGTGGGTATAAGCACAACTCAAAGTTCTGTGTATGAATACGATAAAGTAACTAAGTTCGTGGGGGAATAGGCCGTTTTCCCATTTTTTTGGTTAGTTTAAGTTCGGTTTTCCACAGTTCTTCGACCTTGGTTCCGGTTCAATAAAATACTTTTTTTTCGGGTTATTCTATGATTCGGTTTTAAATTCGGGTTCCGAAAGATCGGTTCAAGAACTTTTACCCAGCCGTAAGTCTAATTCTAAACATTGACTACCAAAACCTTAGTACTAAAAACAACATGGCTAAATCATTAACTACTAAACCATAAGGCTTAATGACTTCAAAATAAACACAAAGTAAACAATATTGTAGTTGTAGATCACCATCATCAACAGATGTTCATACGCCATACGTGGTTTCTCAAACACACTTTAACTAGCTTACAAGAGTGAACATCTTTTTATTTCATAAGACACAATACATAGTAAACAAGATAACATATGTTTGCCAAAAAAAAAAAAAAAACAAGATAACATATTGGATTATATGCTACAGACGATAGAACTTCTCAACTTATTTCTTCTTCCTCTTATCTTACTTTTTCAATGGCTTAATAAACTTTAGAAAACACAGTTCTACGCAATGTATTAAGTAGCATCTTCTTCTGGTTTATTACTTAAAACATACACAATACATAGATATAGATAACATAGCTGCATCTTGCTCTTCTCCGTCCTCTTCTTCTCATCACATCCACTGTTTTTTTCTCGAAACCTACACACAGTTGAATCAAGATTCCAATGAAAATGTGTTTTGAGGGTTCTGTTAACACAACACAGAGGCTCATATATATATGTACCAGATTCTCTGAAGTCTGATTCTGCAGAATTAGTTCCTCTGCGTTCTCTCAATCTTTGTATTTGCTTTTTGATCAGACCTCATCGAAAATGGCTGATGACAAGAGCCTCTGAACAAACTCTGACTTATGCCTCCTCTCTTCTCGGTCTTTTGATGAGACGGGTGAGATGCACACTTGTCTCTTGCTGAACAAGCCCAAATGCTAATCAAAGACTAAACCTTCTGAAAACACTAAAAAAAAACTAATAAAGAAGCTGATGTAGAAACTATACCGCTCGATATGTTTCTCCTCGGATACTTTTTTGGTTTGGCGTGTCACAGGAGAACTCTGCGATCGTGTAGGTGATATAAATGACGACACTAGAGGATCAGGAGTTCCACTTGGTGGAGGAACAGAACCATTACGAGAAGTAAATCCTAACAACCTCTGTAGATCTCCTTCTCTTAGCTCTTTCCGAAGAAATGAAAGTGTTGAATTGGTACCGCTTTTTCGTGACTTCCTCTTGCGCTGCAAGTAAAACTCTCATTAAGGAATTCAACAGAGCAATGTGGTAAGAACTAAGAGAATCTGTTTAAGTTATATGTGTATAAATTGAATAAAAAGGATATCTTAAATAAACTTCCATGGTGAAGTGTTATGTGTGCTACGATATCAACTCCCACTTTTAGAGAGCAAACAGGACATACCTGCAAAATAACGGATTTGATTGTTTAAAACATTATGGATGTAAAAGAATTGCATGAAAGAATAATACATCGAGAGAGAGAGCAATACCGCGTTCTTTGACTCTAAAGTATGTTCATCATCTATGTGACAACACAAACCAATGATATCAAACGATTCTGCACAGAACGGGCAAGCAAACTCCTCCTGGAAATCATCATCTCCATCTATTTCTTCAAAGCCCATTAACATTTCTGCATTTTTTAAAATACAAAAAGATCATATAAAATTACGAGAATGATCTTGCCAAAGCATTAAATAATTCACCTAGACAAGAAACAAAACAATATGAACGAAAAAACCAAAACTAGACTGCAAGTGCAAGAGACAACAACCTTCTGAATCATGGTTACCCTTTCTAATCAAAACTCTAAAACCAAATTATAGACTTATTAATGTAGAAAAGAAATCAAAGACACAACTTAATAATACACAAAATTCCAATACAGAACAAGCTTAAAGGTAACAAACATTCCTCTAGATCCAGAGAGAAAGATGTTTTTTTTTTTAGGTTATTTTCCTGCATTTTCTCAGCAACAAAGCAACCTTAAACATCAAATGAAACAACTTAAAACCAAATACCAATACCTGAAGATCTATGAATAAGAGAGGACTAAAAAAAATTGAACCTACCCTTCTTGTTGTTATAGATAGATAGGAACATCAAATTTCACAGTCTTATTTACAAGCAAAAAAACATCTCTTCCAGTTCCAGCTCCACAAACACAACAAGTTCAAGAGCTTCTCTTACATAAGTTATGTAACATAACTCAAACTAGAGCAAGAAATAAGCTAGGAAAAAAAGGCAGAAACTTTAACACAGTTATCAAAAACATTTTCTTGAGCCAAAATCAAGAAACCATGATATATTATATGCATCAGACTGATAAAAAAAGTTTGTATTTTTAATTGAAATTTCATTTCTTGATGGCTACAAACTCTAAATCAAAGTTAAGATAGGGCTATACTGTAATTCTCACCGGATCGGGATCGAAGCGTAGCTAGAAATCTCTTGGAATCAGCGTCCATCTCTCTCTCTCTCTCTGCCCACAAAATTAAGAATCTTGGAACAAATTGAAGGACGGTTTAGCAACGAATCTCAAGCAGGATCGATCCTGATAGATATGGAAGATGAAGACGATGATAGATTTTTTATTTTCTTGGTAGGAGGAGGAGAGAGGAAGAAACAAGTGCCTTGTGATGAAACAAGGACTATTATCGGATTCTCAGAAAATGATGGACCGGTTTCTCGAAATTCCAATTTCTGGTTTATTGTTTTCGCCCGGTTTATAATCACGGTTCGGTGTTTGGTATTACACTATTAATCAGTCCAGAGTTTTAGACAGCTAACGTTAACTCTGGACTCAGTCCGATGTTCAGCTTATGTCTAAACTCTTCTCTTTTGTCATAATATCAGAAAGATGGGAGACTAATCTCCTATTTTATTTATTGCTCATTGGAAGATGGAATCGATTAAATCGTTATCTTGCGGGTACCAATATCTTATTCGAACCCTGGTGAGACTCAATAATAATCATGTTGAGCCACCTGCCACCTACCAACTTATCTGGGTGAGAATTGGTGATATTATCTCAACTAGGATAGTATCCGCGCTACGCCACGGGTTGTTTTCTGTATTTTTTTTAATTATTTTTAAAATAATTTTTATATGATGTTCTATTGGTAATATTTTATTTTTAGGTTTTTGTTATTATTTGTTTCTCGTTATTTTTTATTTTATTATTGTAATGAAATTATAGACTAAAATTAATTTTGTTTTTTCTTGTATTATGATGCATTAAAGCACCATTATTAGTGTTAGCTTTCTCATCATAGCTCATAAAACCTATAAATTATTATAACTAATCCTAAATTTCTAAATATAGCGACATGTATAGGAAGAAATTTAAACAGTCATTCCTTATATAGATAATGAACACAAATCACTGTTAAAAAGTAACCATTCTTGGAATATACTCTATATACAACTGCAACAAAAATAAACAAACAACTTGATTGATATCCGCGCTACGCAGCGGAATTGTTTTTTATTTATTTATTTTTGAATATTTTTATTTTTTATGTTTTTGAAAAAAAAAATTTATATGTTGTTTGTAATAAAAAATTGTGAGTAAACATAGTTTTTGATGGTGTTTATTGATAATGTTTTAGTTCTTAATGTCTAGCCAATGAAATAATGAAGAGAGGTTAGAATTTGTGTAGTTTGGATTCACTCAGATCCTACGGTTTGAAAATACGCCATGTCAGCTATCTGAATGATCTCTTCCCATTGGCTCTCGTTTTATGTATATTTTTATTCCATTTAAATCTCTTTTTCTTAATTTAAAATATTTTAAAATACTATTATCAAATGGAAATGTGTTATAATAATAAGAATATGATCATAATTTTTTTTTAACAAAGATTTCAATTTATAAGTATTTTTTACAAATAAAACCATAAAACACAATGTAAACTATTAATGAAAGAAGGCTTACAACTAAACAATTTTTATAATTAATTTGTATATTTGTAATATTATAATTATTCCTATTGTATGTTATTATAATTACAAAATAATTTTTAGTTTCATTTTATTTTGTTAATTTATAAATAATAAAATACGTCTTAATATTGAACTTTAAACCCTAAACCATGAAATCTTGAAACACATTTCACTATTTTTCAAATAACAAAGTAATATACAAAAAAAAAACATTTAAAACTTTATACTTAAATTTTATTTACGAATTATGAAGATATGAGGCATTAATATATATATATATATATATATATATATTAATACATTAGTTTATTCCATTGTTACTTTATATATATATATATATATGTCAAAGCTACAGAACTATCTTGGTTTTTTTTTTTTAACAATAGAAAATTTAAACATTTCATCAATCAATAGGATTTTAAAAAATCCAAGTTATTCACTCCAAATTGACGAAGGAGAGAAAAATAGCCCATCAAATATGTAGTAAGGTATAGTGTATATTATACGATTAGTAAACTTCAAAGACTTGTTAATTTTAATGATTTTTTGGTTAAAGGCTAATTACGAATATGTAGTATTTTTCACAAGTGCCAATCATTCTTTTTACATAAATATTGATAAATTTTTATTTACAAAATAAATATACCGAAAAAAATAACGACATTTTGAAAATATATACAAGAAAAAAAAATATTTATAGAATTATATAGTCAACGACATCTTGAGAATTTGGATTTTTTCCCTTCACTATGGCTGATCCAAAACTGCGGAAGTTCATCTGCAATATCTTCTTCCAAACCGTGCAACTTGGCAAAAGATATGCATTAGCTTACATTTCAATTCGTTAAGTAACCTCAGGAAATAAATAACATAAATTATTAATTTCACTTGTACATAAAACTGAAAATATGACTACACCTGCAAGTGTATAAAAAGAAAAATGTGTTAAGTTTGAATCTCAATAGCAAGTAGTAATGTAAAACTTTTTGTCAAACTTTTGTCAAAAAGAAATAGAAGTCTTACCATTTTGTCAAAAAGAAACATAAGTCTTACCATTCACATATATCAACAGCAAAACTCGATCATCTAAACACTGAAATGGAACAAAATTGCTAAATCTAATCGAAACGAGGAATAAAGTAACCAAAACCAAAAAACAAATTAGTCCAAGCTGTTGTCAATGAAGTAGAGCTGCAAAAATTTCACATTACAAAAAGGGAAGACAAATAACTATAAAGAATTGGGAAATTACGCTGGCTTTGGCTTCAATAATCACCACTCTGAAGGAGTAATTTTGCAGCTTCATTTCAACCGGCCAACCGTCCTCGGCTGCCATGTGCAATGGAGTCTCACCATACTGATGACAAATTATAGAACAGCAAAATAAGTGACAAAATCTAAAGCTCAAGAAAAGAAGAGTCAGGGGAGAACTTAAATCTAAAACAAACACCAGACTCACAGTATCCACTGCTTCCAACTTAAATTTATCATATACATGTTAGTTCTTCTAATAGGTGCAAAATTCAACTGCAAGAACAGTCAAAGACATATCAATTAGAAATCGGTTACACTGAATAAATCGACTCTTCACCAAAACCAAAATGTGATACCTGGTCACGTCTTTCTCTACCGACCAAACGATCCCGTTTTCCCTAGGCTCGGGCTCGGCGGCGGTATGCAGTTTATCAGAAATACACAATTATCATCAGAAAAATCAACTCAAAAAAGCATCAATCCAAAACCCAAATTGAAAGTAGAACTACTGAAACTGAAATCTTCCTGCAATAGAGCGAAACAACTAAACGGATCAAACCCAACATGATTTAAACACTAAATCACTGCAAATAACGAACACCCAAAATTATATTTTACCCTTCTGTGTCAATTTTGAGCTCACCAATTCGATTTGGATTGATGCATGTTACTCCTCACTATGAGAGGGTGTTGTAGATCGTCGATGAATCTGACTCAGAGGGATAATGACTGAGAGGGATCGAAAATGAATGATAAGACAAACAAATTTGGGATCGAGTTTGAGGGGTTTCCAATCGAGTTTCAGAGAGATCGACGAGAAGAGATTAGCCAAAAAAAAGGTTTAGATCTTTAGTTTAAAATCGTCACGAGTTACTAAGTAAAAGACAATTATATGACTTGGCAAAGAAGAAGCTGATCTGTATTATTTGTTATAATTTTATTGGCTAATAATTTTAACTGATGTGTCAATACCAGGTTAAAAGTTAAGGCTGAGGTGTCAAACCCTGGAGATAAACGCATTCTGTTTTTATAGTATTGATTCGTTCAATACTTAAACACGGTTAAGACAATTTCCGGTTTAATAATAACAAATGTTCACGAACCATACATAGTTAACATAATAATAATAAGTATTAGTTTTTTTCATTTATTTCGTCATATTATTTATTATTATTTTTATTTCTGCTGGAGCCCTAAAATCTAAATCATCGAACAGAGCACATCGTTTCCTTGTTCCGATCAGAGACCCTCCATCGCCGGCGTAGCTGTCTTCTTCTTTTTTTTTTTTCCCGGTAATTTTCCTTAATTAGTTCTCCGTTCTTCATTAACAAAGATAAAGGAGACCCCTTTGGCTGGCTAAGATTGCTCTCTGTCTTATTTTCTAGTTTCTTCAGTTCTCTAATTTGGGTGCGTTTCGATTGAAGTTGGTTTATGGGTGTTGCTTAAGATCTCTCATTCAGTAGCGTTTAGAGTCTAAATGATCAAAATTGGTTTATTACCATCTAGCTAGTGAACCTCTACAAGGTTTAGCGCAATTCCTGTAATCATATCAAATCTCATAATCGTAAATATCGAAACTTTAGAGTTGTTGTTTGAAGAGTATATAAAACTAGCTTTGGCTTAGAGGATTATAGAATATAGGTTTTTTTGTTAATAACATGATCTAATGTTTTGTTTGTTATGTTTCCTTACCTTTGTGCAGGTTTGAAGTTTTGGTTCGCTCTGCCTTTGAAGTCTGTTGATTATTCTTTAACAGGAAGAAGTCACTGAGATCGTCGACGCATATTGTTTAACATGTTTTCTGGAATAAAGATCATACCTCGTGATGAAGTAAAGTTACTAGTTTCACTTTTTCCTGAACTTTTTAATTCTTGTTGTGTGTTACGACTGGCTTGAGTTTGATGTATTGTTATTTGGTTATTAGGTGTATGATGATAGTTCGGAAGGAGAAAAAGAGAAATCTAGAGGTGGGAAAGATAGACGAAGAAGGAACAAGGATGATGATAGAAAGGAGCGTAAGGGAGAAGGTAGTAAGAGAGATGGGAAGAAGATTGTTAAGGATGGAGATGGCGACACTGTTGACAACGACTCCCTCCAAGGAGATATTGTAAGAAAGAAAATGGGTCTTGACTGGATGCTGCCGCCAACCCGAAAGGCTGATGATCCAAACCCTACTCCAGATGTAGAGGATAAATTCGAGGAAAGTGCACCTGAGGTGAGGGAATTTTAATTTGGAGTATCTTTCTAACAGGTCTATAATAGATAGTTAAGTTAATGCTTTTTTTTTTTGTTCCTTGACCAGGTAACTAAAGTAAACCCAAGGGAGCTAAATCCTTATTTGAAAGACAATGGAACCGGTTATCCAGAGGAAGAATCTGAGAAAAAACATGGTAAAGACCAGCTTTTACCATCTTCGGTTGTTGGAGATGGTGGTGCGAGTTGGAGAATAAAAGCACTCAAGCGTGCAAAAGAACAGGCGGCGAGAGAAGGGCAAAGACTTGAGGAGGTAAGTTTTGTATATATTTACGACTTTAATATAGTCTCTTTTTGGCCTTTGAGTAACTTCCCTATCATTTGATGGTTATGCAGGTTGCTGGAGAACGATGGGGTTCTCTTGGTAACCTTGTTGAGTCTGTGGCATCTGAAAGAGCAGCTCCATCTCGTGCCCATCTGAATGCAATAAATAATAGAAGAAGAGGGGAAGATGAAAAGAAAGATCCAGAAAGAATTTCTGAGAAGGTACTGTTTATGTTAGGTTTGGTGTTCTTTAAGGTTAGTGCTGTTTCAGACTGGGACGTATGGCAGCTAATATTCTGACTTCCTGACTTTTTTTTATTTAAAGGGTAATGATCGGGAGTATTTAAAAGGTGACTCGGTGCGCCATCGTGTATTGAGAGCCCCCAAAACTGATCCTTCATTATCCTGGGGAAAGAGAAAGGGTAGAAACGAAGACTCAAGGCTAATATCTGAAGCTGCAGCTCACTTGAATAAGTTTTCCAATGACGGAAATTTCATGAAGGAAATGCTTTCTAAGCAGAAGAATGTATCAGTGTCTCCCGTAGAGACTCGTGGAGATCACAGAAGTGATGTGGAGCAGAAAGCATTACCATTAGAGACCAACAAGGATAGCGAAGGGACTCTTCCCAGTATGGAAACTTTAAGTGTGAATCAACTTGCTGCTAAAGCCATTCAGCTCCGTATGAAAGGGAAACCTGAAGAAGCCAAGAAACTTATGGTGAGATAATGACTCTTTTTTTTTCCACATCGTTCACTTGCCTTTTGCCCGAGTCCTTTTTCAAACTCATTGCCAAAGTATGACTAGTTTAGCTGTTTCACAGGATGAAGCAGAGAGGCTAAAAGCAAAACAAGCTGCTGGAGACGATTCATCCAACCACCACTCCATGAGAACCGTAGTGAGGTAAGTTTACAGTTGTTGCTGAGATGTTTGGCTTATTTTTTTGTTTGTTTTTGTTAAATCATGCTGATATTAAATTGCCTCTTTTTCTTACTCATTAGATATCCTGTCAACGATATGTCGGGTAGAAGGAAGAATGAAGATGATAATACGGATATGCATCTAGCCAAGAGCATAATGCAGAACAAACAGTACAAAACATCTAATCAAGCTGCTGATGATGAGTATGACTATGGAGACGCTCCAAGCAAAAAGTCCCGGAAGCGGGAATCGTCCAGTAACATTCCTGAAAAGGACAACCGTGTGAAACGTATTATGACTCAGCAAGAACGATGTCTCTTCTGTTTTGAGAACCCAAAGCGACCGAAACACTTAGTTGTCTCCATTGCAAACTTCACTTATCTGATGCTACCACAACAGCAGCCCCTTGTCCCAGGCCATTGCTGTATCCTGCCAATGCAGCACGAGGCAGCCAGCAGAAGTGTTGACGACAATGTTTGGGATGAGATTCGTAATTTCAAGAAGTGTCTTATAATGATGTATGCGAAAGAAGGAAAAGACGCAGTGTTTCTGGAGACTGTGATTGGTTTGTCTCAGCAACGTCGCCACTGTTTGATCGAGTGTATCCCAATTCCTCAAGAAATAGCAAAAGAAGGTCCTCTTTACTTCAAGAAGGCGATCGATGAAGCGGAGAGCGAGTGGAGTCAGCACAATTCAAAGAAACTCATAGACACTAGCGTGAAGGGTCTGAGGAACTCTATACCCAAGAATTTCCCTTACTTCCACGTAGAGTTTGGTCTAGACAAAGGGTTTGTTCACGTGATTGATGATGAGCAACAGTTCAATAGCAATCTTGGACTGAATGTAATCAGAGGAATGCTCGAGTTACCGGAAGAAGACATGTACAGACGAAGAAGGCATGAGTCAGTGGAGAGCCAGAAGAAGGCGGTTGTGAGCTTTGCACGCGAATGGGAACACTTTGACTGGACGAAACAACTTGATTAAAAACATCTATGGCTTGATCAGCGTCGGTTCTTTTCAACAGGAGAATTTCTTGAATGACATTGCTTTAAATCTCCCCAACTCCTATGCACACATACCAAAGGTTAGGAAAGATTGTTTAAACATTGTTTGTTGTCTTTAACTGTGTACTATGTGTTGAGATCAGGATGATATCTATAGTGTCAAAAGCATCAAGAGTTGAACATAGAGGTTTCAATTTAGTAGATAAACTCTGCATTTTATTGTCCCTTTATTCTTTGGCTTTTGTTTTCTTTTACAGAAAAAAGATACAAGAAGTTGGAAAGACAAAGATCATTCTCCATTAGTAGGTTGTGTCTGGACGTTCCCAAGTTAGCATGTCATATCCCAAGTCCAAAAACCCCACATGAACAAAACTTGATTTGCAACATGTATGAACAATTTTAGAATTTTTAATGACATCATAATAATTCATAAACCAAATCATGGGAGAAACATTTGTGATTGTTACAGTCAAAGCTCACGCCATCTCCTCCAACCACATTCAGTGCAAGTCCTCTAAGCTGTCGTTTTAGTAAATATAACAATATACACCCATTTGGGTCACCAGAACCGAACCAGATAAAGTAATCAATAATCTAATTGTAAGTTAACAACACCATGTTTTGGATCAGAGAATTCAGACAAGTCCTTGTTCTCACACTTAATTAAGATCCAAATCTGACTTCCAGCAACGAACAACTTAGAGAAACCAATCAAGTCAGCTTTCCTTTAGAGTTTTGGTCCCTGAACTTGGAGATCTCGCCGCGGATCATACAAGTACTGTCCAGTTCATAAAATTGTGAATTTCAGTGAAGAATGCAACAAATTGCTCATAAGTAGTTATGTACAACGGTTTGCGCCATGGGAACATCACTGCAAGAAAAACAACAAACTAGAGATTTGTCAACAAACGAAGTCAAAATATGCGATTCAATAGAAGGAAGGAGAAAAGTGTGTGATCAAGCTCAGAAATGGTTGGCTCATCAGCGGAAGTCTATGAGTCGCAAGATTCCACAAATTAAATACAGTTTTTTCAAACTAAAGATGACCCACAATGAGAAAAGGGGAGACGACAAATTAGAGAAACTTAAACTAAAACATTCTCTGCATCTAATTATTTCAATAACCCACTGGTTCACTCTGTGTTCTCTGGTACTGTTTGGTTTTATAATCAAGTGTCACTAATCCGTATAAGAAGAACAAATTAGTATAATTCAAAAGGGTCGTGTTAACAAATATGAAAATGTTTACTAGAGGTTTTATGGATATTGAGTCTCAAAAGAGTGAGTCTAAGAATAGAAATAATCATAGGAAAACACAATATGAAGCAATTAGATCAGTCTGAACCGAACGGGATCAAGAACCAATACCAAAAAGAACTCATTTCATCTCATCCTGCACACTAATCTAAGTATCTAACACACACCATGTTTTCATCAGAGCTTTCATAAGATCCTCAAAAACATCTTTCTTCGCATCATCTCAGCAAAGGACGTCTTTGAATTGTCAACAGAAAAATCCATTGTTTCAATAAAGAAAACAGCAAAAGTCTGAATCAAAGAACCAAGGATCCTTCCACGAATCCACAGATTCTTTCATGTTAGCTATCTACCTAACTGACTAAGCTAAAGTTGCAAATGTAAAGGTTGCCACATTTATCACTAAGAATCCCAAAAACAACAACTTGAATGATGCACTCTAATTGTTTGAACTTTGTTGAGCATTTGTTTGAGCCTTCCACTTTTTCTTTAGGAGAAAGGTAGATCTTTTCAATCCAGTTTCATGAAGTCAACCTCATGAGCTCGACCCTGCAACGTCATGAAGATTCTAAGAAACTTCGGTCTAGTTATATAATCATCAGTGTAAACATATCAACTATATATAAATAACAAAGTTAAACAAAATGTTACCATCATTTGAATTTCCTATGAACTAAAAAACATATTCATGAACATGTAAGGACTGCACTGCAAAGTAATCACTAGTAAAGCAACATAAAAGGGTTATTCACCTCAAGGATGGTTTAAGAAAGCATGTCTAGAAAGCTTTTGTCCAATCTCCCATCATACAACATATCAGTGATCAAACTAAATGTTGAAGCATCCCCAACAAATCTGCAACTCCTCATTTCTTTGATGAGTTCTGCTGATGTAGCTTTGTCACCATCTTTAAGTTGTGCCCTGATCAGCGTATTATAGGTACAATCATCTGGGAGAATCCCGTCTTCTTTCATTTTTCTGAACAAGGCATTTGCTTCTTGCAATAAGCCTTTTTCACAAAATCCTGAGATCATAATATTGTAGGTTATATAACATGAGGCTTCCCTCCTTTAAGGCTGAGGCTACAAAACAAAGTCCACCCATCTTCCACCTTCCCAGCTTTGTGATAAATGTCCCACATCGGTGGGATAGGAAATAACACAATACCATATAAAGCACCACTGGTCCCCCCACTCATAAGCTAGCTTTTGTGGTGGGTTCTACCTTTGGGGTTTTATTGGCTTTGTTAAGGCCCAATATGATACCAAAGTGTATCAAATGGTATCAGAGCATTCTGATCCTTGGACATGCGACGTCCGGCTGGAGAGGAGAGAAACGGGAGAGGAAGCGACGTGGATGTCGCTTGTTTAAACGGGGCGGTATTGATAAATGTCCCACATCGGTGGGATAGGAAATAACACAATACCATATAAAGCACCACTGGTCCCCCCACTCATAAGCTAGCTTTTGTGGTGGATTCTACCTTTGGGGTTTTATTGGCTTTGTTAAGGCCCAATATGATACCAAAGTGTATCACTTTGCACATCCCTTCAATCATAATATTATATCTGATAATATCAAGTTCCATTTCACTCTTTTGCAGATCCTGGAATAGCACCATTGCTTTCTCTAGCTTCCCGTTGTTACAAAGTCCATCTAACAAAATGTTGTATGTCACAGTATTGGGAGGCACGCCATCAGTAACCATCTGTTCGTATACTTTTTGGGCATTATCACAATCTCTAGCTTGAAAAAACCCTTGGATAAGAGTGTTGTAAGTGACAACGTTGCCATCCCAACCCTCTTTGAGACATCTCACGGAAGAGTGCCATACCGTCCTCTACCCTATTACACTTGCAAAAACCCTTTATAAGCGTAGTATAAGTCACTACATCTGCGAGACAGTCCTTGCTAACAATGAACTCAAACATTTTCTTGGCATCATCTAGACGATCGTGCATACAAAACCCATTGATCAATGAATTGTACGTGACATTATCAGGATCTATTGACCTTTGAATCATCTCCTCGTACAATTTTTCAGCCTCTAAAAGCTTCCCCTCTTTCGCATATGCATTGAACGTGACTACATCGGGGTTAATTTTCTTCTGGATCATATCACTTAGTAGTCGAGAGGCATAACTCCATCTTCCGTAATTACAAAGGCAACTTATGAGTGAGTTATAAGTGAAAACATCTGGTTTGATTCCTTTGTTCTCCATTTCATTGAATAGGTCAACAGCATCATCAACTTCTCTGTATTTGCAAAGACCATCAATGACTGTGTTGTAGATAACAACATTCGCATCTATTTTCGCAGCTTCCATCTTCTTGAGAATACTTAAAGCCAAATCAATGTCACCTCTCTTACATACTCCATTCACAACCGCACCATAAGTAACTAGATTCGGTTGACAGCCATTTGCAACCATTCTATCAACTAAAGCCAGTGCTTCCGATACTTTGTTGTCGCGAAAAAGCCCATGAATTAGAGGGTTATATATATATATATATATCCATGTATCAAGTTTATATCCCATTTCAACCATCTGATTGACCAAAGCTACAGCCTCTGAAATCTTTTTACCGTGACAGAACCCATTGAGGATTGAAGTAAGCGTGACGATATGGGGCTCATAGCCTAGTTTCATCATCTTGCCAACAACAGCTAAAGCAGGAGAGATTTGAGAGCATCGGCAAAAACAGTTAATCAGAATACTGTAAGTATAGTGATTATGTGAAACTCCCAGTTTTTGCATTTGCTCACCTAGAGAGATGACAACATCATACTTCTTCATCTTAGCGATAGCACTCAACAATCTACTGAAATCAAATATGGAAGGGCGTGGACGAGACTGTACCATCTCACTGAACAAACCAATTGCTTCATCTAACTTCATATCACTCACCCCATTCCTCAATTTATCTCTGTAACCATTACTGACGCTAGAAAAAGCTCGTACTACCCCGTAACAACAACCGAAACTGCAATGGCTAAACGAAGGAGGAGCATTTCCAGTTTTACCTTTCTCAGGAAGACTCCGGTGACCAAATCTTTTCGCCGCCGACGCAATCGCAAACGATCTCATCATCTTCGGCTGAACTAGGTTTCTTCTCGATTTCTGACTCCGACAATCTTACTGCTCGAGACTCGAGAGAGAAAGAATTCGTACCGGGAATTAATGTTGGTTTAACCCGGTTTAAGTGAATTTTGGTTCAACCAGGTTTAGTCTGAAAAAATGGATTTCATTTCAGTACCGGTGGATTATATTTTTGTAATCGACAATCTCGTGTTCGTTTGTCCGGTCCAATCTTCCGACATGAACTAAACATGGAATCATGATTCCTAACATTCAATTAATAAACAATTTTTGGAATCTTTAGTAAGAAGATGATAACCAAATAAATCAACAACCTTTTTTTTATATCTATATTAGTATTTTTGCAGCAGTTTTTTCTCAAAAATATTTTTTTAGAAAGTTTTTACATTTAACTACATTTAATGCATTGATTTTAATATTATTTACCAAAACTTCAAAATTAATTATAGGTAAGATTTAAAAAAATAAGGAAATCTTTCTACCTCATTCAAACATAAATATATGATTCTCTTTTATTTTTTATTTGAATTTATATTTAAATTATCTTGAATTATTATATAATACATTTAGTTAATAAAAATTGTGATTTTTTTCTGCATATGATGTAATACAAAATTTTAAAAACGGACATATGTTACTCAATAGATGAATAAAAAATACGTGTACAATATCCCACATCGTCTATACAAATTGGGCAATAGTTCAGAGTCATACTATAAAAGAGAGCAAAATGATTTCAAATACAAATGAGTAAAAAGCTTGATTTATCAGACATTCAAACTTTAAAATATTTTATTTGGTTTATTTTGGTTCTTTGTTTTAAAGATTTTTAAAAGATTAAATATGAAAAATATTTAAAACTTTTAAAAAGTTAAATATGATAAATATTTAAAACTTTTAAAAATTTAAATATGATAAATATTATACCGTAGATACACAATAAATATTAAAAATTAAAATGATATAGTGTGAGTTAAAATATCTCGGGACGGGGTTATATAGCAGGACGGAGTTTAACGATATTTATATAAATTAAAAAGATATCATTAATTCAGTGTTACAGGGATAAAACATCATATCATTATTTTGTTAACACTGTTGGTATCAGAGAATAAACATATATAATTAAATTAATATAAATATTATTTAAAAAATAAATTATATTGCAGCATTATATGTTTTATTTAACAATTATTATATAATTATAACATATTTAACCAATAAATACAATTTATAATTTAAATATTTTATTTATAAATAATTTTGACCAGCGGTAATCTAGTATTTAATGTGATCCTAACCAAATCAAGAGAGATACATTTGTGTGTGATTGGGATCATGTTGGGAAGCAAAAGCAACTTAACCAACACGCGTCATAAAAGAACTTCAAAAGATTCTAACTAGTTCTTAGAGATATTTTATTATATATGGGCATTGGGGTCTTAGACGATTGAAAATGGAATTGAAATTTTGATACAACACGATACACACAACACACAGAAGAAGTAGTAAGCGTTAACGCATCGCAGCACTACTCCTCGATATATTGACACGTTGTCTTTTGCTACCCTTTGGATTGTTGTTACAGTCAAAGCTCACGCCATCTCCACCAACCATATCCGTGAACATCCGTTGCAAGTCCTCTAAACTCTCTCCCTAACTCATCAAAACCGAACCAAACCGGTTCGTAAAAACTAATNTAATTTCTCAGTTAAATCTACACAACCAGAAGTTTATTTCCTCGTTTAACTTAATTTTCTGGTTTTACTTGATTTACTTTTGCCAATCAACTCTCTAATGCGACTCTTTAAATCTTCAAAACCAGCGTACCATTGGTTATTGTTGAGCAAAACATTCTTCAACTAATCGAGAAGGCCAAAATTGAATTTACCAAATAATTTAACCGGTCTAGGAAATCTAACCAAGCCCAAATCATACATTTTATGTCTAAACCAATAATCAGAGCTGTTAAACTGGGAGGTAATACACTAATGATCAACGAAAGTATCCTGAACCGAGTGGTCATACACTAAATGATCTACGGAAGTATACTGAACCGGGAATTCAAATTGGAAAAGAACTGGGGCATACCTCGTCTTTTTTGACATTGTTCATCATTGAGATCATCTCTTGCAAAAAATCACAGAAGTCCTGAATCATTTGGGTAAAACATTAGAAAAAAAAAAACAAAAAAACAAAACGACATCTTTTTTTCTAAAGCAAAATCATAGAATGGAATTAAAGAAGTGTGTACGAACATCGTCATCATCTTCATGAGGATCGAATAAGCCAGCATCGTACATTGACCTCTTATTCTCATCATTCAGAACTAATTCACCCAAGAAAAACAAAAATTGTGCTGTTACTTGAGACGGACGTTAACAAGCGTCGTATATAAAGATAACGACAAGAATTAACGGACGTTAAGAAGATATTTTTCGAACGAAAAGGTGAAATTACCAGAATAGGCTTCCTGTATTTGTTGAAACCGACGTTTAGCTTCTCCGACGAGTCCAGGATTCCGAACGTATCTATCCGGATGCCATTTCTTCATAACCGAAACAAATATATCAACGAAATGCAAAAATTCACAGATTCAAAATCAAAATCAGGTTCATATACAGCTACTACCATGGCTAGCTTACGGTAAGCAGTGCGGATATCGGAAACGGAAGCGTCTTTACGGATCCCGAGAACGTTGTAGTAACTAGATCTGATGTTTGATCCTCCTCCACCTTCACACGCCATTTTTTTAAAACCGCTAGCTCCTCCGTCTCCGTCTCCGCCGCCCGCTGCTACGTTTTCAAAGGTTGTTCTGTTATGTATCTCTCTTTAGTTAAGTCAATTTCACTGTCGAAGCATCGGAAAAATCTGCGAGTTGAAGAAGCAATAGCCTTTATTTTTTGTGGATGGAGAAGAGAAGAGAAATGAAACAACAAACACCCAAAAAAAAATATCTTCGTAGGAGAGAGATGGAAGTTAGAGAAGGAAACTTCGAGAGAGGGTTTTGATATTTTTTCTAATTTTTTAATATTTTTAAATCTTTACGATATTTTGTTATATTATATGTCACGTGTTCGTTAGATTATTGTTAATGTGTGGAAGCCATTTTAAATTAAGGCCCATGGAAAACCCAATAAGAGTAACAACTTCTGGTTCCTTTAGAAAGTTAGCCAAAAAAAATTGTAGGATAACTTAAATTAGTTGCACTTCCTACTCCAGGGGTATATTTGGATAAAAATTTTGGATCTATATTTTGGTTTTGAGAGCCAAATAAATCTTAAGTTATTAAGAACAGATTACATGAACAACAAAACTATCAATAGGGTTGTCTGAATCCTCCGTACGAATTCTAAAGGTTAGAGAGATCCATTGAATTATTTAATTTTGTATGGAGAGGTAGTCTCACTAGGCGTGTATTTTGTATAAAAAAGAAAATCATAGTTATTTACTTATTTATGTAACTTGTTGAAATTTATTTACAAATTCCGCCAAAAAACATGATTATGTATTTACTTCACCAAAATTCCGGTTTCACAATTTTGGCGCGAAAAAATTTAGGTTAAGGGAGATTGATGTGAGAGACCTAATAAAATTAGGTTTGTTTTGGTTTATAAAATTGGTGTAGACATTTGATTCGGCTATATGTGGCGTATACATTTGATTTATATTGTTTAATTCTATTGGTTTGGTTATTTAATAACCCACTAAACCATTTTCACCAAAACCATTTTAACCTAACTTATTAAACTCATTAACACATTTAACCCATTAATCCATTAGTGCCCAAATTTCTAACTCATTTGGTCCAAGAGTTGGATTGGTTTGGATTAACCCATTAACTTTAACCTATTTTGACATCCTATATGTGAGTGAAATGATTTTGCAAGTGCCAACATTGTAAATTAATAATGTACATAACATCTTAACCAAATAACATATATATCTCATTATCTTATTTAATGAACCATTTCTTATATTTTTATACTTTTTTTTGGATAATGTCATCATTCGTGAATCGCATTACTATTCATAAGTTTTACATTGTTATCACAATCGATATGCAATCAAATAATCAACAATGACACTCACATTCAGTCCTTAGCTTTTTACTAAAGGTCTGAAGACAATCAGTAACTTTAATCTCGTTCGATTGGTTTGAAAATTTAAAAGTTCGATTGACGAAAAGAAAATTAACCAAATTCAAACATTGGTTCGGAAGAGATAAACATGCGTTCAGTTCATGTAAAATTATGGGTTCCAAAGAAAAACTAAAACAATATTTAGTTCGATTTAGATTCCAAATTTATGAGTAACTTTGGTATTTTTTCTTTATTGAGTACATGCATTTTAAACGATTTTGGTACATTCAGTTTCGATTTAGGCCAAAAACTTTCTTTAAAAAAATTGATAAACGAATCAATTCTCATTACCGAACTTATCACCGGATTAAAATAAAACAGTCTAATCATTTTATGCTGAAATCGAAATAAACCCGGACAAAATTAACGAAATTTCAGTTATGTTTACACGGATACACTTTTAGGTAGCTCTAAGACGAATCCGGATATCCGGTATTTTTGGAAGATAATAGGTTTCAAGTCTACTTTTAGCCGTATTCTCGGCAAGGCATATTAAATAAATACAATGAAAGAACAAAAAAACCGGACCGAATTAACGAAATTGCGGTTCGGTCCACACCCTTAGTTGTGGGCTTGTGGCCTTGTGGGCAGTAAATACATCCAAAGACAAAAAGACCCTCAGAGATTAGATCAATTTACATTTGAAACCTAGATAAACGGAGTCAACGGACGGATATTTTGCCGTTAGAGGAAAGATACTGTCCTCTTTTAACAACTCTTCAACTTCTGTCTTTCTCTCTCTTTCCTCGTTCCTCCGGCCATCCTCGCCGGTAAGTCAAATCTCCGGTGAGAAACATTTTATACAATAAAATCTTCTTTGTCCATATAATTATGAGTGTTTTTAGTTACCGCTTTATAACAACAAACAACTCTACAAAAATTGGATTTTCATAATAACCCCTTCACTTTTTCTTAAAAAAAATCTGAAATTTGATTTCAAAGTTTCGTTTTTTCTTTGCATAAATCATCTCTAACTGCTTGATTTGGTCAAAGATAGTAACTTTTTGGCTTTGACATCAGATTTTTCTGACTAGGAGAGGTTTCAAAATGGGTTTGGATCCAGAACAAGCTGATTTGGAGGTACGAGATGAAGACGCTAAAGCACGAACAGTGTGTTTACATGCTTATTCAGATTTAACTTATGTGTCTCCACTTGTGTTCTTATATCTTCTCAAAGAATGTTATAAATATGGTAAGTCCTTAGCTAGACTTTTTATAAGTCCCCAATTGTGTGCGGTTTAAGCAGATTAATGGGTGTGTGTTTACAGGAAGTTTGAAGGCAACTAAGAAGTTCCAAGCTTTGCAGTATCGAGTTCATCAAGTTCTTGCTAATAAACCTAAACCAGGACCTGCTACTTTCATTGTCAAGTGTCTCATTGTGCTTCCTATGTTTGGTGTATATGGTGAAGGCTTTAGTCACTTGGTTATATCAGCTCTTCGCCGTTTCTTTAAAGCAGTACCTGAACCAACAAGTGAAGATGATATGTGTTCCGCGAGAAAACTAGCTGCTCAGTTCTTCCTTGCTACTGTTGGAGGTTCTGTAGCTTATGATGAGAAGGTGATGTTGCATACTCTTAAAGTGTTTGATGTGGGGTTAACCAGCATTGATGAAGCCTTGTCTGTCTCGGATGTTTGGGATGGACATGGGTTTGCTTGTGGAAGTGCGTTTCTGGAACAATACATTTCTGACTTGATCAAGTTGAAATCTTTCATGACGGCTGTGTCTTTGTTAGAGCATTTCTCTTTCCGTTTCCCCGGAGAAACCTTTCTTCAACAAATGGTTGAGGAGAAAGACTTTCAAGCTGCAGAGAAATGGGCTACGTTCATGGGAAGGCCCAGTTTATGCGTTCTTGTCCAAGAATATGGTTCAAGGAATATGTTAAAGCAAGCTTACAATGTTATAAAGAAGAACTATCTCCAGCAGGAATTTCCGGAATTGTGTTACAAGTGTAAAGAAAGGTTGTTGCAGTCGCTTTTGCTTCTGATTGTAATCATTAGACAGCTTTTATCTTTTACCTGTATTGGATCTTGTCTATCTAGAATCAGCAAGTCAGCAGATACATATGAAGAATTAACACTAAAAGATTATATTTTTCTGATTAACTGGCAGTGCACTGAAGGATCTGGCAGAAAAAGCATGCTGGGATGTTGCTGAAAATATGGCAAAAGGTGAAAGACAGCTTCTTGAGTATCTGGTAAGCACTTGTTATACGTGAAATTAATGTGTAAAGACATTTTTTTTTTCATTTCGTAGGGAGATTTGTAACATGAAGCGGTCATCTGTTTTACTGAAGTGTTGGTGGCTTTTTGAGTTTATAGGTCTATTTGGCAATGGAAGCTGGGTACTTGGAGAAGGTTGATGAACTGTGTGATCGATATTCACTTGAAGGTCTGCCAAAAGCACAAGGTATATATTGCTGCACGGAACCTCGCCTAGTGTTTTCAAAAACTATAAGAAGCTTACAATGGTATTCTTTATGTTGTTCAGAGGCTGAGGTTTGTTTTCTTGAAAAAAGCTTTCTGCGTCTCAACGATCTAGCTGTGGAAGATGTAGTCTGGGTTGATGAAGTTAATGAGTTGAGAAAAGCAACTTCTTTTCTTCAAGGATGTAGAGTTGTGGGTATTGACTGTGAATGGAAACCCATTTATATCAAAGGCAGTAAACCGAGCAAGGTAAATTACTTGTACAGTCTCTTCCCTTTCCTAACATGCTGTAACATTCTTATCGTTGTTGTTCTTGTTTACAGGTTTCAATTATGCAAATTGGCACTGATACCAAAATTTTCATATTGGACTTGATAAAGCTTTACGATGATGCCTCTGAAATTCTGGATAACTGCCTTGGCCAAATTTTGCAATCGTATAGTATATTAAAGCTCGGTACATGTGAAATCTATCTTCTTCTCTTTTTGTCTACTTTATAAAGATAAGCTCTTTTACTGAGTAACACCATGATCATGAATTATCTTTAGGTTACAGTTTTCAATGTGACATCAAGCAGTTGGCCCTTTCATATGGAGATCTGGACTGTTTCAAGCGCTATGACATGTTGTTAGACATTCAAAATCTTTTCAAAGAGACATGTGGTGGTTTAGCAGGACTAACGAAGGTGAGCTTTTGTCTTTTTGTTATCTAGCTCCTAGTTCACAAAATCCTTTGATATTACATTCTTGTCGTTGGTGTTCTTTGTTCGGTATCAGAAAATATTGGGAGTGTCTTTGAACAAAACAAGACGCAATAGCGACTGGGAACAAAGGCCTTTGACCCAGAATCAGGTGTATACTCTTCTCCATATATGTGTTGTCATGATTATGAGGGACCACAATTGTTATATACAAGTTAGAGTCTGCCGAAAATTTGACCGAGTTATGAGTGAGAGGGTGGAAGCATATTTGTCGAATCTGATATTAAGTGTATTGTGCAGCTAGAGTATGCTGCTCTTGATGCTGCAGTGCTGATTCACATATTTCGCCATGTTCGCGATCAACCTCCACATGACAGTAGTTTGGAAACAGTCCAGTGGAAATCTCAAATTGTAAGTAGCTCTCATATAAATTCCCTTATCATTTAACTGATAGTTTAAGCCGATTTTCGTAGTCAAAAACTCAAAATCATCAGGTTTCAAGCCTTACTTACAAAATATGAGTTTGATGATATCTTAAAGAGTTAGTTTTGTGGGGATGATATGCGATTAAAATGGCATTTTGGTGTGTAAAGCTTGAAATATGGAATCTAACATGAACCTAAATTTTGTGCAGGTTTCCCACATGGATAACCCGAAATGGAAGAAGAAGAAGCCTAAGTGCCATTCCATGCAAACATCAGCTTCAGTCATTTAACAAGCCATTGAAAAGAAAGGAGCAAGTGTGTAAAATATCCGTTCAAACTCTAAAATGAAAAGATACATTTAACCGTAGCTTCTCTATGTAGGATTGATTTGCTTTAATTAAAAAAAAAAAAAACAAAACAAAAGAAATCTTGTTTCAGAGTAACAAAAGAAAAAGAGATCTTAACAGGGAGAATATCATTTACATACATACTCTTCACAGGATCAACGGTACAAACCCGAGAACTAGTCCAATGAACAATCCAGGCAGCTTTTTACCGGCCTTGCCAAAATAGAGTCCCTGAGCATAATCTCCCACATTGAAGTTTCCTATATATCCAGACTCAAGTCAAGTTCATGTTTCATAGTTATGTGTAGGATGTTAAGTTAGGGGTATTTTATGGTTAAAAACCTCGTGTGGAAGATGAGCTGCAGCCACCACGGAGGGTGTTCCTGATATCTCTCGGGGTAGCCCGATTGTAAAACACGAAATCAGACATGACGCTATTGATGCATGTAAGCACAAGTTCTGTTTCCGCGGAACAAGGACCGTTGCAGAACCTGTCTGTTTCCTCTGGTGGAACCTTGAATTCACCTCCTGCGTTTAGTCTGAACGCCTCATTGCACCCTCTGTAGAGCTGTAAAAAAATGGAGAAAAAGCTATTGTCAAACAGTGATTTCTTTTTACGAGGTTTTGTCATTGATCATACTACCACTTACCAGGTTATTGTTAAAACAGAACGCGGCTCTCTGAACCAAAATCCCTGCGCCTCCGATTACACCACCACCCTGCGCATTGACTGCATCAACAATCTCAAGAGAATGAAAACCAAATTAACTTAATGAGTGTCTTAACAAAGAGAATCTGAGACTTGAAAGACTAAACTGCACCTGAATATCTTTGACTATTAAAAAGCAACACTGCATAGAGTAGCCATAGTCTTAACACCGTCCGAACATTCATGGCAAACAAAGAGAGAACGAGAGACAGAGATTGATTGCTGAATTGATTTTATATAGGGTGGCGAGGTAGGACACACGTTAATATAAAGTGAAAGTGTATGTTCAAAAAAGTTGGTGATCTAACTTGGAATAGTGTTCAATGAAACATAAGCAGTTGACAAAAATGTGGACCAGAGAGACATGAAATAAGTTTGGAAATGCAAGCCACCAAACTTATGTTTAACACAGAAAACAACAAAAAAAAAACAAAAGAGTGTTCAAGACTTCTAGGAGAAGGATGTGATATCATCATCAATCACAAATCTTTTAGCTTGAAGAAATAGACAAATTGTACGGAAAATCTTCTCGGGTTTGGATTGAAATATGAAAGAAAAAAAAGACTTGATGATGTTCTGTCCTTAGTTGATGTACTGAGAGAGCCATTTGAATCCCTCGCCATAACCCATTTTCCGGACAATGCTGCACATGAAGACCTCGAGTGGACGAACACCAGAGTCTCCGAGTGTAACTTTTCCCTTGCCGGTGGTGAAGTTAGTGAGACCCAAGTGATACCTCAATTCATCTTCAGAAGCTGCATAAGGGATATCAATCTTGTTTCCAAGAATCAGAAAGGGAACGGTTGCAAGGGCTTCATCTGAGAGAAGAGCGTCAAGCTCTCTTTTAGACTCAGCAAATCTTTCTTTGTCATAAGCATCCACAAGGTAGACAACAGCATCAACCTTTATGCAACCATAAAAAAAAAAAAAAAAAAGAGTTTCTATCAGCACAGAGAACAAAACATACTTCGAGTTCGCTCTACAAAAACTCATCACCAAAAGGGATATCACTGATATGAGAATATCCCAGCTCTAGGTTCATCTTAAACAACTCTAGTCTGATGATATACATGGCAAAAGGTCTAAAAACCATAACATCACTTCTAACTGTGTAGAACTTAAGGAAAAGATCATTAATTTATACTCTCAGATCAAGACCATTAAAACCATCTTGAAGGCAAACACATGTGTAATTTGAATTGTGATGTAAGAAAGAAACTTCCATCTAAGCTTTTGAATTAGCATACCAGCAACAATCATCAGATAAAACATAGCTCTGTTCGATTTGAGAAAAGGTATTAGTAAAGAGAGAATATAGTAATGAACCTTGGCATAGTAATCTTTCCAAACCCTACGAGCAATCTGATGACCTCCCAAATCAAAAGCCTTGAACTTGATTTTGCCAATGCTAAGTTCTTCAGACGTTGGATGTTGCGTCGGCTGATGCTGAACTAATCTCTATATTACACCACCAAAAAAAAAGAAGAAGAAAGAGTCAGATCTTAAATTTGTGACACAAACTCACTCAACACGAAATCGAAAAGCCACTATGAATACCCTAAAATTCATGAAACGAAGACATGACTAAATAGATCTACCCAAAAAAAAATTGAAAATCGAGATCGAACAATTACAAAAATCAAACCTCGTCTTTGAGCATGTGAAGTAAAGTGGTTTTGCCAGCATTATCGAGCCCGAGAAACAAGATTTTGGCTTCTTTTTGCCATAACCCTAAAGAGGCTAGGATTCCATAGAACCAATCGAACAAGAACATGGTTTCGTGACTTGGTCTCTGATCTCTCGATCTTTCGCCAAAGAAAATATATAAAAAAATAAAAAAAGAGTTATAAGAAACAAAATATGGAAACAGACGTGGCCGATGATCGAGCTGGTGTAGTGACGTGGCGTGTTATGAGTGGAAGGTATCCTTATGGTTGATGTCATTGAAAAGCCAACCTGGACCATCAGATCTACTCATTTTCTAACTTAGCGGTAGCGGCTGTGTTTTTTTTTTTAATTGACATTTTTACTTCATTGACATTTTTTAAATAACCTAATAAGTAGTACTATTTTTGATTTATTTAAAACAAGACATGTTTTTTTTTTTAAGTTGGACGACAAATAAAATAAAAAAGAGTTTATTAGTTCAGTTTTTAGAACATTCATTAACTCTCGTTTACTGGTTAATGAGAGTAGTGCTAGCCTAATTGTGAGTCACTGAGTGCTACGTTATTTTAATATATCAAAACAGTCACATTTTACAACTAGGTCTTCTTCTAAGTTAATCTGCTACTAGAATACGTGCCAGACTCGGACCATGAACCACTACGAACGCATCAACTTCTCTTGTTGTTTGGGGAGAAAATTATCATTCATGAAGTTCTATTTTTGCAATAAAATGTTGGTTTGAAGCAGGATGAACTCTATATTGCTGTGAATATATGATGACATTGCTATGAGACAGTGGTGGTGTTCAAGTAAGTGAATGTTTTCCCTCCAACAATTAAGATCTCTTACCTTTTTTTCCTTTTCTATTGTGAATCCGTAGAATATGATAATACGAGAGGATCATGAGGGTAAAAACAAGGAGAGAGATGAAGAGAATCAGAAAGGATTTTCTCAAGTCTAATAAAGCTGCCACAACCATATATCACCATGATAGCTAAAAAGTTCTACATCACAACCAAACTAGAGCTAAAAAAAAATCTTTGAAAGAAAAGGTAAGAACAACAAAATAAGACACTGAGAACTTTTTAATTCTCCACCTTCTTCCCTTAAAGCTCGTCCTGTAATCAAATAGTTTTCACAAAGTTAGTCACATAGCACAAAGAACTATATATGTTTTGGGTTTTAAGGCAGAAAAGAGGTCTAGAAACATACATGTGCAGCATCGGTTTCCTCGGATTCCTTGCTTTCCTCCGACTTTGATTCGTTGTCTGAGTCATCTGCTTCATTGTCATCATCTTCTGCTTCTCCCTCAGCCTGTAGCAAAGTGTGAAGTTGGGTCAAAAACCATGACAGAAACAGAGAGGTTTACTATGCATATTAATGTGAAGCCCAAGAGATCTTACGTCAGATTCAGCAGGAGCGTCCTTTGATTCCTGGTTATAACAAAAATATACAAGAAAACTTGATTACTAAAGTTATTTGAATAAGATAATGTTTTTTTGGATGGAGGATTGTTATTTACCTCTTCCTCTTTCTTCTTCTCAGCTTCGTCGAATGCTGCTTTCTCCGCCTGTAACACCAGACTGAATTATTAGTTATTATTCATTAACCACAGTAAACCAAACGAAGAGCAAAGATTTGGTTATCATACATCCTTGTGTTTTCCCCAGGTTTCCTCAGCCAACATCTTAGCGTACTCTGGGTCATCGCTTATCAACACATTGTCGAACAAGGATCCAGATTTCACCTACCAATAATACCATGTGTTTAGTACCAAACATACACTATCATGGAAGACAAATCAGTGACAAGATATTATTATTACCTGCCACAACTCTACTCCAACATACTTCAATTTGGGGAATACATAGAGTTCTGGGTCATCCTTGAACTCTGCATCATAATTGATATACTTAGACTTGCTACTTATCGTATATTACATCATGAAAAACAAAAAAACTACACTGAATAATACTGTTACATCCATAACAAACATAAACTCAAAAATGTATTTCAGTTAAAAATTATGGATTCGTAAATGTGACGAGCTGGTCTAAGATTGTACCACGTTATAAGACCTGAACTACTATCTTAGAGCCATGGTGCCTGGGTTTATAACATGATTTCTAAGGAGATTATGAATATAAATGGCCAAAGAGAGAATATTACCAGGGTTATCAATCATTGGAGCCTTCCACTTGCCCTTGTAATTTGGGTTCTTGATTTTCTAAAGGGCAATATGACAACAACTATTAGAGAAAAACCACACAGTTTGACCATCTTAAATACTCTGTTTTATACAGCAAAAAACCAACAAACCTTGGCCTCCCATTCACCGTTGTACTCTGGGTTGGGAATGGTTGGAGCAGTCCACTCACCATCTTCTTCTTCATCCCAGTCCTCAGGCTAAAAAACAAAGGATCCAAATAAAAACCCAGCAAGCGATGATTTAGATTTAATATGCATCAATGCCAGAAAAGGTTCAAACCTTCTTAGCATCAGTGTCTGGGATCTCCTTTGGGATATCATCATATCCAGCTGGCTTTTTGTCTTCCGGATCAGGAATGTACTCAGTCTCATCCCAGTCCTCAGGCTTCTTGGCACTGGGATCCTTGATCTTCTTTGGTGGGAGGAGATCCCAGTCAGAGTAGAGGCTACCAGTTTGCTTCTCAACATTGTCAATCAAGATACTGTAAGTAGCATCTGGGCGGAGGACGAATGTGTAGACATGGGTAAGCTGGTCAGTCTCACATGGGACCTCCTTCTTGATCAGATGGTTTGCTCCATTGTAGGTAAGGATAGCATGTACTTTCTTAGTGCTGTAGCCACAGATATCAGGGCCAAACATAATGCTGCAGGTAAAAAAAAAAGAAAAAGATAAGCCTATGATGTTTGAAGTTTGATATAGAGATGGTAAAAGAAAACCTAAAAAGCACCTGTAAGGAGTGTCTCCTCCAAATTTCTTCTGGTCAACATCATCACTGAGCAACTTCATGTAGCCACCACCACAGTCAAGTTTCTGCTCGTGCTTGACAGAGAATTGGAAGACTAGGGTCTTGTCCTTGTTGCTGAACTCAGGGAACTCAGCTGATATAGCGTAGAATCTGTAGTCCTCGCTAGTCTGGATACCTGCAAGAGAGTGATCATTGACATGAGAATATGAAGCAACAATGAATCATCATCATCACTGGTCGTGAAACATACCTTTATCGTTAGCGTCACCGGACCAGTTGCCAGCTGTGTGTTTCCACTCCCCAGCAGTGTTATCATCTTTCTTCCAGTCGGATTTTACCCATCTCTTCTCCCATCCATCTTTAGAATAAAAGAGAAAACAAAAGAACACAGCAAAAGAGACATCAGACAAGAAAATCGTCTGATTGAATGTATATAACAAGTCTACTTCATATATCAAAGTTTCTCAGATGATACGAATTCAAAGAGTTGATCATAAAAAGGAAAAATTACAATGATCAATCAAAACATAAATCTATCAGGACTTGCTGATCAGATAAACAATCATATAGTTTCCAAGCCATCACACGCTTAATATCATCGAAAACAGTATTACTGTGATTTTCCAAATCGCCGCCACATAAGAGTTTTTAATCATCACAAACTTCATCACTGACGATAATTTATCGAAATCAAAAGGATCAAAGTATAATCAAAATCCACAAATTCACAAACGCCGCCACTAATCATCGATCTATAGATTTATCACAATCCTAACCAAACATTTTCGAAGAAAAACTTCATCGAATTGAAACGAATAGTCAAACGAATCAATCTAGCGATCGCAAACAGAATCATAAAAGCATCAATCAATCGCATCGACACACTTAGAATCTAAGAGAAGAGACTGAGAGAGAAATGTATGTAGCCTACCATCGAATTTTTCCTCGAAGATAACTTCAGCAGAGACGATCACCACGAGAGCGAAAAGAATCAAGGAGATGAAGTTAGGGTTTAGTTTCGCCATTGCTACAAACTCGGATCAGATCAGAGAGCCCTTCACCAGTTAAACAGAAGAGATTGAAATATATATATATACGAGAGAGAAGAAGCTGCAAGTGAAGTAGAAGCTCTCGTGGATTAATAACGTGTCATCTTTCAATACATGTTTACCAACAAATGACGTACACGTCAGATTTACGTGTCATGGGAATGGCGTGGCTTAATATCACTGGACAATAAGTGGACTTGGAGTTTTCTTTTTCTTTTTTTGGTGAATATGGACTTAGACTTGGAGTATTTATTTAAAGGGTGTTTCCATAGCCGGATTTCAAAACTAATTTTATCTTCCAAATATTTTGTTTTCTGTATAAGATTTAATGAAAAGTATTTATCTCCAAGAAAATAAGATTTAAATATAGTAATTTAGTATGTACATCACAAAAAATGTTTAAGATTTAATTGTATTTCTCTCATTTAACTACCACTGGATGAATTAAATAATAAATTTCTTAATTTTAATATGATAAGAAAAATGCAATATATCCTTAAAATAAAAGTATTATTACTGTAGTAAAAAGTAAGTAAATAAATAAATAAATGATATTTTTATGATTGAAGGTAAAAATATTAAGCTACAGTACAAAGAGTAATGTTCAACATCTTCAAAGAGAAGCAATTTTCATCATCTAGTTATCTTTACTTTTAAGAGTTTGACGTTCTATTTAGGTGTTATTTTAGTTTTTTTATTTTAATGTGTTGGATTTTATATCTTTTTTTTTTTTTTTATCATCTGATAGAACCATAAAAAGTGAATATAATGTAAACATGGAAAGGAAACCAAAAAACAAAAACAAGATCACACTTGATACTGAGGTCAATCGACGTACCAAAAATGAGTTTTAGATGAGTTTTAGATGTACCAAAAAATAAACCTTAGATAGACTAATTACTTTATTTCAAAATCAGTAAAATATATTGAGTATCTCATTATTTTTATTAAACTTTCAAACTTTGAATTTAAACAATACTCCCTCTGTTTCACAAAGAGTGTCATTCTGGAGTATTTTTTTTTGTTTCACAAAGACTGTCACTTTATATTTCCAATGTGGTTTTTAATATCAAAATTTCTAACTTACCCTTAACCCAAAGCTTTTTCTATTAGATTTAAATAATAAATTGCTCATTAAATAGGGACATATATGTATAATTCAAGTTTTTCTTAATTTGTGTGTAATTGGTCAAAATGACACTCTTTGTGAAACGGAGGGAATATGTTATTAGAGTTGACCACATAAACAAATATATCCTAAAAAAATCAAGTATGCTTATAAGTTGTGGTTTTAACTAGCTAGATAGTGGATTTAATAATTTTCTTGATTCAAAAATCTTCCAAAATATCACTATTATCATCCTTATTTATTTTTTTCCGAATTCTTTTCTATTATTAATTTTTTTTTCAATCATTCCTTAACATTTATTTATAAGTTTGATTGGTAATCATAAAAGGAACAATAAGAATAAAAAGGAAAAAAAATAAATAAAAAGAGCAATATAAAAAAAGAAGGTTGCCAAAATAAATAAATAAATAATATTATGTTGTAGATGGTTATTTTGTAGGCATGACCAAAAATAAACCGTATTTAAACCATAACCATATAAAATGGTTAAAAACAGTAATCGTTAACTATAAATATATGGTTAAATTATATTAGCTGTAATCGTTGATTAATCGTAAGCATATCAAAAATACTGGGTATAATCGAGTATACATATTTTAGATATTTAAATATCAATTCATTTGGGTAATTGGATATGTGTTTAGGTATAAAGGAAATACTGGGATCCGAATCAATATTCATGGGTGAACATGTACATGACCCATAAGGATAATTTTGTTCATACTCATAGTGGATCTGAACCGGTTTTGTTCGAGTCCGGTTTGGTTCAGTTTTTTATTTTCGTCCGGATGGTGAGTCTCTTAAACTGTCAAAAATTATTATAAGTATGTGATTATGAGATAATAATGTATAATATGTCAATTAAATAACAACTAATAATTATTAAATAATTTTACTGTAATTTCTATTTACAAAATCTATTATCCTTATCGATAAAATTATTATTTAGAATCTAAAATTTGTCAATATAATATATATGTGTTAGATTTATTTGAATATGTAAATTTTTTATATAATAATTAAAATGTAACCCTTATGAATTATTATAAAATTAATTTTATCTTATCACACCATATAAACCAGTTATTAAAATTCATTTAAAAGTTTTTAGGAAAATTTAATTAAGGGATACCTTTTTCCTTATTTTTTTGTTTGATATAAATTTGTTTGGACTGGTTTGGATAGGAATTTTTCGGATTTCGGGTAGCAACGTTTAAGACTCGTGGTTAAATTCCAATAGAATATTTGAATATTTAGTTCGAATATCCCTCTAAGATATATTGTGTATTTTATTTATAAAACAAAAATAACGTTTAAGATTCGTTCTCCCGTCTTATTTAACCAACAAAAACTTTCACTGTGCAGCTGATTCACGAAAGGGTGCTTATTAAAACGATTGGTGAATCAAACAATGTGATGAACATTTAGGTCTCGTTCTAAATGAAATGCTAAAATGCGTGTCCGACTCAGACCGTGAACCACTAGGAACCAGCAATTCATGAAAATTATGTTTTTTGTAATTGTAGGTTGAACAGAATAAAATGACTAATGTAATGAAATGCTATTTGTTAGGGGTAGATCCAACCCCAACAAAAGGGCCCGACCCAGGAAAAAACCCATAAATATCCCTTTCGAGAGAGAAAGGTATTATGGTATTTTTCCTAGACGAACCGACACGATTCCCTATAAATACGGGCGTACGGCCTTTAGAAAAGGGGATCGAGGAAAAGCAGGAGAAGTCGTACAGCAAGTACAAGAGCTTAGCTCATCCAAGCAAAAGTCAACGGTTCTAAGCTCATAGCTCGAAGAATCGACGAGAGATCAGCTCGTCTACTATCCTCGTCTACTTTTGTAACCCGTTTAAATCGCGTTGTAGCCCGTCTTTTGTGTTTCGACATCAATATAATAGAAGAGAACTTCGACCCTCTTTGACCGAACTAAACATACTAATTGTGACCGAAAGGGACATCAACACTATTAGACAGCCTTACTTATTTCATTCTCTATTGTGAATCCTATTTTGTTTTTTGTAATTGTAGGTTGAACAGAATAAAATGACTAATGTAATGAAATGCTATTAGACAGCCTTACTTATTTCATTCTCTATTGTGAATCCATGTAAAGAGAATATGAGAGAGATGATCATGAGAGTAAAGGGAAGGGGAGAGAAGAAGCTGCCACAACCATTTCACCATAAGCTTTGATGTTTGAAGCTAAAAAGTTATACAGCCCAACCAAACTAGAGCTAAGGAGTTCCTTTGGAAGAAAAGGTAAAAACAAGAAAGACTACGAAAACTTTTTTAATATTCTCCACCATCTTTGCTTAAAGCTCGTCCTGTAGTAAAATCATTATCACGAAGTTAGTCACACAGGCCAATTCAGTATAATTCTCGGTTTCAAAGCTGAAAAAGATGTCTAGAAACATACATGGGCAGCATCGGTTTCCTCGGATTCCTTGCTTTCCTCAGACTTTGATTCGTTGTCTGAGTCATCTGCTTCATTGTCATCATCTTCTGCTTCTCCCTCAGCCTGTAGCAAAGAGTGAAGTTATGTCAAACCATGACAGAAACAGAGAGGTTTACTATGCATATTAATGTGACGCCCAAGAGATCTTACGTCAGATTCAGCAGGAGCGTCCTTTGATTCCTGGTAATACCAAAAAAATACAAGAAAACTTGATTACTAAACTTATTTGAATAAGATAATGTTTTTTTGGATGGAGGATTGTTATTTACCTCTTCCTCTTTCTTCTTCTCAGCTTCGTCGAATGCTGCTTTCTCCGCCTGTAATACCAGACTAGATTATTAGTTATTATTCATTAACCACAGTAAACCAAACGAAGAACAAGGATTGATTAACATACATCCTTGTGCTTTCCCCATGTTTCCTCGGCCAACTTCTTAGCGTACTCTGGGTCATCGCTTACCAACACATTGTCAAACAAGGATCCAGATTTCACCTACCAAAAATATCAAGTGTTTAGTACCAAACATACACCATCAGAAAAGAAGAAAAACGTTTCTGGGACAAGATATTATTATTACCTGCCACAACTCCACTCCAACATACTTCAATTTGGGGAAGACATAGAGTTCTGGGTCATCCTTGAACTCTGCGTAAAAAATGATACACTTAGACTTACTACTGATCCCATATAACTTCATGGAAAACAAAAATCTTACACTGAATACTTTTGTTACATCTATGATCCATAACTAACAGATTCTAAAGAAGTATTTCAGTTGAATATACAGTATGATGGATTCCTAGTCGCGTCAAGCTGGTGTGAGATTGTATTTTGTTATAAAAATTAATATTTTAGAGACATGGAGCATTTTATTACATGAATACTGTGGACATTATGAATCACAGAGAGAATATTACCAGGGTTATCAATCATTGGAGCCTTCCACTTGCCCTTGTAATTTGGGTTCTTGATTTTCTACAGGGCAATATGACAACAACTATTAGAGAAAAGCCACACAGTTTGACTATCTTAAATACTCTTATTATACAGCAAAAAATCAACAAACCTTGGCCTCCCATTCACCGTTGTACTCTGGGTTGGGAATGGTTGGAGCAGTCCACTCACCATCTTCTTCCTCATCCCAGTCCTCAGGCTAAAAAAACAAAGGATGCAAATAAAAACCCAGCAAGCGATGATTTAGATTTAATATGCATCAATGCCAGAAAAGGTTCAAACCTTCTTAGCATCAGTGTCTGGGATCTCCTTTGGGATATCATCATATCCAGCTGGCTTTTTGTCTTCCGGATCAGGAATGTACTCAGTCTCATCCCAGTCCTCAGGCTTCTTGGCACTGGGATCCTTGATCTTCTTTGGTGGGAGGAGATCCCAGTCAGAGTAGAGGCTACCAGTTTGCTTCTCAACATTGTCAATCAAGATACTGTAAGTAGCATCTGGGCGGAGGACGAATGTGTAGACATGGGTAAGCTGGTCAGTCTCACATGGGACCTCCTTCTTGATCAGATGGTTTGCTCCATTGTAGGTAAGGATAGCATGTACTTTCTTAGTGCTGTAGCCACAGATATCAGGGCCAAACATAATGCTGCAGGTAAAAAAAAAAGAAAAAGATAAGCCTATGATGTTTGAAGTTTGATATAGAGATGGTAAAAGAAAACCTAAAAAGCACCTGTAAGGAGTGTCTCCTCCAAATTTCTTCTGGTCAACATCATCACTGAGCAACTTCATGTAGCCACCACCACAGTCAAGTTTCTGCTCGTGCTTGACAGAGAATTGGAAGACTAGGGTCTTGTCCTTGTTGCTGAACTCAGGGAACTCAGCTGATATAGCGTAGAATCTGTAGTCCTCGCTAGTCTGGATACCTGCAAGAGAGTGATCATTGACATGAGAATATGAAGCAACAATGAATCATCATCATCACTGGTCGTGAAACATACCTTTATCGTTAGCGTCACCGGACCAGTTGCCAGCTGTGTGTTTCCACTCCCCAGCAGTGTTATCATCTTTCTTCCAGTCGGATTTTACCCATCTCTTCTCCCATCCATCTTTAGAATAAAAGAGAAAACAAAAGAACACAGCAAAAGAGACATCAGACAAGAAAATCGTCTGATTGAATGTATATAACAAGTCTACTTCATATATCAAAGTTTCTCAGATGATACGAATTCAAAGAGTTGATCATAAAAAGGAAAAATTACAATGATCAATCAAAACATAAATCTATCAGGACTTGCTGATCAGATAAACAATCATATAGTTTCCAAGCCATCACACGCTTAATATCATCGAAAACAGTATTACTGTGATTTTCCAAATCGCCGCCACATAAGAGTTTTTAATCATCACAAACTTCATCACTGACGATAATTTATCGAAATCAAAAGGATCAAAGTATAATCAAAATCCACAAATTCACAAACGCCGCCACTAATCATCGATCTATAGATTTATCACAATCCTAACCAAACATTTTCGAAGAAAAACTTCATCGAATTGAAACGAATAGTCAAACGAATCAATCTAGCGATCGCAAACAGAATCATAAAAGCATCAATCAATCGCATCGACACACTTAGAATCTAAGAGAAGAGACTGAGAGAGAAATGTATGTAGCCTACCATCGAATTTTTCCTCGAAGATAACTTCAGCAGAGACGATCACCACGAGAGCGAAAAGAATCAAGGAGATGAAGTTAGGGTTTAGTTTCGCCATTGCTACAAACTCGGATCAGATCAGAGAGCCCTTCACCAGTTAAACAGAAGAGATTGAAATATATATATATACGAGAGAGAAGAAGCTGCAAGTGAAGTAGAAGCTCTCGTGGATTAATAACGTGTCATCTTTCAATACATGTTTACCAACAAATGACGTACACGTCAGATTTACGTGTCATGGGAATGGCGTGGCTTAATATCACTGGACAATAAGTGGACTTGGAGTTTTCTTTTTCTTTTTTTGGTGAATATGGACTTAGACTTGGAGTATTTATTTAAAGGGTGTTTCCATAGCCGGATTTCAAAACTAATTTTATCTTCCAAATATTTTGTTTTCTGTATAAGATTTAATGAAAAGTATTTATCTCCAAGAAAATAAGATTTAAATATAGTAATTTAGTATGTACATCACAAAAAATGTTTAAGATTTAATTGTATTTCTCTCATTTAACTACCACTGGATGAATTAAATAATAAATTTCTTAATTTTAATATGATAAGAAAAATGCAATATATCCTTAAAATAAAAGTATTATTACTGTAGTAAAAAGTAAGTAAATAAATAAATAAATGATATTTTTATGATTGAAGGTAAAAATATTAAGCTACAGTACAAAGAGTAATGTTCAACATCTTCAAAGAGAAGCAATTTTCATCATCTAGTTATCTTTACTTTTAAGAGTTTGACGTTCTATTTAGGTGTTATTTTAGTTTTTTTATTTTAATGTGTTGGATTTTATATCTTTTTTTTTTTTTTTTATCATCTGATAAAACCATAAAAAGGGAATATAATGTAAACATGGAAAGGAAACCAAAAAACAAAAACAAGATCACACTTGATACTGAGGTCAATCGACGTACCAAAAATGAGTTTTAGATGAGTTTTAGATGTACCAAAAAATAAACCTTAGATAGACTAATTACTTTATTTCAAAATCAGTAAAATATATTGAGTATCTCATTATTTTTATTAAACTTTCAAACTTTGAATTTAAACAATACTCCCTCTGTTTCACAAAGAGTGTCATTCTGGAGTATTTTTTTTTGTTTCACAAAGACTGTCACTTTATATTTCCAATGTGGTTTTTAATATCAAAATTTCTAACTTACCCTTAATCCAAAGTTTTTTCTATTAGATTTAAATAATAAATTGCTCATTAAATAGGGACATATATGTATAATTCAAGTTTTTCTTAATTTGTGTGTAATTGGTCAAAATGACACTCTTTGTGAAACGGAGGGAATATGTTATTAGAGTTGACCACATAAACAAATATATCCTAAAAAAATCAAGTATGCTTATAAGTTGTGGTTTTAACTAGCTAGATAGTGGATTTAATAATTTTCTTGATTCAAAAATCTTCCAAAATATCACTATTATCATCCTTATTTATTTTTTTCCGAATTCTTTTCTATTATTAATTTTTTTTTCAATCATTCCTTAACATTTATTTATAAGTTTGATTGGTAATCATAAAAGGAACAATAAGAATAAAAAGGAAAAAAAATAAATAAAAAGAGCAATATAAAAAAAGAAGGTTGCCAAAATAAATAAATAAATAATATTATGTTGTAGATGGTTATTTTGTAGGCATGACCAAAAATAAACCGTATTTAAACCATAACCATATAAAATGGTTAAAAACAGTAATCGTTAACTATAAATATATGGTTAAATTATATTAGCTGTAATCGTTGATTAATCGTAAGCATATCAAAAATACTGGGTATAATCGAGTATACATATTTTAGATATTTAAATATCAATTCATTTGGGTAATTGGATATGTGTTTAGGTATAAAGGAAATACTGGGATCCGAATCAATATTCATGGGTGAACATGTACATGACCCATAAGGATAATTTTGTTCATACTCATAGTGGATCTGAACCGGTTTTGTTCGAGTCCGGTTTGGTTCAGTTTTTTATTTTCGTCCGGATGGTGAGTCTCTTAAACTGTCAAAAATTATTATAAGTATGTGATTATGAGATAATAATGTATAATATGTCAATTAAATAACAACTAATAATTATTAAATAATTTTACTGTAATTTCTATTTACAAAATCTATTATCCTTATCGATAAAATTATTATTTAGAATCTAAAATTTGTCAATATAATATATATGTGTTAGATTTATTTGAATATGTAAATTTTTTATATAATAATTAAAATGTAACCCTTATGAATTATTATAAAATTAATTTTATCTTATCACACCATATAAACCAGTTATTAAAATTCATTTAAAAGTTTTTAGGAAAATTTAATTAAGGGATACCTTTTTCCTTATTTTTTTGTTTGATATAAATTTGTTTGGACTGGTTTGGATAGGAATTTTTCGGATTTCGGGTAGCAACGTTTAAGACTCGTGGTTAAATTCCAATAGAATATTTGAATATTTAGTTCGAATATCCCTCTAAGATATATTGTGTATTTTATTTATAAAACAAAAATAACGTTTAAGATTCGTTCTCCCGTCTTATTTAACCAACAAAAACTTTCACTGTGCAGCTGATTCACGAAAGGGTGCTTATTAAAACGATTGGTGAATCAAACAATGTGATGAACATTTAGGTCTCGTTCTAAATGAAATGCTAAAATGCGTGTCCGACTCAGACCGTGAACCACTAGGAACCAGCAATTCATGAAAATTATGTTTTTTGTAATTGTAGGTTGAACAGAATAAAATGACTAATGTAATGAAATGCTATTTGTTAGGGGTAGATCCAACCCCAACAAAAGGGCCCGACCCAGGAAAAAACCCATAAATATCCCTTTCGAGAGAGAAAGGTATTATGGTATTTTTCCTAGACGAACCGACACGATTCCCTATAAATACGGGCGTACGGCCTTTAGAAAAGGGGATCGAGGAAAAGCAGGAGAAGTCGTACAGCAAGTACAAGAGCTTAGCTCATCCAAGCAAAAGTCAACGGTTCTAAGCTCATAGCTCGAAGAATCGACGAGAGATCAGCTCGTCTACTATCCTCGTCTACTTTTGTAACCCGTTTAAATCGCGTTGTAGCCCGTCTTTTGTGTTTCGACATCAATATAATAGAAGAGAACTTCGACCCTCTTTGACCGAACTAAACATACTAATTGTGACCGAAAGGGACATCAACACTATTAGACAGCCTTACTTATTTCATTCTCTATTGTGAATCCTATTTTGTTTTTTGTAATTGTAGGTTGAACAGAATAAAATGACTAATGTAATGAAATGCTATTAGACAGCCTTACTTATTTCATTCTCTATTGTGAATCCATGTAAAGAGAATATGAGAGAGATGATCATGAGAGTAAAGGGAAGGGGAGAGAAGAAGCTGCCACAACCATTTCACCATAAGCTTTGATGTTTGAAGCTAAAAAGTTATACAGCCCAACCAAACTAGAGCTAAGGAGTTCCTTTGGAAGAAAAGGTAAAAACAAGAAAGACTACGAAAACTTTTTTAATATTCTCCACCATCTTTGCTTAAAGCTCGTCCTGTAGTAAAATCATTATCACGAAGTTAGTCACACAGGCCAATTCAGTATAATTCTCGGTTTCAAAGCTGAAAAAGATGTCTAGAAACATACATGGGCAGCATCGGTTTCCTCGGATTCCTTGCTTTCCTCAGACTTTGATTCGTTGTCTGAGTCATCTGCTTCATTGTCATCATCTTCTGCTTCTCCCTCAGCCTGTAGCAAAGAGTGAAGTTATGTCAAACCATGACAGAAACAGAGAGGTTTACTATGCATATTAATGTGACGCCCAAGAGATCTTACGTCAGATTCAGCAGGAGCGTCCTTTGATTCCTGGTAATACCAAAAAAATACAAGAAAACTTGATTACTAAACTTATTTGAATAAGATAATGTTTTTTTGGATGGAGGATTGTTATTTACCTCTTCCTCTTTCTTCTTCTCAGCTTCGTCGAATGCTGCTTTCTCCGCCTGTAATACCAGACTAGATTATTAGTTATTATTCATTAACCACAGTAAACCAAACGAAGAACAAGGATTGATTAACATACATCCTTGTGCTTTCCCCATGTTTCCTCGGCCAACTTCTTAGCGTACTCTGGGTCATCGCTTACCAACACATTGTCAAACAAGGATCCAGATTTCACCTACCAAAAATATCAAGTGTTTAGTACCAAACATACACCATCAGAAAAGAAGAAAAACGTTTCTGGGACAAGATATTATTATTACCTGCCACAACTCCACTCCAACATACTTCAATTTGGGGAAGACATAGAGTTCTGGGTCATCCTTGAACTCTGCGTAAAAAATGATACACTTAGACTTACTACTGATCCCATATAACTTCATGGAAAACAAAAATCTTACACTGAATACTTTTGTTACATCTATGATCCATAACTAACAGATTCTAAAGAAGTATTTCAGTTGAATATACAGTATGATGGATTCCTAGTCGCGTCAAGCTGGTGTGAGATTGTATTTTGTTATAAAAATTAATATTTTAGAGACATGGAGCATTTTATTACATGAATACTGTGGACATTATGAATCACAGAGAGAATATTACCAGGGTTATCAATCATTGGAGCCTTCCACTTGCCCTTGTAATTTGGGTTCTTGATTTTCTACAGGGCAATATGACAACAACTATTAGAGAAAAGCCACACAGTTTGACTATCTTAAATACTCTTATTATACAGCAAAAAATCAACAAACCTTGGCCTCCCATTCACCGTTGTACTCTGGGTTGGGAATGGTTGGAGCAGTCCACTCACCATCTTCTTCCTCATCCCAGTCCTCAGGCTAAAAAAACAAAGGATGCAAATAAAAACCCAGCAAGCGATGATTTAGATTTAATATGCATCAATGCCAGAAAAGGTTCAAACCTTCTTAGCATCAGTGTCTGGGATCTCCTTTGGGATATCATCATATCCAGCTGGCTTTTTGTCTTCCGGATCAGGAATGTACTCAGTCTCATCCCAGTCCTCAGGCTTCTTGGCACTGGGATCCTTGATCTTCTTTGGTGGGAGGAGATCCCAGTCAGAGTAGAGGCTACCAGTTTGCTTCTCAACATTGTCAATCAAGATACTGTAAGTAGCATCTGGGCGGAGGACGAATGTGTAGACATGGGTAAGCTGGTCAGTCTCACATGGGACCTCCTTCTTGATCAGATGGTTTGCTCCATTGTAGGTAAGGATAGCATGTACTTTCTTAGTGCTGTAGCCACAGATATCAGGGCCAAACATAATGCTGCAGGTAAAAAAAAAAGAAAAAGATAAGCCTATGATGTTTGAAGTTTGATATAGAGATGGTAAAAGAAAACCTAAAAAGCACCTGTAAGGAGTGTCTCCTCCAAATTTCTTCTGGTCAACATCATCACTGAGCAACTTCATGTAGCCACCACCACAGTCAAGTTTCTGCTCGTGCTTGACAGAGAATTGGAAGACTAGGGTCTTGTCCTTGTTGCTGAACTCAGGGAACTCAGCTGATATAGCGTAGAATCTGTAGTCCTCGCTAGTCTGGATACCTGCAAGAGAGTGATCATTGACATGAGAATATGAAGCAACAATGAATCATCATCATCACTGGTCGTGAAACATACCTTTATCGTTAGCGTCACCGGACCAGTTGCCAGCTGTGTGTTTCCACTCCCCAGCAGTGTTATCATCTTTCTTCCAGTCGGATTTTACCCATCTCTTCTCCCATCCATCTTTAGAATAAAAGAGAAAACAAAAGAACACAGCAAAAGAGACATCAGACGAGAAAATGATATCTCATGCGTACTACCTTATGGTATGAATTCCATGGAGTGATCATATAAGAAAAATTCAATCTAAGCATAAAACTAACCAGATTGGCTAATTGAATAGATAAGCAATCCTTCTATCATTAAAATCCTTATTCCCGTGATCACAGAGAGGTTTAATCATCACAACCTTGGTCACTGATCATAATTACGAATTCAAAAATTCTAAGTAGAACCAGAAATCCACATAATCTATAGATCTATAACAATCCTAACCAAACATTTCGAAAAAAAAGCTCGATCGAATTGAAACGATGTGCTACATTTGATTGGATCAAACAAGTTATGGCATCATCTAATCGAATCGAATCGAATCAATCTAGCGATCTTAAACAGAATCAATCGGATCGACACATGTAAAATCTAAGATAAGAGACTGAAGGGAGAAATGAATGTAGCCTACCATCGAATTTTTCCTCGAAGATAACTTCAGCAGAGACGATCACCACGAGAGCAAAAAGAATCAAAGAGATGAGGTTAGGGTTTAGTTTCGCCATTGCTACAAACTCGGATCGGATCAAAGAGCCCTTCACCAGTAAACACAAGAGACTGAAATATACATATACATACACCTAGAGAACAACCTGCAAGTGAAGTGGGAGCTCTCGCCGCTTTTTCATCCAAGCTAACCAATGAGTAACAAACACGTCGATTTACGTGTCATGAGAATGACGTGGCTTAATATCACTGGATAAAGCCACGAATTTGGACTCGCACGAGTTTACTGTTTACACGTGAGAGACTGATGCATCTCGTGGGATACCATTTCTAGCCGTCGGATTCTAACTACTTTCATCTACAAAATCCTCTTTTTGTTTTATTTTTCTTTTTGCCAACATCTTTTTACAAAATTTTTAAAAAAGCACATCTAGGAGTGTTAATTTTTTTTCTGGAAATGTAGCATTCTAGCATATTTTTTACAAAGTAATCCTACTATATTAATTGAGAAGTACAAATATGAAACTAACCTTAAAATGTGTAAAAAATTACATTCAATTGCCATTAGAAAAAATTAATTAAGCTTAATTAACTAATTTAAATAAATATAATTAAAATAAAAATCAAAAACACTCACATATCAAATATTAAAAAATCTAAAAAAATATTTTCTCTTTCTAATAAATTATGGACGAAATTACTAATTACTTTTTTAAAAAAATATATAAACCAATCAGAATTTTAAAAACTAAGATTTTATATCCAAGTATACAATACAATTATTTTTCCCTATTTTTAATAAATAAATTCGAAGATTTTGTTAAGATTTCAAATTATGATTCTCCTATCATATTTATTTTATTTTATTTACAAATTGTTTAGAACTTTCATATAATACTTATAATTAATAAAATGCATATTTTCTGCATATGTTATGATTTGAATTTTTTAAAATGAAGATATATTACTCAATGTATGAAAATGTGTGTTTTAATTTCCGCATTGGCGGATTGGTAAAACTAAATTTACATATAGATGATAAATTAATAATTTTTATTTACTCACAATTATAATATTAAAATTATTATTTTATATTTCACAAAATATGATGCAAATACAACAAATAAACAATATAAAACTGTAATAATACGTCAAAAATAAAATACTTTAATATTCTAAAATAATTAGTATTCAAATAGACTAATAGATTTATATAACAATTAAAAATAAATATTATCTCAAACAAAATATTTTTTAAAAAAAAAATAAAACAATAATTTTTATTATTATATTATAATTTTTTTTGAAAATGTTAACCCGTGCTTTAAGCACGGGATATATCCTAGTTATACTTGAATCTGCGATACATTGCACGATAATCTTTTTATTACTTTTTTAATATATATATATTTTTGAGAATTTGTTAGAAATGCTTTTGTTGGATACCTTCAAAAATATCATTTTTTGAACATTTTCATTTTTACCCTTTTTACATAATTACATTATGTTTAATTAATTTTTAGAATTTTTTTAGGTTTGGGTTCTCTATTTTACAATTAAGATATAGTTTGAATAGATAGGATTTAGTATTTGGAGTAAAGTGAACATTTTTGTCCACTTCTCCTTATTTTAATAATCAATGAGAATCTGACATATCATAATATATATAATAATAACAATCCGAATAAATGCGACCAACAATTGTGTTTTTTCAATCGTACATTTTGGATATTTTCTGAAAAATCGTGATGGATCATTGAAACGGTTATTTATGAAAAGTTACAATTGTTCACTGTAAAGTTGTGTTGATTGGAACATTCGTATCCTTTGAAATCTATATATATTTGTCTTTTTGAACTGTTTTCTAATTTACATCTTTTAGTTAAATTTAAGTATAAAAGTTTAATGAAAATACCTAGAGTGTTTTTCCAAGAGTTAGATGGATTACATAGTGAGTTTTTAGATTTGACTTTTCAATATGGTAACAATCCGAATAAATGCCACCAAAGGTTGTGTTTTTTCGATCGTACCTTTTGGATAATCTTCCAAAAAATATGTAGAAAATTTAAATTATGTGTTTAACAAAAAGTTGTGATTGTTCATTGTAACAGTTTTTTTGTAAAGTTGCAATTGTTCATTGTAGAGTTGTGTCTATTCGAATATTTGTATCTTTTGAAATCTATATATTTGTATGTTTGAATTGTTTTTATATTTTTTTGTCATGACACAAAATAATATAAAATTTCAATCTCAACGGTTTTTACAGCTCTCTAAATTATTCTTTAGCATTCACTCTTTTAAATTAAGAAATTCCTCCAGTTCTTGATTTAACAAAAGATTTTTGGAATGATGAATGTAATTTACAACTTTTAGTTAATTTTATACCTAGAGTCTTTTTCGAATGGTTAGATGATTATATAATAAGTTTTTGAATTTGACTTTTGAATATGATAATAAAGATGCCTTCTATTTAAAAGCAGTTTATATGAGTTTGTAGGTATAAGCAATTGCAGACACAACAATTGCGATTTTTCGTAGTACATTTCTGTAAAAAAAAATGTTTTTATTTGTTTTTTTTAATTCAAACAGTTGTAGCTGTTCATTGTAGAGTTGTGTCTTTTCACTATATTTTATTTATATTTCATCGCAACTTTTCGTTTTAATAGGTGTGTCTATTTAAATAGTCATGCTTTTTTAACTCTCTTTATATTTGTCTCTTCATCACTAACTAACAAGTTCGTTGAAACAAATTTTTCATTTTATGTTGAGTATAGATAATTGAATTTATTCTATAATCTAACTAAAATTTTAGAAATGATTATAGCAATAGAGAAATTTTATACAACTTAATATTGAATTTATAGTTGTGTCTATTTATCACTTTCCGTTAAAAATATATTTTCATATTTAAAAATAATAATAACAATCCGAATAAATGAGAATAACAGTTGCGACTTTTGGTAAGGACGCATCCGAAAGTACTTTGAGTAAGTACTTTTTGTTAAAAAATTGGTTTTGTTTGTTCTTTTTTAAAAACTCAAACATTGTATTTGTTCATTGTAGAGTTGTGTCTTTTCACTTTATTTTATTCATATTTTTTCATCATAACTTTTCGTTTTAATAGGTGTGTCTATTTAAATAGTCATATCTTTTGAACTTTCTATATATTTGTCTCTTCAATTAATAACTAAAAAATCATTGTTCGTTGAAACAATTTTTTCATTTTATGTTAAAAGTAAATAATTTGAATATTAATATCTAATATTCAATGTTATTCTATAATCTAACTAAAATTTTAGAAATGATTATAGTAATATAGAAATTCAATAAAACTTAATATAAAATTTACAGTTGCGTCTATTTATCATAACTTTTCGTTAAAAACTATTTTAATATTTAAAATTTATTTTATTTTGTTCTTAAGAGTTGTGTATTTTAATTTTAATTTTCCATTGATACTGTTTAACTCATTATTAAATATATTTTTAATTATAGTTATTTAATAGAAAATTACATTAATCATTATAACCATGAGTTCAATATTCTTAGTAAGGATCACTTCTTCATAATGATTTTTTTAATTGTAGTTTTTTACTATAATTCTTCATAAAAATATCTTATATTTATAATACATTAAACAATATGTTTTGCAAAGTCGCATTTCTTCTACATAATATTTTTTGTTATAAGATTTTATTTTGATGATTGTGTTTTTAGTAACAATTTATGTATTCAAAATATTCTGTTACATTCAAATAATTTCATAATGTATAATTTCATAAAGTATAATTTTAAATTTTCTAAAATACTTCTCCCCCGACATCGCGGGGGGAGGGTCTGAGTCCTAATATTTTTAAATAATAATTGAAGAATCAGTGATAGAGAGAATAATTAAAGACTAGCAAGAGTAAAAGAATTACAAAAAAGTGAACAACCTTGTAATTCTTTTAAATGAACAAGAGTAAAACAATTATATATGTACAAAGCACGTTAACGATTATTTTGTAAAAATACAAAACCAGAATAATAAGAATAAAAAACATATATGACATATACATTTTTAAAAAATAATTGAAAAAAAAAGAGAGAGATTAATTATAGGTGTTGTTGTGGTATACCTATAATTCTAAACTATGTAATCGGTTAACAAGTAATATAATACCAGAAATTTTAGTATAAATAAAGACTAGCATGAGTAAAAATACTACAAAGTGAACAACCATTGAGAATACCTTCCTTGCTTTTGTGATTGACAAACTCATATCATACAAAGTTCATGGTTAGCCATGCAATATTCCAAATCGTAATTTGGATCATCCTTTTTTTAATGAGTAAATATACATAACTCGATAAATTGTAATATTTGAGCATAAGTCAATTAACTGTCAAAACAGCCTTATATTTACAATCTCATTCACATCATTAATTAGAACTAGGTTTTCTTTTAGACCAAAACATAACGTAACTAGAAAAAGCGAAATTGTCCTACAAAATACTTATTTTTTATAAAGACAACTGGCTGATCTAATCATCAGAAGAACATACCAAAACTCAATAGTGAGATGTATTGTTTAAGTATCCGTAGTAGCACATGACAAAGAAATGGATCAACATGACAACATGGGTTATGGCTGCTGTTTAGCTATGTAAGTGTAGTATGGATCATTATCCATACAGAGGGCGGTTTGTATGGGAAAACAGCAGATAAAAGAGTCCAGAAAACATTAATCAGAACAAAAGACTCATTGGAATCTAACAAGACTCCAAAATGTGTACGTATGATCAAAAACAAACATTGAAGTGATTCACTAGTCGCTCAAGAGCAAAACTGGATTAGACTGATGATTGCAGGTTATATATGCACAGAGTGTCTCAATAAGCATCGAATGCAAACAGAGAGTTCAGGGTTGTTATGACTTAAAAGTAAAGTGCAAAAAAGGTCATCGCAGGGTCAGTGAACAACTGAAGGGTATCCACAACGAAGAAGTATCATGCTGGTTTCTCATCAAAACGAAAGAGCAAAAACTGAACAAGGTGATCAGATTGCTTGATGATGATTAAGATATTTTTGGGGGCAGTTGCTGGTCTTATAGAGTCTAACAAGACTCTAAAGTCTGGACTTAACTAAAAAACATTCTAGTGATTCAGGAGTCGCTTAAGAGCAAAACTGGAAGAGACTAATTGCAGGTGTCTCAAGAAGCATGGATACAAATGGGTTGTTGTGACTTAACCTTGAAAAGTATGTATGGCATTCCTGTTTCTAGCTGGGATGTCATGAAAAAGGTCCGCCTCAAAAACTTTCTTGGCCTTTCCCAAGTTATGTTGTTTAGTATACATATATGTTGTTAAGATTCTAAATTATGATTCTCCTATCATCTTTCTTTTATTTCATTTACAAATTATTTTAAATTATCATATAATACATATGATAAATAAATATGTAGATTTTTTTTCTGCATATGTTATCATTTGAATTTTTAAAAGCGAAAATATATTACTCAATCAATGAAGAAAAAATATATATTTTAATGTTCCACATCGACGAATTGGTAAAACAAAATTTCTGTCGTTGATAAATTAATAAATTTTATTTACTCACAATTAGAATATAATAATTAATGCTTTTAAATATTTCATAAAATAATGATGCAAATACAACGAACAATATAAAATGTAATATAAATCAAACACATTTAAATACTATAATATTCTAAAATAATTAGTATTTAAAAAGATGTATGTATATTTACCAAACAATTGCAGTATTAAAAGTAAAACAAAAGTAACGGAAATTTTTATTATTATATTATAATTTTTGAAAAAAATGTTGATCATGCTTTATATAGCAGGGTATAAATATCGGATACTAGCTATACAGTACTAGTTTCATAAACCCAGATTTTAATGTTATAAAAAATTCGAAGATTTTCATCGCTAGTGTCTGCGGCGTGCTCGTTTGCGAGGAAGAAGAGGAGGGGTTTATATATGGAAACCCCTTTGACCTAGCTTCCCAGTCCTGCCCGAGGGTCTACTCGATGGGGTGCACGAGGATAAGGTCGGGTTACTCCTCGGATAGATCTTTGGGTTGTTCTTCCTGCTCTTGGATCCTCTTCGATCGTGTTGGGGTTCGGACTGTTCTTCCAGCTCGATGGCTCCTTCGGGTACATGCTCAGATTTGTCCTTGTTTCTGCCCATTTTAGGCTCTAAAGCACCTGTTTTCATCTAAAGTATGCAAATGCAAGAATGCAACACCCTAAATGGCCTAAATGTGAATTCCTACAGTTAATGACCTAAAAATGCTAAGGTAAGGGTATAAACAATGCAAAATATAGACAAAAAGGAAGCTAAAAACATGTAAATTAGAGAGTTATCAGAGCCCCAAACTTAAATCTTGCTAGTCCTCTAGCAAGGAAGTAGGAGGGTGCGATTTAAAAACGGGGACTCATAACCTTTATATGCCAAGCGAAGGATTCAAGCTATAGTCATTAAAGATAGTTTAATGGTGCTAAGATCAATCAACATACTTACAAATATTTTTCTATGCTTATTACCATGCATCGATCTAGTTCAACCTCTAACTAAAAGTAAAAAACATCTCTTTCACATTCAATTAAGTGTTTGGCGAATTCTTGCAAAGGGAAAGTGAATCAAGCTCAATCGGTTTCAAGGGTAAGGCTTTTTGGTAAAGTGGTTTAAAGCAAATTCTTTGGATGGTTTTCTCTCAAAAGAAGGAATGCTAGACAGTTGTGAAAACTATCTAAGATTGAGAACAATTTAAGCATACAAAGCTTAACTCTTGATAATCTACCATTTTCTCATTCACTTTTTTATTTTATTTTTTTTATTTAAATCCCCTAGAATTAAACTACCCACAACCTTGATTTTAACTTTTTTTTTTGTGTGTAATCCCTAAGGTCTAAACCTTAAACATCTAGCTCTTTCTCTTTTTTTTTTTTTTCTTTTTCTTTGTTTGCTAGACTCCTAATATTTATACATTTATTATTTTTTTTTTCTTTTCTTTCTTTCATAGCAAGATTTTTTTTTCTTTTTTTTTTACTTAGAGCTAATTGATTCTAACCTTAGGGACTTTTTTTTTATTATTCCTCAACCCAACCCAAATAAACATGCTAACCACCTATCTTTCAAAATCGATTCTATCAGCTAGTCTAAATGATTTTAACTTAGCTAAATCAAGAGCCAGTTCTTTGTCGTTCTCAATACTCTCAAGGTTTCACAACTTATAGCACAATGAAAAGGCCTCACTCAACAATTCACAACAAGGTTTTAAAGAAAGGTTTGGGTTCATGGGTAGGGAAAACAAATCGGGTTAAACGAAAAGATTGGTAAAAATGGAGTGCTAACCCGAGTTTAGAGTTACCATGAGCAAGTATTAAAATTCCATAAGTAAGACAATTTAAGTTCAAATTAAGTCCAATAATATAGAGATGTTCCAATGTTCAAGCAAATGGAGGAAGCATTCAAAAGACACAAGGTTCTAAGCAAAGATTTTTCATTTTTTCCAAAGATTGATCTAGCAACAATGAACTATGATTAAGGGCTATAGCTTCAATCCTAAGGTTTGATTTTAAACAAGGT
>NC_025689.1:22266111-22293810 GCF_000633955.1 Camelina sativa
TTTAATTTTTATTTTTTTATTTTGTAAATTTTTCAAATTTTTTGGGTTTTTTCAATGCACATAGATGCAGACTCAAATGAGTAAAACTAGCATGCAAAAAATTTGAAATAAGAAAATAAGAAAATAGAACACAGTGTTAAATACATTCTAGGACCCTTCCCCAAACTTAAATTACACAGTCTCTATGTAAATAAAAGTCGGAAAAAGAATCCAAGGATCACACAAAATGAAATAAAACTAAATGCAATGCTATTTACAAAGGTTTGATGAATTTGGTACATCATGGGTTGGTGAAGAAAGAGGTTGTAGCAGCCTCCATACTCGCCAACGTGTAGCCAGGGTCGTCACCGGCTTCAGCAGGTGCCGGGATTCGCTCGTTAGAGAGCTCGGTGATGTGCACGGACGACTTGCTCGGACCAGCATCCGAGGGGTTGATCGTGGGAGGCATCGTGTAGCTCATCGGGTAGGGCATCGGATAATACGATGGGTACGGTGGAAGAGGTCTGGAATGGTCACCCGTGTAGCCACTCGCAGGGTGCATCAAATACGGTATCGTGTACGGCATCTGGTAAGGCGGAGGGAAATGTCCTGAGTAATCACCCGAGTGTGTGCTCGATGGGTTCATCGGGTAAGACATCGTGTACCCCTTCAGGTTAGGCATCGGATAGGCGCCTGAGTGGCTTCTCCGCGGCATTTTGGGTCTTGTGACTTCCTCCTCGGCTTGGGGCTCATAGGATGATGCTCTGTGAAGCTCTGGAGGTGTCAGTCCTCGAAATCTAAAACTTGATTCATTATGGTGGGTGATATGATGAATGAATGATGTGATGTGATGATGAACATGTGGAATGCAAGGAGTTTCAATTTCCCTTATGCTGTTGTAGTATAAGAGATGTCAATCCTAAATGAGTGTTATGCAAGCAATCAGGATGTGAATATTTGTCTAAGTTAAGCCAATTATGTAGGATGTTTGTCACTAACAACCTAATGATGAATGTAAAATGCAGAAAGTAAAAGCTACTAAGACTAGATGCTAAATGTAAAGAGAACATGATGATCTAAGCAGTAATGTAATGAAACATAAACATAAACTATAGCAATGCAAGACAAGTAATGAACAGGATCAAACAAAAAGCTAAGTAAATGCAACAGGAATGAAACTAAAATGAAACAGGAAATGAGACAGGACAAACACAGAGCATAAACAAGAGACTCTGGGGTGAGCTCGAGCAAGCACTGGATCGGATACTCGATCGAGTTGACAAATGCGAGAAACAGAGCAAACCAAATAAAACAGAGCAAGACAAAAGTAAATCAAACAACAAGCAAACAACAGGATTTAGACTAAGAAATCAATAGACAAGGAAGGTCTTGAGGAGGGATTCATGGGCTGGACTATGGATTATGGTCATCTAACTTGGTCAACAATCTCAAACAACATGAGCTAATCTCTAGACAATGATCTCCTATAACATGCTAATCCACTCTCATGGCAAAATTAATTTAGCTCCTATATTTCTAAACTAGTTCTCACATAGCAAAGAACTTATAAAAGCAAGCATTAAGCAGCATATCATTTATGTCAAAAATCAAACAAAGCACCTAATCTCTTAGCATGCTTAATGATAATCTCTAGATCTAGCCTTATCTAGCAACCTAGATATTGGTGTGATGCGAAGAATCTTAAAATCAAACCCTACCCTCTCGGTTATAAGGTCAGCATAGAGCATATCTAGCCTAGAAGAGATCTATAACAAACAAGCTTGACCAAGCTAAACAATCCACAACCACAATCCAGCCTAACCCATCCTCAAGATCCTAAGCCACTACTCACAAATGCTAAACATGATCAAAGAAATCATAAACCCAGAAAATAACGAAACTTGCATCATTAGGAAGATAAAGCAAAGATCTACAATATTGAAGAAGGAATCAAACTCGAATTCTTAATACTTTGAAAGTTATTGAACAAGCAAGTATCAAGAAATCTCTTGTTTTCTCTTCAAAAGGAGATAAAGATCTAAGAAATGCAAAAAGCAAAAAGCATAAATTTCCAAAAGGGCAAATACTAGGTTTTTAGATTTTCTCAAAGGTGGCTCTATGGGTGGCTGAAGGGTACAAGACCCTTTTATAGAAAAAGTAGTGGAAGCCCTAAAAATGCTAAAAGACAAAATTACTAGGCGGCTCGGTCAACTCGACCTGGTGCTCGGTCGAGTGACCGGTCAAGTTGACTCTTCTTCTGCTTCTTCCATCCGGTCGAGTCCATCTTCGCACACGGTCGAGTGTCTGGTCGAGTGGAACTCCGGACCTTGATTCTTCAGCTCTAACTCCCTTGCTTTCTTCTCTTGTTAGCTTCAATCTTCTTCAGCATTCCTTCCATGCTCCTTAGGCTCCAAAATCACCTGTTTATGCAAGAAAATATGCAAATGCAATGCAACTATACTCTAATGCATGAACAGTCCTAAAGCTACACAATAATGGCCAAAATAGATAGGAAAAGATGCAAAAGATGTGAATATACTAAGGGAAAACAAGGTAAAATATATGAACATCAAAATCCTCTTAGCGGTCCGCTTCTCCCCATCCATGTGGGTGCATATGCCGAGATGGGAGCTGAGGCACAACTTGCCTTTTCTTGTAGCTCCTTTATCTGACCTCCCATCACCTTCACTGAACCGGTAATATCCTTCACTTTCCTCACCAGAAACTTGTTCATCCTCTTCAGCCATCCGATCCTTTTGTGAGCTTCCCTCACTCCAACTGGCTGCTTTTGTGAGCAGATGTACTCCTCAAAGTCGTAATCCTCCGAGTTGTCTCCTTGTTCTCGCCCAGTTGGCTCTCTCTCTTCAGCTTCGGATTCCTCCTCCGGATTGTACAGCTCCTCTAGAGGTGGTGCAAAGTCAATGTTGTCCCCCAGCCGGACCTTGGTGCACACTACATTGGGCAGGATCATTTGGGCGGCTCCGGCGGTTGAATGGACGAACTTGAAGAGCATCATGTTGTTTGGCCTCTCATAGGCCAAAAATCTCGCCAGCACGAGGTAGTCGATGTCCAGCCATCTCGGGTCATGTACCACTCCTTTCAAAGGCACATCGCACGCCACCAAAAATGATGTGACCAATCCTCCTATGGAGATCTCTCTAGCTCCCTCTCTTCTCTCAGTTTTCATCGCCCAAGACTTAAGGTAGAGGAACTGATCGAGCAGCACAAAGACAATGCTTGTATCCGCAACATCTCCCACTAGCAGTGTACCATCCCTAGCATTGTCTAACACTCCACACAAGGCAATGTCTAGCAGTTGGAGTTCATGGTCATTCACATTCCCAGTCTCCTTTCTAGCAAAAAGAGTGCAAGCAAGGGACTTGTGAAAGTTTCTCAAAACAGGGCTCCTTATTTGGGCGGATTTGGAGCTTGTAGACTTGTAGGAGAGCTTGTCGCCTATTGTCAGCCATAGGGACCTCATCTCCTCCTTGCTCACCTCCATGCCTTCTCCACTCCCAGCCTTGAAACCATACAGCTTCTCCATCTCCTTGAAAGTAAGCCGGTACTCCTTGTTTCGCACGGAGAAGGTGATGAACCCGATCCCCCCATCGGGTAGTAGGGTCGGGTGGTCCTCAGAGTAGTGTAACCGTAGTGTTGAGAAAAAGTGGACCGTCTCCTCCTCATAAGCTTCAAGGTGGGCTCGCATCATATGTCCTAGGTGGCACATGTCGAACAGGAACTCGACATCTCTAGCGATGCCCAACTGCTTCATTGTTTCTCGGTGAGGGTAGCGGGTACCTACGAAACTCATCTTGCAGAAAACCTTGAAGAGTTTTGCTGGAGTCTCCACTTCTTTCTCCTAAGATTGGCGTGTGCGTTCTCTCTGTTCCTCCTCTCGCTCACGGTTCTCCTCCTCTGTGTCTCGATCCTCTTCCTTAGCTGCTCTCTTAGCTACCTTCTCAGCCTTTTCAGAGGCTGGTCGTTTCCCTCTTGCAACCGCAGCTCTGCTCCTTAACCGCGATGTTTGGATCTCCTCCGGCTCTCCTCCACCAGCATCAGAATCGACCTCCATAGGGTCGGTAACAGTTCTCTCAGACATAGACATGTCCCTACATCGAGGAGATCGGCGAACAACACTCGCCACCGGGCTTGGTGAGCGAACTCGGGGGTCTACACGATCGGTTGCTCGAGCACCGGATCGAGTGACGGATCAGGTTGAGCATCAGGTTGGAGAAGCAAAACGTTCAGCCAGCGGTTGGGAATGCGGAACATCTCCTCTTCCTTAGGATTCTCGAGGTTCGACGGCATCACCTCCGGTTCTAGCAGTGGCAGTGGCGGAGGTTGATCTTCTTCCCTTCCTTTGGTAGGTGTTCATCTTTGGTGACATTATCGAAACCTTGAGAAGAAAGAAAAGCTAAACTTCGAGATTAATAGGGTTAGTTCTCGAAAAATCAAAGAGTACCCGAGTTTGAGAGAGAAAGGATAAGAAGACAAAGAGTTTTTAGGGTTTAGAGAACTTATGGAGTTGTGAGAGTTAGACTTCTTAAATAGGGAGGGTTGGCTTCTTGGGCTTTCCGAGAGTGGGCTAGGGTTTGCACACTCGCTACCCGAGCAGAGACACGATCAGGCGCGTCGAGTACGGTGTCGGGTTCCTCAAATTTTCCTTTTTCACTTTTTATTTTATTTTATTTATGTAAATATGCGAAAATAGAAAATAAGATGAAACAAATAAATCAGAATTAAAATAAAATAGAATTAAAGATACCTTTGGGACTTCCTCCCAAGTAAGCTTATTTTAAGTCACTAAGCTTGACTCTTCATGCTCTTTAAGCATGGGATTTAGGAGGGAGAGGTTCTGGAATCCTCTCCACTATAGCAGGCTGATTCAATTGATTCTCCAAGTCTTGTCCAGGTTCCACAGCAAATGTGGTGTTGACTTTTTCAAGATGTTTGACTTTTCTCTGCTTTGTCTTAGTGGAAAAAGCTTGACCATCAATGGTTGGCCTCTTAATTCCCTTCTTGACATCAAACTCCATCTTGAAGTGCTCCCCATGCTCAATTCTGATATTGCCTTGCTTCACCTCAATCACTGCACCTACTGTTGCCAAGAATGGTCTCCCTAGGATCAGTGGATCGTCTCGTTCCTTATCCATATCAAGGGTCATAAAATTAGTGGGAACTTCCATACTTCCAATCCTGAGTGGCAAATTTTCTAGGATCCCAATAGGATGTCTTATTGTTCTATTAGCTAGAACCAAATACATACTACTCGGTTTAAAACTGGTGAAACCCATCTTGTTGGCAACTGACAGTGACATGATGCTGACTGAAGCTCCCAGATCGCACAAGCAATTTCTGAAAATCTGAAGTCCTATCGAGCATGGCAAAGTAAAAGAGCCACGATCCTCCAATTTCTCCTCGATTCGCAGCTCATGATCTAAGCATACTCCACTCCTTAGAATCTCATACCTAATCTCCTTGACAGCTTCCTTAACCTCAATCTCCAGCTGAGCTGCCTCCTTGGTGATTTCCTCTTGGAGCTTTACGCTTGGCCATACACTCTGCAAGCGCCTCCAGTTGTATGTCAAGAGCAGCATTGAACCTTTCCTCTAGTTCCCCTTTTGCTGCTACAGGCAGTTGAGGCTGATTTCTCATCTCAACATCTACTCGATGTATCATCCGATCACCATCATCGAGTGAGTCATCGGGTTCTGCCTCGGGTGGTTCTTCGGTTTGTGATTCTCGAACCAGTCTCCTCGGGTAAAGGCTCGGGTTCATACTCGGATATGTAGTACTTGGCCTCATTTATCCCATAGTGATCCATATCCTCCGCATCTTGAACATCACTGTCCTCAGTGAGGTAATCCTCATAATCATCATCAAGGACGATGGCTTGGGCAGTGGCATAATCCTTTGGGTTCTGAACAGCTTTACCTGGAAGCTGGTTGATCTTTGGAGCTGGTTGGTTGTTGTGGTGGCCCCCTAGGTATCTCAGCTTAGTATTGAGTGAATCGTACTTGGCGTTCAAATCATTGTATCCAGAATCGATCTTGTTTCTCATTTCCACAAACCGTTTTGCGGTGTCCATAGCAGCTGATGCCTGATTTTGAATCATCTACTGAATTAGGCTGCGTAGGTCAGCTTCTTGTGATTGGTTCTACGGGCCTTTTTGTTGTTGGAATCCAGGTGGTGCAATAGGTTGGTGGTAATTTCTAGAGTACTGCTGCTTAGGAGCATAGCCTTGATTGTATTGGACAAAAGGCTTCTGCTGGACCTGGTTCCCTTGAACTGCTGATGGGTAGATCTGGTCTTGAGGGTTGGCAACATTCGGGTTACGGTATGACAGATTCGGATTTGGCTTGTAGTTGTTGTACCCTTTGTTGTAACCACCTTGGTTGTTGATGTAGTTCACATCCTCTAGCTGAATATTCTCCCTATCTTGTTGTAAAAACTGCTCTTCCTCTGATATTGCATGAACATGCTGCTGCTGGCTGAGGAGCTTATCGAGCTTATCATTGAGGGCTTTCATGTCCCTCTTATACTTGGCATCTTCCTCTCCAGTAGATCGCTTAATGCGATCATACTCCTCATTGTAATGCCCATCAGATTGAGCCAAGTTCTCCACTAGGTCCCAACCTTCATCAACATCCTTGTTGAGGAAGTTACCATTGCTTGCGATGTCCAGCAACATCAGTATCTTGGGGACCACTCCTCTGTAAAGTGTGCTTAGCAATGAAGCATTTCTGAAGCCATGATGAGGACATCTGGTAGTGTATCCCTTGAAACGTTCCCAAGCTTCACTGAACGTCTCATTTTTCTTCTGAACAAAGCTGGAAATATCATTTTGCAGCCTTGCGGTTTTGGAGTTGGAGAAGAATTTGGCCAGAATTGCCTTTTTGCACGCTTCCAGAGTGGTGATGGACTCCTTGGGGAGTGATTTCTCCCAGATATGTGCTTTGTCTCCCAAAGAGAATGGGAACAGCCGGAGTTTGAATCCATCCTCACTAACTCCATTTATCTTGGTAAGGCTACAGAGCCTATCAAATTCATCCAGATGATCCAATGGGTCCTCTATTGGCAATCCATGAAACTTGTTGCTTTGTATCATCTCGATGAGACTACTCTTGATCTCAAAATTGTTGTTCTGCACAGCAGGTGGCACAATGCCATTCCTTTAAGTATGAGTAGATGGAGCATCCCCTGCTCCTATGTTGGTCCTTGCTTGAGGAGCTGGTGGACCGTTCATTGTTTCCTTAATTGTTGCTGGTTGCGGGTGTTGAACTTGTTGTTGTCTGAGTAACCTTGGTCTGTCGATGTTGTCGATGAAAGGACTCAAGTTTTGGCTACCCTTGGATCGCGTTTGCATGCACAGGTAGGTGACCGAGTGAGTACACGAAGGTCAACCCGATCCAGGTGATCGAGTGACAGGTCGGGTGGGTGATCGGGTTGTATCTGAGATTCAAAAAAAACAAAAATGAAAGCAAACAAGTTAGATGCCGAACCAATATAGATAAAAGAACTTGATCTAGCAAGTGCTGAAATCCTAAACGTAGCAAATTAAAAATCAACCAAATGGCAACGGCGCCAAATTGATAACAGGATTTTCACCCAGGGTATCAATTCCCTATGCAGTTGTAGTACAAAGGGTTATCAATCCAAATTGTTTTTATGCTAGCAGATAAGATGCAATCAGAAGCAAGCAAGTCAAGCCAAACAATGGTGGGTTTTGTCTAACAATCCTAAAATAATAAAAGAAAAGAATATAAACAAGAAACCACACGACCTAAGCACTCGATGCAAGCATTCGAGTACAGGATCGGGTGGGGTGATCAAGTAAACAAGGAAGGTATGAACAACTCAAGGGGTTACTCGAAGCAGGTGATCATGACCTGTTCGGGTAAGGGATCGAGTGATGAATAAAAATGCAAACAATTAAAATATGAAAGCTTCTAAGGATGGGGAAATCGACTCCTAAGTGTTCCTGACCAATACAGATGTCTTACATGCCTCAAGAAAATATTCCCTAGACAATGAATCTCTAAAATCTTGTTAAAACACTCTCGTGATAGAAACAATCAACCTTGATCACTCCCCTACCCAACTCTCGTTGGAGAAACATGACCAATCAGGCAATAAGAACCGATTCATTATTGTCAATAAACCCCTTACTCATCTAATCTCTTAGGCTAAGTGAGTAAATCTCTAGCATTGGTTGATTCAAGCATTTCATCTACACCTCTTGGTGGTAAAACACCCTAGATCTAATCTCACCCTCTCGGTTTGTTGACAGCATTAAGAACACCAATCTAGAAGGAAATTTATAAAACATATACAATCAAACTAAGACATCATAACCGATCAAGAACATAAAATCATCTATCCCATCCCTAGAAACTTTACTACACTACTCGGAAATCATTGCAAAAGACATAGAAACAAAGATGAACGAAGATTGCATTGTATTAAAAGATAGGGTAGAAGATAAAGAGTACAAGGTAGAAATCTAAAGAAATAACAAAAAGATATAAAATAAATCCTGACAAAAGTGAAAAGAAGTTTGAGTCGCTCTAGATCTCTCTCAGAAGCTCTTGCTCTCTGGTTTGAGGGGTCTGCGGCGTGCTCGTTTGCGAGGAAGAAGAGGAGAGGTTTATATATGGAAACCCCTTTGACCTAGCTTCCCAGTCCTGCCCGAGGGTCTACTCGATGGGGTGTAAGAGGATAAGGTCGGGTTACTCCTCGGGTAGATCTTCGAGTTGTTATTCCTACTCTTGGCTCCTCCTCGATCGTGTTGGGGTTCAGACTGTTCTTCCAGCTCGATGGCTCCTTCGGATACATGCTCGGATTTGTCCTTGTTTCTCCCCATTTTAGGCTCTAAAGCACCTGTTTTCATCCAAAGTATGCAAATGCAAGAATGAAACACCCTAAATGGCCTAAATGTGAATTCCTACAGTTAATGACCTCAAAATGCTAAGGTAAGGGTATAAACAATGCAAAATATGGACAAAAAAGGATGCTGAGAGTTATCACCCGTACTCGACCTGTTACTCGGCTCGTACCCGTCCCGAAAAAAGGGGTACCCGTAGCTTTAGGGTCGAGTGAAGGGTATTATAATTATATTACCCGTGAGTAAGAGACGAGTATAGGGTATTAGTTTAGTTTTCAATACCCGTCCCGTTACTCGTCCCTTTACCCGTTTTGTTACCCGACCCGTAAATACCCGTAAATCTTTTGTATTATTATTATTATTATTTATTACTAATTTATAGAGTTAAAGTTAAAACCTAAGTTCAACTTAGCCTAACTGAATAAATATATTATTTTTATTTTCAATGTTTGTAATTTTATAATTTTTGGAACTATATGTTGCATAAATTTTTGAATTTTTCCTTTTACGGATTCCAGAATATAAAATTATTATTACGATTATTGATATTTTTTTATGGATTTAATTCTCTGGTGCCCCTATACCAGAAATTCTTTTCTGCATCACCTCCACTTATTCTCACTATCCCCTTCTTTAATGAAATGACGAAACTACCCTCTAACAATTTTGAAAAGAAAATTGAACGTACAACTACATCCAGTTGTACTGGATATCCCTTAAGTTATACCTCCAGTTGTACCCATCGCATCTTAGTTGTACCCGTCGCACTCTAGTACGGGTACAACTAGAGTGAGACGGGTACCCGTCGAAATCTAGGGATCTAGGATCTTAAATCTAATTCATGTAGGGTTCTAGTTGTCATTCATGACTGAGATATATTGTTACATGAACGCGGCACAACACCGTTGGAAGGAACTACTTATTTTTTTGCTAAGGTAGGATGAAGATGAAAATACTCTCTGTGGTTTCTGATGTAGAGGGATCTGAAGATATTACCAAAAACAGCCTCTACAACATGTCAACACACAGCTTACATCAATGGATAGAATGTATACTTGAAGTAGTTGATTATATATCGGAAAGCGTGGATCTGTGGACATAAACCGACTCAATTAAGGTGTTTAGGGCTTTTGTTCTGTTGTTCATCGTCAAGGATGTCTTCAATTTTCGGAAGAAGCCTGGAAAGAGTATTTTTGTTTTTCAGGTTACCATAACCTTAATTCTGGTTAAGACTTGGAAGTTAAAACGATGACGAATATGTCTAATCTTCCAAGGGATTTACGGGAAGAGATCCTCTCTAGGGTTCCGGTGAAGTCTTTAAGAGCAGTTCGATTTACTTGCAAAAAGTGGAACACTTTAACTAAAGATGATAGTTTTGTAAAGAAACACGTTAGCCAAGCAAAAGTAGCATCAGCAAAGGTCAAAAGAGTTCAAATTGATCATGATATTGGATTTTAGGGTTTATTTGGCGAGTGTCAATCTCCACAGCAACGTTATATCATGCATGTATGAAGCATGAAGCTAAACTTACTAGCCTAGACGATTCAGATGTATTTGATGTAGTTAGAGTCATTCACTGCGATGGTTTGTTGTTATATATCATGGAAAACACAACTAAGCTCATGGTTTGGAACCCGTATTGTGGACAACCCCGGTGGATCGAACCCGTATATTGGACCTATATTCGTATGCTTTAGGATATGAGAGGCACATAACTTCTTGCCGCATGCACAAAATCTTGAGATTTATTAAATCTAATGCCAATTTAACAGAGTACAAAATCTATGATTTTAACTCTGATATATGGAGGGTTCTTGATGTCACATTAGAAGAGAAGATCAGTATACCTTATCTCACTTAAGGGAAATACATATTGGTTTGCTGAAACAAGAGATGGACAAGATTGTCTCCTACTCTCTTTTGATTTTTACAAGAGAGATTTAGGCTGCCTTCGTGTTTGAGTTTTGGAAACCTACAGATCTTGTGACTCTATCTAGTGTTAGAGAAGAGCAGCTTGCGGTTTTACTTCACCGATGTGAAACACTAATGATGGAGCTTTGGATTACGACTGAGATTGAGCCCAACAGCGGTGTGGAACAGCAAGGTGTTTTTAGCAGTGAATGTGAGACCACGTTGTTACTATGAAATTCATGAGTTTTCATATATGGATGTGAGCTAGTTTCTTCATTGACGAGGAGAAGAAGGTTGCTGTGATTTCTGAAACCTACAAAGGAACACACTCTGCCATACTCACAACGTAGCGTACATTGTTGGAGTGGATATTGGCCGAAACTATAAAGAAGCGGATCTCGGAGTATATGTCAACCATTCTTACCCATTTGCATGCTCTTATGTTCCAAGTTCAGTGCAGCTTTAGTTAAATTTATTTTACAATAACCTATAATCAAATTATTTATACTGTTTCTATCGTGCATTTCTTTTGGTACTGGAGCTACTAACTAAATTGTAGATTGAAGTGGCGTGTGGTAGAGCAACACCCTTTGCCATACAAATGTTATTAATATGACAAAATCTTAGAAATGGATTCTTTAGTGTCTTGCTCCTTGCTCAACTTTTCCAGAGAAATGAGATTCCGGAAAAAAACAATGTTAAACCAACAAGGTCAAAATCTTCAAACTAACCATTCAACTCTATCCGTTAACCGTTAATCATTTTCAATCCTCGGCTGCCCAACACGGAAGAGGAGCACGGATAACTATAGGATCATCGGTAACCGGATGATCTAACGACAAACACTCAGCATGAAGCTCATGCCCCTCAAACGTTCTTCCACTCCACTCATACCTTCCATGATACTTCACATCTCCTCTAATCGGAATCCCAAGATACTGACAATGTAACCTAATCTGATGCGTCCTCCCACTTCGCGGAAACGCCCTAACCACAACAACAACATTATCATCATCTCCATCACAGCTCAACTCTTGAACCCCCTCAACTACAACCACATTCTCCACTTGACAAGATTCGGTTTTTATATTCTCCACACCGTTTACGGATACAACTTCAAACCTTGTCTCCATATCTCTAACGAAAGATCCACCAGGTAAGACTTTACCAACGTCAGAAGCAGCATAAACACGCCAAGCTCCGTGCTTCGACCGTCCATGACCCGAACTAACCGTGATCTTTCTCCAATTTGGAGATGACCCAATACAAAGAGCAATGTAGGATTTACTAATTCTATGTTCCGTAAACGCCTTAACAAGCTTAGCAGCTACTTTATGAGACTTGGTAATGATCATCACACCACTTGTATCACGATCTAATCTATTCGCTAAATGAAACTCACTCGAAGAATCTGAAAACAAATACACAAAAACCCAGAAATCGAATTGAGTAAATGATTCCAGCAAACATGGATGAATTAAGATTTAAGATTTGACTCACCAAGAACGACTTGAGGAGCAGAGCGAAGAACAGCTTCACAGTAAACACCTTTAGGTTTATTGACAGCCATCAAGTGTTCGTCTTCGTATAATACATCGTCTCTTGTGAGATTGAAAAGACTCGATTTTGATGAAGCTTCCATTGCTCTTCTGAGTTCAATGTCTTTCGAAATCGGAGGTGGAGGAGCTGAAATGGGTTTTGGGTATTGGAGACTGAGTTCAGAGGTAGTAGCTTCCATGGCTTTGACTGAGATTGCGAAATAGGGTTTTGTAATTATTGAATTTGCAGAGAAGGTGATGCACGAGAGGTTTCGAAGAATTTGCACGGACATTGCTCTGTTAATGTATCTTCTTCTCTAAAACACAAGAGCAAACCGATCCGATCTAACCGAAATACTTAATCCAGTGAGCCAACCAAAATTTAATTAGTTTAATTCGGATAAGCCAATCCGTATTAAACCGATCTAAAATCGATGTTTCTTAGTAAATTAAGGATGCATTTGACTTACGGTTCAATCCGAACCGAAACAGTACCAAACCATCTATTCTATATTAGGTACTAAACCAGACATTCGGTAAAACCGAACAATCTTAACCGAAATAGAATTGAACCGGATCCGCGAAGTCCATCCGGTGTCGAACCACAAAACCCTAACTATTTTGGTGACAAGAATCGAAATTTTTTTTCTGGTTCTGATCAATTTCGAAATGTTATCGTTAATCATCAGAAGATCTCGAAGCAGATTCATCCATGGAACCAAGATCACAAGTAGTTTTCTCTCTTCTTGCAACTTTCGCACAGATGCAGATTTAGTTTTGGTTTCTAGAAGAAGCTTCAATCCACCACCTGCGTCAAGCGATTTCGGATTCGATTTCGGAAAAATCTCAAATCAGAACCAGAATCAGAATCACGCTTATTCCGGGAGTAGTTTCGTTTCCACGACTCGATCACTGAGCTCAGAAGCTGTAGCTGTGGCTTCGACTTGTGATGGACTTACAGTAGAACGAATCATAGCTTATCAATGGCCGATTTTAGATGAGAGTGAAAGTGATTGGAAAAGCCACGCTGCAGCAATTTCACAGTCTATTCAAGTCATCAAGAGACGCTTACAGGTAAAATTGCGTTTACAAGCTTTCCATTGTCACTGTGTGAATGCTCAAATCGTCTTGAGAATACATATACAGAACTTGCCTGAATCTTGACAATTTTCACATAATTTTTACTCTTTTGTTTATGGTTTTGGTAGTGGAAGAAACTCTTGGTGAGGCTAAAACTGTTATCTGCAGAGCTGGATAAGCCTGATCTTTGGAACGATCCGAATCATGCTGGTAAGATAAGCCGGGAGCACGGTTCGCTTACGGGGAAAATGAAAGGAGTTATGACTTTTGAGAGAGAACTGCTTGAACACATTGACATGTTAAAACTCGCTAAGGAGGAGAATGATTCAGAGTTAGAATCGGTGGGAGTTCTCGCACTCTAGGCATGTGTTTCTTTTCTGTTTGCAGTTGTTGTTGAAGACGGTTAAATCGTAGGGGAACTACTTGAGAGTTGAGACCAAAACTGCCGATGTGGCTCGTAATATTGCTAACCATGATTATGTTTATTTCTGCTACAGGAAACTTTGAAGGCATTGATTGATATGAGAAGGGTTTCAAAAGAGAAAGAACTTGAGGCTTTATTATCTGCGGAGAATGATCCTTGTTCCTGTTATATCGAGGTGACTCTTAGAGACAATATGCATGAGATTTTTCTCTCTCTGGCTTCATGTTATGAAGCTCTGATAGGTTTGTTGAATAGGTTCAAGCTGGAGCTGGAGGAACAGAGAGCAATGATTGGGCATCAATGGTAATGGAAATGTATAAAACATGGGCTCAACGACGCAAATTCTCAGTCACTGTTGTTGATGAAGCGCCTGGAGAGATTGCAGGAATCAAGGTTTGCTTTTTTTTCTCCTAGTAGATGAAATGAATCGTACATTTGTTATACAGGAATCTGATAGAATTCAAACTGATGAAATCGTTATTGTTTCACTTTAACAAGTACAACATATCATAGAGAGACTTAGAAAATCCCAAATACCACCCCACTTATTGAGGCCCAAAGTCATGTTATCTCTGTACCTATCCCAGTCAACTATAGTTACTGAACTGGCTTACTAGTTAGGCTAGTTATATTGCTCCTGCACTAGACTAACACACAAAATTATTAGGATCACATCCGTAACCGTTGGCTCACTTATTGATCCAATTCTGTATCCAATATTCACTCCAACATCTCATTTTTTATTTGCAATTGGTCAATTCTATAATTCTGAACCGTTGGCGCATTGTCTTGAATAGCGTGCGACAATTAAAGTGAACGGAGAATACGCATATGGATATGCCAAAGCAGAAGTTGGAGTTCATAGGCTGGTGCGTATTTCCCCATTTGACAGTGGAAAACGGAGGCACACTTCGTTTGCGGCAGTTGCAGTGATTCCAATTCTAGGTGATGGGTCGACCCGTGTGCAGATCAATGACTCGGATCTCCGGATAGAGCGGTTCCGTTCTGGAGGAGCCGGTGGACAGCACGCTAACACCACGGACAGTGCTGTGAGAATCATTCACATACCAACTGGCATAACAGCAACTTGTCAGAACGAAAGGTCTGGTTTCAATGTCTTAATTTCTCTGTTATTTTTCTTCGACTTCCTTTTCTCTCAACTAAAAAAGAATTCTGGATAGGGCTGGCTTTTGGTTTTTTTTTTTTGTTTTTTTTCTTGTACGGTTTTGAGAAATTTATAGGACAGTTGTTTTTGCTTCGGTTCTGTTGGATTTGAAAGAACTTGTGTTGCTAGATTGGATTGGTTTTTATGCCCATCCTTGAGTTTCATATGCAGGTCGCAGCATATGAACAAGGCTTCAGCAATGGCTGTACTACAATCACGGTTAGACCAACTGGAGATGGCTCGTCAGACAGCAATGAATGCTCAACATACACAATCACTTACCGAGATCAGCTGGGGAAACCAGATAAGAACTTATGTTCTCCATGTATGTAATACCGAATTAACATGATTCCCCTGTACTTTTAGTTTTATTAGCTGAACGAGCTGAGTATTCTTTGTTTTTGCAGCCATACAGAATGGTGAAGGATCTGAGAACAAACTACGAGGTCTCGGATCCGGACTCGGTTCTTGAAGGAGACTTGGATGGTTTCATCTTGAGCTTCTTATCTTCTTCTTTAGACAAAGATGATCCAGGACATTAAGGTAGTGTATTGAAACAGAACTTTAAAAGATTTTGGAGTTTTCCTAAAATCAACTGTTATTTAATTTATGATTTTCAAACATTTTTTTAAATCTCGTGTTTGAATTTGAAATTTATGTAAAGTTATTCAAAATAACTCACAAACTCTTGTTATTCAATTATAGGTTGATAAAATTTATATCAAATTCAGTATCATTCAAACTTTTTTAAAAATTCAAAATAACAAGAAATGGTTTGAATTAAGTATTGATTATTTTCCACAACAAGTGTCATCCACCACAACAATACTTATCTCTAATATGCAATGCATGTCTTTAAGATAAACACATGTTATTACAATTTGTCCATTTGTCGGTACACTTTTCATTCTCTCTTTTACAAGTGTATGAGTTATCATTTCCTCATCCTTATTATATAAATAGGGATTATGTACAAATGTTGATATGTGATGAGTATATATGAAAGTAAGAAGTCACTGATAAAGTTTTGCCTTATTGTCCCCCTTTTATTTTGTATTCAACAATTCCTTACCTACTATTTCACAACAAAGTAGTGAGTTTAGACCATCTCCTACTCATCTACATATTTATCTCCCAAATAAAATTTAGAGTCAAATTTATTCTAATTCATCTTCATTTTCATCTCCAAAATAGATATTTTTATTTTTTTTTCTCTATATTTGGAGTCTTTATTTATAGTTTACACTTAAATTTGGAGATCTCTATTTTCAACTCTATAGTAGAGTAAAGTTGGAGAAAAAATTATTTCCATAACGGAGTTATCTATTTTGAAGGAAAAATATAGAAATAGGTTGGAGATACTCTAATCGAAACAATGAGAAAGATTGCTCACATTTGGTCTAGTAGCCTAATAGGATGAATGTTTTCCTAACTACTATTTTTTGTTCACAATTAGTAGAGATCAAGCAATACCTGCTAAAATATTATCTACATCATCCTCCTTATCATCATCACCATTGTTAGGTGTTTTTCTTCTTCATGGTGATATTCAACTTAGGTAAAGATCATGGATAGATAGATCTAGGGACGTTAAAAATTACCCATAGTTATCGGGTTGGCGCTGACACATTCTATATTTTGGACATGTGGTCATGTATTCACATTATTAAAAATTTTGAGCTCATCAAGGTTGAGTTTTGCAAAATGTTGAGCTCATCCTGAGCTAGCTCAGTTTGTGTTTTGCTTTAATCATTTCTTTCAAATCAACAAAGTTTTAGTTCTGGATTTTTTATAAACGACGAAGCAATTTTCCCCCTCTTAAGCCACAAGACGAGTCAACGTTACAAAATAAATTTACACGATCTTCATGAACCCACATATTCAAATTTCACATCCTCTTCAAGATCTAATTAAATTCATGTAGGCTTCCATTTATCCTACAACTAATGTTTACTTCATACAAGTGTGGAAAATTGAGTTGTTGTTGAAGATATATGCTAATTGTGATGATGGTTGATATGAGAGGAATGGCTCGGAAAATGAAAAAGAAGTTTGCAAAGTATTAGGATAAAAAAAAGTTAGTCTTGCTATCAGAACTACTATAGTTGCGAGGCTAAAAATTGCTAATATTTAAGTCAGCTTATGACAAAGTGGTTCCCATTACTTGTGAGACAAAATTTGAAATTGTGAAAAAGATTATGATTATGCTTTATAAGAATATACAACTAAATCTGCAAGTTTTTTTTATTATTAGTTCATTATCATATTCATATTCATCATGTGTAAATAATTACATGTATATTTGTATATTACAAGAAATTTTTGATTTTGAAAGTGGCCTAAAATCTAATTCAGTATATATTAAGTCAAATTTGGGAATCTATTTGGATAATTAACCTAGACTAGAGATGAAAACTTCAACAAACATGAAAGTTTTAAGCTTTTGAAAATCAACATCAATATGGTGATTTAGCTTCTATGTCATATGATGTTCTAAGCATCCCAATCAGCATTGTAGCATCTGTCATCATTTAGTGTTTGGACATGGAGTGTTGAATCTTTACAGATTATGTTTTGACCTGCCTATAGGAGACCCCCTACTATAGCTGCTCAACTAAATTCACTCATACTATTGGTCTCTACCTATACTCTAATTATATTTATTTAACCAAAATGGATTAGCTCTTCAATTGCGTTTTCAAATTACAAATTTTCTTTCACTGTATCGCGATTAGAGTAAAATCGAGTTTTAAATTTGACCCGACCATAGTTAAATGTTGACCAAATTTGAAATCCTAGATCTTTGGTTTAATTCTTCTTAAAAGAAGGATCGAGGCAAAATTAATATTAGGGTTCTTCTTCTTCAACTGCCTCGAGCAATGAGTCAAATTTCTTCTGCTGGTTCGTCTCGGCAGACTTCGAGAAGTTCTTAAATTGGAGTTCCGAGTGGGTGCTGGTGTGGTGGAGAAATTACAACCTACACCTCAAAGATAGAAGAAAATCGGTATCCAAGATTCTAAAGATGTGTTGTGGGTGTGAGATAATAAACTTTTATCTACCTTTATTCCATCAAAATTTATGATATATTGTTATTGAAATTTGATTTTAGGAAAAGAAAGAGAAACACATATTCTGTTGGGTTGATACTGCTCTTCTAGAAGAGATTAGGATGGTTGAAAGCAAACAAAAGCGATCTTAGAGGATTTCAATGACCTAAAGAAGATGGTGATGTACAATGTGGAGCTCCAAAAGGACATGGCGAAGGAGATGATGAACAAGTGTGACACAAGTGTGTGATAGATAATAAAAATATGTGTGATAAATAAGATATGATGTAAAACTTCTATAAATTAATAATGTTAGGACTTTGAGATTTTATTAATTTATAGTATTATTAATTTATCTATAAATTAATAATTATTAATTTGTTGTATAAATCAATATTTATTAATTTATAGAAATATTTACGCAAAGTACAATATTATTCACTGCATTAACTTTGAAATTATTCCTAAATGTAAATTTGGAATTTTTTCTTTAAAATTTATGTACTTTTTAGTATTTTTCTTTATTTAAAATTCCTTATACTTTGATAACATATTCAATTATGTTAACTTTCATATTTCTTTAGACTTCCTTAATTTTCTTTCAAGAAACTGTGTCTTTAATTATACGACAAGAACGTGAACGTGAATGTGAGCTACTCTTGTCTACATTACATCCACTACTTTTTATACAAAATATTAGCTATGAATTCTCATCTAAAAGGTGTTGCAAAAGCAACCATTACAGACCAAATGTAGTCAAAAATAGTTGCAATTATGGATTCAAGAAAAATTTCAGATACAAGTTAGTCAAGGTACAATCTCAAACACATTCAAACGTCTGATGAATATCTTTCCATCAATCTGAAATCCAAAAAATATATCAATCGCCACAAACCAGCAAAATATCCAAAGATGGAGAAAGTTTTTTTTGAATGGTTTCTTCATTACCAAGATCATGTGAATATGACCGAAAAACTAATTTTAGAGAACCCAAAAGAGACTATGAAACTTGTATACCCGGAACAAGATTTTGAGCACCAATTTTCTCAAGGTTGGCTTGAAAAATTCAAATTACGACACGGCATCAAGTCGTTTCGTCGGTTGGAGAAAGCGGTTCAGTTGATATTGATTACATGGAAAAGAAGCTGGAAGCTATAAGAGAAAAGATAGATAAGTTTTCTAAGAAAGATGTTTTTAATAGGGATGCAACTGGTTTGTTTTATAGGTTACAAGCTGATCATTCTTTTGTTACAAAATGTAACATCCCATCCCGCGGAACCCACTAGCCCCCCGCTAGCTGCCCCAACGGACCGTCCATGGACCCTGCTAGCCCCCCGCTAGCCGTTTCAACAGACCCCAAGCTGGCCCTGCAGGGCATCGATCCTAACCCCTCACCGTGGAAAGGAACTATTCATTCAAATCCACCAGTAGGTTATTGGTGCGCCAGGCGTTCCTCGAACCCTGGTCCCCACCCTTTAACAACCTTCCCACAGGACAAGTTGCCACCAAATGATCTACAGCTAGCGGGGGGCTATTGGGGTCCACGGGACGAGTTGTTACACAAAACTCCTTGAAGGGAAAAAATAAGACAAAGAAAGGTTAACGGTTGTTATTTGCTGTAATGAGGATGGGTCTGAAAAAATTCTCTTATGAATTATCGGAAAATATGCAAAGCCGCGCGACTTCAAAAATGTCAACATGAATAGCTTGAATTGTCAGTATTGTGCCAACAAAAGATCTTGGATGACAAGTCTAATTTTTGAAGAAAATATCTGTTGGTTTGATCAGAGAATGAATAGTAGAAGAGTTTTGTTTGTGATAGATAATTGCCCAGCACATCCAACAAACATTGAAGGATTACATAATGTTGAGTTGTTTTGTTTTTGCCACCTCACTTGACGTAAAAAATTTAACCTTGTGACGTTGGAATAATAAGAGCTTTTAAAATGCATTATTGAAGGAGATTTTACCTTGAGGTTTTAGAAGGATTTGAGTAATTGGAAAAATCTGATCCAATTAAGATCAATGTTTTGGATGCTATCAATTTTGCAGTCTCTGCTTGGACAGCTAATGTTCATCGAGAGACAATAGCAATTTGTTTTTGACATTGTAAAATCCGTTCGAGGGATGTCATATCAAGGAATTCAGAAGAGGAATAATTTTATGAAGATGTTATGCATGAACTTGAAGTGGTGATTAATAATCTTAGTTATCAAAATAAAATGGATGTCAATAGTCTACTCGACTATCCGGGTGAAAATGATGCATGCTGCCCTTAATGTTGATGAAGAAGCTGAAGATGATAATGTGGAACATTTGCAACCAGTTACACGTAAGGAAGTAAGTATCGCGTCTAAAATTATTCACAACTTTTGGATGCAAATCGAAAAGACAACACCAGGAGTTTTTGATGCAATAAGGAAAATTAGAGAAGAACTCCAACGAGAATCCAACTTTAAGAAGACAAACAAGATTCAAATTTTACAAAATTGCCTTAGTAGATACTCAATAATATTCTCTTATTAATTTATGATATTCTCATTTATATTCTCTAAGATTTATGATTATTAATTTATGATATTATTGAGAATATATTATACATGGCGATTTCAAAAAAATTATTATCTTATTATCTTATCGAATTTTGTTATTTTTTACACTGGCCTGACTTGGGACTACAATTTTTTTTTAATTTATAGTGTTTATTAATTTATAGAGTATTAATTTAATAATTGTAAGGTTGTAATATAAAGTATGAAAATATTTTAAGGAATAATCTACGTAATATTTCGTAAGACTTGTACTATAAATGGCGAAAGCTTGGTGAAGAGTTTCATTCAAGCTTGAGCGAGTGAGTTTGAGAGAGAGCGTTAAGAGTCTTTGTAATCATTTGAGTGTTTAAATAATAATTTTTTCCCCTTTGTATAAAGATATTCCTTATATCATTTGATAATCATTCTCTAAATACTTCCAAAACACTTAGCTTCTATATTTGATCGTGGAAACCTCCTTAGTGGTTGTACCACTATTTGTGTGTAATTTTGGTATAAGAGCCACAACATTCTAAACTCTATCATAGTGTTGAATGAAACTCTATCATAGTATTGAATAAACCTCCTTAGTGGTTGTACCATAGTGTTGTTTTCTACTATGCTAGTATGAAAGTATGCTCTATGGTTTTCATTTTTAATGGATCCTCCACATCAGAAATCTAACTAAGCTAATATAAAAGGTATAAAGAAAATTTTCTATGAGGTTGTACGGCTCGAAGTACCTTGAGGCTTATGCCTCGGTTTGCATAGCCAAGCACCTCTTGATTGCTTTCTCTATATTCATTGTGCATAAAAGAAAACAAGGAGACAACTTAAGGATTGTTATTGCTTCAAAGGCTACAAGAGAGTTATATTATTCTCTATTGGTTTCTGGTTCTATCGTATATTAAGGAAAATTCATCTTTTTTTCTAAAGACTCCTTTTTTTGACGATAAAATACTAAAAAAGTAGATTACTTTATGTGAGTGATGATAGTAAGGTTCATATTACCCAATTCCCATTACTTAATCCTCACAAAACTTTCACCAAACCAAATTCCACTTCTCCAAAAATCATTCGTCAAGTCTTTGTTCCAAAAAGGCACACCGCAAAGGAGTTTGTTCTAGCATCTCCGCTAGAACAACATCTAATCCCGGCGACAGAAACTGAACATATGATTCCCCTCAGGCTTAATGAAGGCATGATTCATCATTGGCGAACTAAAGGATATACCCATCTTCTCTATGGTGCAATACGCTAACCCTTCATGGCAGAAAAGGCTTACCAGTGGTAGCATGGTTTGCTCTCCTTGACAGTCGATATAGGGGAAACCAGCATGCTTGCATTGCAACTATCCTGACAATACTGAACGATGACACTGTTTTCATCACTCTCTTCCCAAATTTCAACTTGGCACTAGAAGACCCACAAATATATCAGAACATGTAAATCCAAGTGCAGATCACAGGCTTCACATATTGGAAACACCTATGCAGTAACACTTCACCATCAAATGGCGTATAGAGTCCAAAATCATGCTATGGACCTAAGTCTCCCCAGAGACACTGAATATGCACTACTTATTGAAACAACCCATCCCATTTTTTTTCTTTTAACATGACATTTAACTAGTGATCGCATACTCACTAACAACCTAGCAACCTTCAACAACAACGGATAACATAAACAACACCAATAGTCGAATAAATAACTTCAATACTTAACTAAACAACAAAAGTCTAAAAATTTCAAATCCAAATTTCAAGAAGCAAACAACCAGCATCCTAAAAATATTCTATGACCCAACTCTAGCATCCTAAAGAAGCAAGACCACAATAATCGAGCCACTAGAACATCCTCCTCTTCATCGCCCTGAAACCACGATCACACTTTGTCTTTACATGTGCCACAACACAAAAGAGAGGCGTAAGTATTACCAAAAATACTTAGTGAGACAATCCTCACATCAGCTGGGCTATACACACAAGCAATAAGATCTTAAGCACAAGCAACAAAACAAAAACAAGTCACAATCAGACCAAACCACAGAGCACACATACCAGCCGCCTGCTTGGAACCAATGTCGGCCGACACACGGCTTGTGTCGACCGATGCATCTCCCCTGCATCGGCTGACACACGCCTTGTGTCGACCGATGCATCTCCCCTGCATCGGCCGATGTACACCTTGCATCGACCGATGCAACTCCATTGCATTGACCGATTCACTGCTTACAACGACCGATGCACTCCTTGCAACGACCGATGCAATCCTCCAAATCCTTAGCTGCGTTGAACGATGTACTCCTCGCATCTACCGATACAGTGTACCGATTACTCGCATACCAACGCGACTAAGGGGCATCGAGTTTGGCCTTATATACTCGAGCCCTAGGCTTTCCAGCAATAAAACCGCAATAAGCTGGAGAAAATAGAACTAACCCTAACACAATCAGCGCAGTTGCATGGTTCGATGTACACCATAGTACTGATCGATATACAAACAAAATTTTTCCGGTTTGCAGGCGTTACACTTATACAACTAGAGTCACATCACAGTCCATCGTGCATCCATATTCCTCGAAAGATTCCTATAGATGAGCTTGTCAAGTTACTTCCAGATTCATGGGTCACCAATTACAAAAAAAAACTCCATGACCAGAGCACTCCAATACAATCGGTGGATTCGTCCTTTCACATAAGAAACGACGGAGCTGTAGAGATTGCTTTCAAGCAACAAGAAGAAAGATGTGACACTCTGGTTTGGGGAAAGGTTTAAAAGAATTGATTTGGCCACCTATGTCACCAAAGTTCACTTATCTTTTTGGTCAAGGGTTCTGAGAGAACTCCAGAGTTAAGCTTACTTGAGCTGGAGTAGTCTCAGGATGGGTGACCTTCTGGGAAGTGATTTTCGAACTGTGCAAGTGAGGACAAAACACAGGGAAAGATCATGTGGTAATTTTTAGGGACGATAAACAAGTTTTTAAAGCCTTCCGGACATAGCAAACCGACCGTCAGTTATGGATTGGATCATGGGCCTAGCGAGAGGACATGAGGCCCATTTAGTGAGGTGGGCCATGGGACAAGAATTGACATTAGCCCACTAGGCAAGGTGACGGTCGAGCATTAATAGTGGTATCAGAGCCAAACCCAGACGAGTGTGGAGTCGAGTGAGCTCACACTGTCAGGGTGATAGTCTAGATGCGCAACGTCGACATTGCGATCTGTTAATGAGGGTGAATTATGACACCACGGTTTACAGAGATGTTTAAAAGAATTGATTTGGCCACATATGTCATCAAAGTGCACTTATCTTTTCCGTCAAGGATCCTGAGAGAACTCCAGAGTTAAGGGTGCTTGAGCAGGAGTAGTCACATGATGGGTGACCTTTTGGGATGTGATTGTCGAAACTGTATGAGTGATGACAAAATACAGGGAAAGATCATGTGGTGATTTGTACGGACGATAAACAAGTCTTTAAAAGCTCCTGACGTAGCAAACTGACCGTCGGTTATGGGCTTACGGGCCTAGTGAGAGGATGTGATGCCCATTAAGTGAGGTGGGCCCATGGGTCAGGAATGGACAAAGGGCCCCTACTAAGCAAGGTGACGGTTGGGGCATTACAAAAATCAAGACTAACAACTTTCTGCACCGATATCAACACAATTACTCCATTTGAAGACGCTCAAATCTTGGAGTTCAATCCCCGCTTGCCTGGTGTTCCAATTGCATCTTTTGACTCGCTAGGAGATCCCATTTACTCGTTTGAAGATGATCTGGCCACAAATTCTTTGATGTTTGCGATTGCCAATATTGTTTGATGATAGCTCAGATGATGAGGATACTCCAAGGCGAAGAAGAAAGAAGAAATCTACGCAACAAATTCTCAAAGAACCATATGAGTCCAAAGACCCACAAGTAGGTCTTCTTGGAGAGCCAAGTGGCAAGAATTTTGAATACTATGTCTTGTATTCTGGTGGCTCAACTCCCACAACACCTGATCAAGAAAAAGTACAGATGAGATACATGTTTGGGCCCCCATCCCAACATGAGTCACCATTTCCATATAAGGAGTTTGAAGAAAACAATATCAAGCACTCATGGAAAATCTAGAATCCGAATGTTAAGAATCCAGATGGATCAGTGAAGTAGGTCAGGACCGCAGAAGCAACGTTGAATTGGCAATCAGAGAACGCGACAACCCAAATCCATCTCTTAAGCCAGATTGACAAAAAGGTAACAATCATGGACCTTTCCATTAAACAACTCACCAAAAGGATAACCTCTCTCCGCCAAAAACTTTTCCACCTTGTAACTACTGTCTCCATAAACTCTCCCCTCATGTCCTAAAACGAGTCCGAGCTAAAATCCTTACAAAATTAACCCAAAACCATATCCAATGCCATATGAACTTTTTACATCCATATCCCATCTACACACCACCTTACACAGCCCAAACACAACCGTTATATTTTTCCCAAAAACTAAGTATTCAGAGCATCCTCTTCTTATCAACAAATGTTGTTTCTGAACAACAAGCAACCAAAAAAAAAACCAACAAAAAAAAGATCAGAAAAGAAGCTATACCCGAACTACCCAAACCTTTGCCCGAAACATCTAAATCCCAAGACCAACCCAAAAAAATCAAAGAACAATTCATGGTGAAGCATGCTAATAGTAATCTTCTAGAAAAAGTAGCAAAACAAGAAAAGGGGTCTAAGCAAAAAACTGCCATCAAAAGGGCACCAAAAACACTTCATGATGGCTGAACCTATTGGTGGTCGAAGAAGACATGGAGAGTGAAGGAGGACATGTATATGAAATAAGTCAAGAATCTGCACAAACTCTGACAAAACAAAAAATCCGCAGTTCAGTCCAGAACCACCTAAGGGTTTCTCTTTTGACGATGTTCCACCTTCAAAGTGGCGTGACAAAATATACAAGATGCATGCTTGGCTGATAGAACAACTTCGTAACCCATGAGCCACTCTATCTACATTCAATCGATAAATTGGTGGCTAAATTCCAAGGACGCCTCAGAAAATGGTGAATAAGCCTAAGTCAATATCGACAACTACAAATCTGATAATCTCCGACAATCAATGCCTTGGTGGGACATATACACAATGAATTTATTTGCACATGAGATCACTATACTATTCAAGCGAGAGAAGAATATCTTAGCATGAGATGCTGCTCCTTCAACCAGAAGGATGTTGAAAGACATGATGAGTGAATGTCAAAGAGATTTTATGTCCTGAATGGGATTTATGATGTAAACCTCAAGTAGGCGTACTTGAATTCACCTCCAGAATATGTCTCTCAACCAAAATTCACTTGGAGAAATATATCAGATCTCTCTGGCTGCCCTTGAAAAGCTATGCAATCAGCAGAAGTTCCCACTATGTACGTACATGGTGTGCATAGAATTTCATGATAGATGGACTATATAGAGTAAGTACATTTGAAGCGAAGGCCGAATAAGACAATGTACGTACATGCAACTAAATTTACTGTGCAAGGACACACATGGGTAACATGTACACACATTGGATTGTATGCTTTTTAGGTTTTGGAAAAGAACTATTATAACAACCACCAAACAACATTTAGTACTTTGTTGTCATCTCACTATCTTGTCAAACTTTTATATCAAATACCTTTTAAATCGAACCAAAAATTCCCCAACTACATCAACAACTTTGTCTATTTAAGATTGCACTATAAACACAAAATTCTTACATTCTCATAAGAAACATGAGTAACCCCAATTTTCCTGACGAGGTGTTGGCAAAAATAGCTAAGAAGATGACAACCAAATTTTGGTTGTACCTGTTGTAACATCCGTGAACCAAATATTGTAGTTTTGGTGTGGGTGTCGATCGACACCCTTGGTGTATCGATCGACACCATGTGTTTCGGTTTGGTCGGGTTTGTTTTAATTGCTGTTTGGTTCGGTTTGGTTCAATTAGAATCCCTAAATCGCATTTATAATTGATTAAGCGACGAATTAAGGGTTTGGAGGGTCTTGTTTGCCGCCGTTAAGTGAGAAAAAAAGAGAAAAAGGAGAGGAAACATTGGAGAGTGGTTCTGTGAGTTTCTGGGTTTGTTCTTGGCATTTTTTGAGAGATCTGTGGCTGGAGAAGGAAGAGCTGTTGCTGGGAACAAAGGAGAAGCTTCCTAGGCTGTTGTTTCCACCGTTTCTCAATCTAATCTTCCTGTATTTGAGGTGAGTGCTTGACCATGGTTGATCTAAGCATGAGATCTCTTTTGTTTGGGGGTTTCTTTGTTGCTTGTGGTATTTGCTTGCTTGGGTTCGTTGTTTGTGTGTTTACCATAGGTTTCCGAGGTGTTAGAGTGAGTTTGAGACGGGTTCGAGGTGGATTGAAACGGAGGTTCGACGTTCATGTTCGCGCAGATCGTGTCTGCAGAAGAGGCATCGATCGACACCATGAAGCATCGGTCGACACCATTTCGTGAAGCATCGGTCGACACTGTTCAGCATCGGTCGACACCATGTCGTGTGGTATCGATCGGCACCGATGTAGCATCGGTCGACACCAGTCTTATCCGAGACTTGTTTTTGTGGTTTGATGTATTGTTGTGTGTTTGTTTGTTTGATTAAACATGAGAGTCTCAAATGCTTGTGTATAACCTAGTAGATGGGAGGACGACCTCACTAAGTATATATGATAATACTTACGCATCTCAATTGTTGTTTGTGGTGTGCAGGTATGTGATGTGGAATCATGGCGATGAGGAGGAGGATGAACTAGGGTCTCGGTTGTGTGTCGGATTTGTCATATTGTTTATGTTGGAACCTTGGTTAGAACTATGCTAGGTTGATGGATAGAATGGTTATATATGTTATTGTAAGGTTATTGTATATTAAGATGATTAATGTTATATGTTTCCGCTGTGCATGTTATTTGTTGTTGGTTATTATTGGTTGGTTAGTAATGTGTGGGTTGGTTGGCTTAATTATATATTGTATTTAATTATATAAAAAAAAGGTCGGGTTGTTTTATTTTGGTATCAGAGCCCTTACGGTTCTAGGATGGTTAAGAGAATGGTTTAGAGCGGATTAGGAATTTAATTGGTTGAATTGTTTTCCTGTTGCTGGATGCATGATGTTGTGTGG
>NC_025689.1:22295022-22306863 GCF_000633955.1 Camelina sativa
TCGATCGACACCCTTGGTGTATCGATCGACACCATGTGTTTCGGTTTGGTCGGGTTTGTTTTAATTGCTGTTTGGTTCGGTTTGGTTCAATTAGAATCCCTAAATCGCATTTATAATTGATTAAGCGACGAATTAAGGGTTTGGAGGGTCTTGTTTGCCGCCGTTAAGTGAGAAAAAAAGAGAAAAAGGAGAGGAAACATTGGAGAGTGGTTCTGTGAGTTTCTGGGTTTGTTCTTGGCATTTTTTGAGAGATCTGTGGCTGGAGAAGGAAGAGCTGTTGCTGGGAACAAAGGAGAAGCTTCCTAGGCTGTTGTTTCCACCGTTTCTCAATCTAATCTTCCTGTATTTGAGGTGAGTGCTTGACCATGGTTGATCTAAGCATGAGATCTCTTTTGTTTGGGGGTTTCTTTGTTGCTTGTGGTATTTGCTTGCTTGGGTTCGTTGTTTGTGTGTTTACCATAGGTTTCCGAGGTGTTAGAGTGAGTTTGAGACGGGTTCGAGGTGGATTGAAACGGAGGTTCGACGTTCATGTTCGCGCAGATCGTGTCTGCAGAAGAGGCATCGATCGACACCATGAAGCATCGGTCGACACCATTTCGTGAAGCATCGGTCGACACTGTTCAGCATCGGTCGACACCATGTCGTGTGGTATCGATCGGCACCGATGTAGCATCGGTCGACACCAGTCTTATCCGAGACTTGTTTTTGTGGTTTGATGTATTGTTGTGTGTTTGTTTGTTTGATTAAACATGAGAGTCTCAAATGCTTGTGTATAACCTAGTAGATGGGAGGACGGCCTCACTAAGTATATATGATAATACTTACGCATCTCAATTGTTGTTTGTGGTGTGCAGGTATGTGATGTGGAATCATGGCGATGAGGAGGAGGATGAACTAGGGTCTCGGTTGTGTGTCGGATTTGTCATATTGTTTATGTTGGAACCTTGGTTAGAACTATGCTAGGTTGATGGATAGAATGGTTATATATGTTATTGTAAGGTTATTGTATATTAAGATGATTAATGTTATATGTTTCCGCTGTGCATGTTATTTGTTGTTGGTTATTATTGGTTGGTTAGTAATGTGTGGGTTGGTTGGCTTAATTATATATTGTATTTAATTATATAAAAAAAAGGTCGGGTTGTTTTATTTTGGTATCAGAGCCCTTACGGTTCTAGGATGGTTAAGAGAATGGTTTAGAGCGGATTAGGAATTTAATTGGTTGAATTGTTTTCCTGTTGCTGGATGCATGATGTTGTGTGGTGAAATTGAATATGTGTAGTTAGTCAATTTGTTTGTGGTATGGAGTCCTAGTATCATCCTCTTTGAGCCTTCAATGAGATTCCACGGTAAGTTGTTTTATGTGTTGTTAGTTGTGTAGTGTTTTTAGCTTCTGTGCGGTAGGTGCAGTTGGCTATTGGAAGTTGTTGAAAAGTGGTGGATCACGCCGGTATCGGGAGATACGATTGGCGGTGAATTGTGGAAGTGGATGTATTGCAAATGGAGTTCGTTTGGATTATTAACTCGTGTGTCATGTGGAAAGGAGATAGCTCGGGAATCCTATAAATAGAAAGTTTCAATAAATAGAAAGTTCCAGAAAAGAAAAGTTTCCATAAATAGAAAGTTCTATAATAGTTAGGACTTGTCTATTCTGGAAAGGGGATTTGAAATGCATGGAGTGGCGGGAATGTTAGAGGCTGACCGGATGAGTGGTCATAGATGAGATAACCAGTTCTCATGGATTTTTGATTGGTGATGTCACAGTGCTACAAGATGTGCGGGTTCTAAAAAAATGGGAAGTTTTATGAATAGTTAAAGCTTGCCTATTAATGAAAAGAGTTGAGGTAGATCTAGTCGGGAGGTACTCATTGACATCAGACTTGTTTGCTCAAGATTTTGTGGGCCCAACTCATATGATACCGATAGCTCGATGGACTTTGTGGCCAGAGAGTGGGAGTGGTATGTTTGCTTTGGATGACGATTCGTGAGCGCGCTTTAGGGTGACAACCTTAGAGCGGGATTTTGAGACTCCCTGGATACCGTAGCTGTGAGCCGCGGCTCGGCAGTGAGCCAGTATGTCTCGAGGGTTGCGACCCGAGAGTGGGGGGAGTGGGCGTGTGAGACTCCCTGGATATCGTAGCTGTAGGCTATGGCCTGGCAGTGAGCCGGTATGACCCGAAGGTTGCAACCTGAGAGCGGGGGGAGTGTGAGTGACTTCCTGGATACCGTAGCTTAAGGTGGTTAGCCTGATAGCGAGCCGGCATGATTCGTTGGTTGCAACCACGGACGGGGGAAGCACTGAGTTGTGAGCAAATAATGTCTAGGATGTGAGTATATTGACTAGAGGGAGACCTCGTGGTTCAGTCGGAGGTGTGCGGGCTGTTGCGACAGTTGCAAGGGAAACCTTGGCTGACAGTGTTTAGTCCGGTCGGAGGACGTGCGGGCCGTGTTGACGGTGGCACAGAGGTTCTTGACGGATGGATGGTGTTGCGGGATTCGAGGACGAATCCTTATTGGTGGGGGAGAATTGTAACATCCGCGAACCAAATATTGTAATTTTGGTGTGGGTGTCGATCGACACCCTTGGTGTATCGATCGACACCATGTGTTTCGGTTTGGTCGGGTTTGTTTTAATTGCTGTTTTGTTCGGATTGGTTCAATTAGAATCCCTAAATCGCATTTATAAGTGATTAAGCGACGAATTAAGGGTTTGGAGGGTTTTTTTTTTCGCCGTTAAGTGAGAAAAGAGAGAAAAAGGAGAGGAAGCATTGTAGAGTGGTTCTGTGAGTTTCTGGGTTTGTTCTTGGCGTTTTTGGAGAGATCTGTGGCTGGAGAAGGGAGAGCTGTTGCTGGGAACGAAGGAGAAGCTTCCTAGGCTGTTGTTTACACCGTTTCTCAATCTAATCTTCCTGTATTTGAGGTGAGTGCTTGACCATGGTTGATCTAAGCATGAGATCTCTTTTGTTTGGGGGGTTTCTTTGTTGCTTGTGGTGTTTGCTTGCTTGGGTTTGTTGTTTGTGTGTTTACCATAGGTTTCCGAGGTGTTAGAGTGAGTTTGAGACGGTTTCGAGGTGGATTGAAACGGAGGTTCGACAATCGTGTTCGCGCAGATCGTGTCTGCAGAAGAGGCATCGATCCACACCATGAAGCATCGGTCGGCACCATTTCGTGAAGCATCGGTCGACACTATTCAGCATTGGTCAACACCACGTCGTGTGGCATCGATCGGCACCGATGTAGCATCGGTTGACACGAGTCTTATCCGAGACTTGTTTTCCTGGTTTGATGTATTGTTCTGTGTTTGTTTGTTTGCTTAAACATGAGAGTCTCAAATGCTTGTGTGTATAACCTAGTAGATGGGAGGACGGCCTCACTAAGTATTTATGATAATACTTACGCATCTCAATTGTTGTTTGTGGTGTGCAGGTATGTGATGTGGAATCATGGCGATGAGGAGGAGGATGAACTAGGGTCTCGGTTGTGTGTGTTGGATTTGTCATATTGTTTATGTTGGAACCTTGGTTAGAACTATGCTAGGTTGATGGATAGAATAGTTATGAATGTTATTGTATGGTTATTGTATATTAAGATGATTAATGTTATATGTTTCCGCTGTGCATGTTATTGGTTGTTGGTTATTATTGGTTGGTTAGTAATGTGTGGGTTAGTTGGCTTAATTATATATTGTATTTAATTATAAAAAAAAGGTCGGGTTGTTTCACCTGTTGTCAATCCTATGTGCTGGAAAACGAGGGAGAGATATCGTTTACAGTCCGGAAGTATTGAAAGAAGCCAACATCTTCAACTTTTGTAGTGAGCCCAATGACATGCATGTAGTTGGTCGACACAGGAATTTTTTTGAAATGTGCCTTAAAGTTGGAAATATGACTGACATATATTTTGAAGGCCTTTGTCTTGTAACACAAGTAGGAGTCATTGATGGAGCACTGAGGTTACTACAGTGTAACGTCTCATCACATGCCGACACAACTCTTGCAGCTGCTATGTTATCCATTTGTAATGGTACAATGACATGGGAGCTATTAGTTTTTGGTTGTTTGCTACAAACCACTACCCACTTGACTCTGAAGAGGTTGCAGACATGTGTGAGGAACTTATCAGTGAGCTTATAAAGTATGGGTGACCTTTCAGTAACACTTATGTTGTGTATTTTGATTACCTTGATAATAGTGAAATAACAACTGCTCTGTGCCTAATAAAGTGCGAAATTACATCATACATTAGTATGTTACGTCCTTACAAGCATCCTTGCAACACATGCGTAATTTGGTGGTGTGCTCGCAGCATTAGTCAAATACTTTAGTAGTTTAACAAAATGTATCTCTTTATCATAACTATATCTTTTTGTATTTCATCGTTTGCTACTTATTTTGCTTCTTTTTAATCTTCCAATAAAATGAAACAATTGTCAGCGACTCATTTTGTTAACTAAACGACGACTATATATTAAGCTACATACACAAACTAATGTACGTATAAAGCACATAATTTTAAATTACGTACACAGACATATGTACGTAATATGTTTAGTAAACTCTGAACTATTGTTACATTTCATACATAAAAGATGATACATACGATCATTTAACAATACATACACAAAGAATAGTACATACCTTAAATACGTACATGTACGTATATACATTTGTATNAGTTATGAATGTTATTGTATGGTTATTGTATATTAAGATGATTAATGTTATATGTTTCCGCTGTGCATGTTATTGGTTGTTGGTTATTATTGGTTGGTTAGTAATGTGTGGGTTAGTTGGCTTAATTATATATTGTATTTAATTATAAAAAAAAGGTCGGGTTGTTTCACCTGTTGTCAATCCTATGTGCTGGAAAACGAGGGAGAGATATCGTTTACAGTCCGGAAGTATTGAAAGAAGCCAACATCTTCAACTTTTGTAGTGAGCCCAATGACATGCATGTAGTTGGTCGACACAGGAATTTTTTTGAAATGTGCCTTAAAGTTGGAAATATGACTGACATATATTTTGAAGGCCTTTGTCTTGTAACACAAGTAGGAGTCATTGATGGAGCACTGAGGTTACTACAGTGTAACGTCTCATCACATGCCGACACAACTCTTGCAGCTGCTATGTTATCCATTTGTAATGGTACAATGACATGGGAGCTATTAGTTTTTGGTTGTTTGCTACAAACCACTACCCACTTGACTCTGAAGAGGTTGCAGACATGTGTGAGGAACTTATCAGTGAGCTTATAAAGTATGGGTGACCTTTCAGTAACACTTATGTTGTGTATTTTGATTACCTTGATAATAGTGAAATAACAACTGCTCTGTGCCTAATAAAGTGCGAAATTACATCATACATTAGTATGTTACGTCCTTACAAGCATCCTTGCAACACATGCGTAATTTGGTGGTGTGCTCGCAGCATTAGTCAAATACTTTAGTAGTTTAACAAAATGTATCTCTTTATCATAACTATATCTTTTTGTATTTCATCGTTTGCTACTTATTTTGCTTCTTTTTAATCTTCCAATAAAATGAAACAATTGTCAGCGACTCATTTTGTTAACTAAACGACGACTATATATTAAGCTACATACACAAACTAATGTACGTATAAAGCACATAATTTTAAATTACGTACACAGACATATGTACGTAATATGTTTAGTAAACTCTGAACTATTGTTACATTTCATACATAAAAGATGATACATACGATCATTTAACAATACATACACAAAGAATAGTACATACCTTAAATACGTACATGTACGTATATACATTTGTATTTAAACATCATATACAATAATGAATACAATAAGTTTACTTAAATATATATTTATGAGTTGGGGTTATCCACCTATTACTACAGTATCTTCCTACCCACCTAAGTTAATTAAATGTCAAATTTAAATTGATTTGACCTCCATCTTAGTCAATTTAAATCGATGAGATTTGCAATGAAGTATGTGTCAACTGCATTTAAACCACATATGTTATTAAACATATAGACGTACATGTATTTTAATGTACACTAGGATTTACTCTGTGGTACACCACAGTATAAATACCTTTTTTTACTTATATATATAACTTTTATGATTTTATGTAATAAAATGATTGATTTCTTTAATTTTTAATATAGATGTTGCGATGTTATAGATCTTGATTTATTTACAATAAAAAGTTGTAATTGTTACTGAATTTATGTTTTATATTTGAAAAAAACTATAAGTACTATATGTATATTTTAATATAATAAAACTCAGATTTGCTAAAATAATGTATGAGTAAAATACATTTATATCTGTAAATTTATTTATATTTCTAAGACTTAATACAACTCATTCTCCAAATTATGTGACTTAAATTTATTGTAAATATTGATGGTATTAAAAAAATAAATAATGAAGATCTGACCAATGCTCTATGATATTTTATATTTATTCTAATAACTTTTTACATCATATAACCCCGTTTTTTTATAGGAAGATTCGTAAATATAATTTCGGGTTATACATTCCGATTTTTATCCGATCGGTGGAGAATATATAGAGAAGATCCGTTTAGTGTAATTGGTTTAGATTTTTTGAGAAAAATCCGACCCGAATAAGGGAAAAAAAGTGGCACAAATTTGTACTCAAAAAATGTTAAGATAGATACACATCTCGTAACAAAAAAAAGAAATGGAACCTACCTTATATCATGTCGTAATAAGATACACCAGCTATTAAAGAAGGTAAATCCTCTCTTCTCTAATATTACCATTTACGTTTACCTACCCAACAACCAACAATTCAAAATTAACTTCCATTTATAGCAAATATTCCTTCAATGCTCTCTCTATATAAAAATGTTACGTATCAAACTATATATTTTCCTTCATAGCAAATTCCTCTCTTACCATATCATCCTTTCTCCTTGAAACCATGAATTCTCTCCTACTGAAAGGGGGTGTATTCAAAATAGGATTTTGGAGGATTTGTGATTTTTTTTTAAAATCCCTTGTTATTCAAGTAGTGATTTTAAAATCACTTCTCAAATCCACTGTTATTGAGTATGAAATTTGTTAAAAATCATTCAAAATCACTCACAATCCACTGTTATTTAATCAATAATTTGCAAAATCATAACAAATCCACTGTTATTCAAAATCTAACTTTAAAAAAAAAAAAACATAAAAGTGATTGTGAGAGACTTTGGTTATATATTTATAAGGGAAATCCTATTAAAAAAATCCCACCTACGGAAGTGTGATTTTGACCCAAAAAAAATATCATCTCTCTCTCTAACAAAAATCCCACCTTGAACCTTCCTCTTCTCTTTTCTCAAGGTATGTAATTCAGAATTCAGAATTTTTTCACATTCAAAGTTTTGAGCTCCATCATTGAATTTTTTGATTTCATAATACGAGTGCTTTAATTTATCTTTAACTTATGTTTTGTATTTTTCAATTTAAATCTTTGTGTTATGCTGTTTGGATCGAACTGAATATTTATTTTGGAGCAATCACTACAGGAAATGTGAGTATTGATAGCACCATAAGATAGCGTTTTGTATGTATATGCTATGTTTGACTGAATCGTGATTTAAAGATAGCGTTTTGTATATTGTAAACGCTACAAATTATATAAGCGGTATAATGAAAGTGACGCGGGACAATTTATTGGTTCGAGATCTTTATTGTCCCGCTATTGAAAATGGTAAGAGGAAAAAAACTAAAATTTTGTGTAAGGCAAAATAAAAGAAAACCCGAAAAGTCATTTCTCATTTTTTTGCTTAAGGCAAAATCATATCAGATCGAGAAGTTCTCGATCTCTTTCGATATCACTCTCTCTCGATTTCTCTCAATCTCACTCGCTTGCTCAGTCTCTCCCTCTAATTCGCACTTTATCTCACTCGATTTCTCACTGTGTCAGCTTGATTTCTCAGTCTCTCAACTCGATTTCTCACAATCTCCCTGGAATCTTCAATAGGTATGTTTTCATTCAATCGTAGCTTATTTGTTCGTTGGAATGGAAAACCATTTTCATTTGGGGTTCCGATTCTTGGGTTGTGTGAACATTGATGCAGAAGTTTGTGATTTTGAGTATCAATTTTGATTTTGCGTTTTGATTCTTAGTTTTGGTGAACATGCATGTCGATATTTGGCACATTTCCTTTTTCAATTTTGATTTTCTGTTTTGATTATGATTTTTCGGTTTCAATTTTCTGTTTATTGAAACTGTTCTTCACTTATCAATTCCAGAAATGGCGAAGACAAGAGGAGGAGGTCAAGTTGGTCCTCGTCGTAGTAGACGTAATCAAGGTTTGGAGGTAGAAGAGATAACAGCACAAGTTGCTCCAGAAACAACACTAAAAGTGAATAAGAAAAGAAAAAAAAAAAGAAAGTGGCTAGGAGAAGTAGTACTAGAAGCAAGAAAGTGGCTGCTCAAGATGATGAGGTAGAAGATGTTACACCGCAAGCAATGTCTGAAGATGAGAAAGAAGATTCTGAGAAGGGTAATGAGAAAGATGTAACACCGGATGCTGATCAGACTGAGAAAGCAATGTCTGAAGATGAGAAAGAAGATTCTGAGAAGGGTAATGAGAAAGATGTAACACCGGATGCTGATCAGACTGAGAAAGCAATGTCTGAAGATGAGATAGAAGATTGTGAGAAGGGTAATGACAAAGATGTAACACCGGAGGCTGATCAGATTGAGAAAGCAATGTCTGAAGATGAGAAAGAAGATTCTGAGATAGAAGGCGAAGCTTGTTTGACTGGACAGGAACAACAGGAGGATGAAGAAGAAGCTGGCAATATGGAAGAAGATGGTGTTGGCAATGGTCAAGATAATGCGATTCCTAGCAACACTGATGAAGGAAGTTAGGTACCGGAGGAAAGAGTGAAAGAAAGAAAGAAAAAGAGGACCAACAAAGATGCGTAAAGTGGCTGAAAATCCTAATGAAAAGGTTTCAGTAACTTTCACTGACTTTGGTGATCATGTTGGACCTGTTTCAATAATATTATCATCTTTTCTTGGTGTCCTTGTGAGGGAACACGTTCCGGTTACAATTTCTGATTGGAGGAAATTTGATGCAGTGGCTAAACAAGCAACGTGGGAAGAAATTCAGGTATACATTTATATTCAACTATTTTTTGTTGAACAGATATGAAACATGTTTGACCTTTGCTTGTTGTATGTGATGCAGGGGATGTTTAACCTGCAAGAAGAATGGCAGAGAGTTGCTATTTTGAAGCAAATGGGAAATATCTGGAGGGCTTGGAAGTCAAGGCTATTGTCAGATGTACGTGCTGCGAAGACTGCTGCTAAGAGAATAGATTTAAAACCCACCAACATCCCATCCATTCAAGTGTGGAACTCTTGGGTTAGGAGCAAGACTAACGCAGATTTCACGGTTAGTTATCTACAACTAAGTAACTTTCTTGTTTATATGTCATGTCTGATAGATTTAATCACACTGATATTTATAATGTAGGAAATAAGAAACAAGTTCAGGAAGATGAGACAAAATCAGATTCCTCACACCACCATCCACAAAGGAATGCTTCGTTTAGCTGATGATATGGTAGTAATAGTTGTCAAATATCTATATATATTGTATATTTTGTTAGAATAAAATGGTATTGAGATATGTATATACTTTATATAGAAAAAAGAGTAGCGACCCAAGTAAGGTGACAAGGAGTAAGGTATGGATTGCGAGACACACTCATGCTGATGGTAGACCTGTGAAGCTTCAATTTGCTGAGACTATTGTAAGAATCCTGGAACTTGTTATATTGTGTATGATTAATGGATTACAATCACTTGATAATCACACTGAGTTTTCGTGTGTTTAAATGTTTGTATCAGGAACAAATACAATCACTTGATAGTCAAATGGACTCTACATCAACTGCTGATAACATAAGGGAAGATGCTGTGAGCAAGATTTTGGGAAAAGACAAACCTGGACGAGTAAGGGTGCTAACAGGATTTTCACCCAGGGTATCAATTCCCTATGCAGTTGTAGTACAAAGGGTTATCAATCCAAATGGTTGTTATGCTAGCAGATGAGACATGATCAGAACTATGCAAGTCAAGCCAAGCAATAAATGGGTTTGATCTAACAATCCTAAAATGATTAAAAGAAATTAAATAAACAAGAACCACACGACCTAAGCACTCGATGCAAACATTCGAGTACAGGATCAGGTGGAATGCTAAATGGCCAGACTTTGATGCTGTACCAAGGAATCTTTGACTTTGAATTTCTACAGATGGGGTGAACCCTTTCTCCATGCAAAACACCAATCACAGCACATGGCCAGTGTTGTTGGTGAACTATAACACGCCTCTGACTATGTGTATGAAGGCTGAAAATATAATGTTGACTTTGTTGATCCCTGGTCCAACAGCTCCTGGTAATAACATAGATGTTTACTTGGCACAACTGATAGACGATTTAAAAGACATGTGGGCTGAGGGTATTGAAGTCTATGACTCATTTGCGAAAGAGAATTTCACACTTAGAGCCATGCTACTTTGGAGTATCAGTGACTATCTAGCCTTAGGAACATTGTCTGGATGTAAAGTGAAAGGGAAACAAGCCTGCAATGTATGTGGAAAAGATACACCTTCCAGATGGCTTAAGTTTAGCCGTAAGTTTGTCTATATGGGGAATAGAAAGAGACTACCGCCTGGCCATCGTTACAGATATAAAAAGCTTGGTTTGACAACATTGTTGAGGAAGGGAATGCCAAAAGGATACAAACTGGCGCTGAAATGTATGAGACACTACAAGCTTTTAGGAATGATTTCTGAAAACCTCTAGACAAAGAAAATAAAAGGAAAAGAACTGAGTTGGAAGATGATGAGGTGGATCAAGAAGAAGAGTGTGAAGAATCAAATGATCTATGGTGGTGGAAGAAGAGATCAATATTCTTTGAACTACCTTACTGGAAGGTAAAGTAAAGTAATTGAACTATATTCTCTTATTGTTGGATCTGAACAAGCCTAACAGTTAATTCCTTAATGTGTTAGTATTTGCCTGTTCATCATAATATTGATGTTATGCACGTAGAAAAAAATGTGTCGGATGCTATATTGTCTATCTTGATGCAAAGTGCTAAGTCAAAAGATGGTTTGAAAGCAAGAAAAGACTTAGAAGATATTGGAATCAGAAATCACTTGCACACAGAGGTCAGAGGAAAGAAAACATATTTACCTCCAACAGCCTACTGGTTATCAAGAAAGAAAAGACCATTTTCTGCCAAAGGTTATCTAAGTTTAGAGGTCCTGATGGTTACTGTGATAATATTGTGAATAGTGTTTCAGTTAACCCTCCAAATATAAGTAGTTTAGAGTCGCATGATCATCATGTCCTAGTACAAAACTTGTTACCGGCTGCATTAAGAGGGTTGTTACATAAGGGTCCTAGGATTTCCATCAATAGATTATGCAGTTACTTCAACAGGTTGTGTCAGCGCATCATCAACCCGGAGAAACTAATGACAATAGAGACAGAGTTTGTGGAAACAATGTGTCAACTGGAGCGCTTCTTCCCTCCATCCCTTTTTGATATCATGTTCCACCTTCCAATTCATCTATCAAAAGAGGCACGTTTGGGAGGACCATTACACTTCCGCTGGATCTATCCCTTCGAAAGGTTTGATGTACTCATTTGCTTTAATATATGTATTTCCTGCAACTATGTTCAACTAATATACATTTCTTGACTAAGTTATAGGTACATGAAAACACTTAAGGCTTTTGTTAATGTAACATCCGCGAACCAATTTTTAAGGTTTTGGTGTGGGTGTCGATCGACACCCTTGGTGTATCGATCGA
>NC_025689.1:22307974-22328726 GCF_000633955.1 Camelina sativa
AAAAAAAAGGGGTCGGGTTGTTTCATTTTGGTATCAGAGCCTTTACGGTTCTAGGATGGTTAAATGGATGGTTAGAGCGGTTAGGAATTTAATTGGGTGAATTATTTTCCTTTTTGCTTGATGCATGATGTTGTGTGATGGAATTGATTATGAGTAGTTAGTCAATTTGTTTGTGGTATGGAGTCCTAGTATCATCCTCTTCGAGCCTTCAATGAGATTCCACGGTAAGTGTTTTTGTGTATTGTTAGTTGTGTAGTGTTTTTAGCTTCTTGTGCGGGAGGTGCATTTGGCTATTGAAAAGTTGTTGGAAAGTGGTGGATCACGCCGGTATCGGGAAATACCGTTGGCGGTGACTTGTGTAAATGGATGTATTACAAATGGAGTTCGTTTGGATTTTTGACTCGTGAGTCATGTGGAAAGGAAATAGCATGGGAGTCTATAATTGGGAAGTTTCCATAAATAGAAGGTTGCTATAAATGGAAAGTTTCTAAAAATAGAAGTTTCCAGAAATGGAAAGTGTTGAGGTAGATCTAGTCGGGAGATACTCGTTGACATCGGACTTATTTGCTCAGGATAGTGTGAGCCCAACTCATGTGATACCGATAGCTCAATGGACTTTGTGGCCAGAGAGTGGGAGTGGTATGTTTGCTTCGGATGACGATCCGTGAGCGCGCTTTAGGGTGACGACCTTAGAGCGGGATTTTGAGACTCCCTGGATACCGTAGCTGTGAGCCGTGGCTCGGCAGTGAGCCGGTATGTCTCGAGGGTTGCGACCCGAGAGCAGGGGGAGTGGGCGTGTGAGACTCCCTGGATACCGTAGCTGTAGGCTGTGGCCTGGCAGTGAGCCGGTATGACTCGAAGGTTGCGACCTGAGAGCGGGGGGAGTGTGTGTGTGAGTGACTTCCTGGATGCCGTAGCTTAAGGCGGTTGGCCTGATAGCGAGCCGGCATGATTCGTTGGTTGCGACCACGGACGGGGGAAGCACTGAGTTGTGAGCAAATAGTGTCTTTGATGTGAGTATATTGACTAGAGGGAGACCTCGTGGTTCAGTCGGAGGTGTGCGGGCTGTTGCGACAGTGCACGGGAAACCTTGGCTGACGGTATTTAGTCCGGTCGGGGACGTGCGGGCCGTGTTGACGGTGGCACGGAGGTCTTTGACAGTTGGACGGTTTTGCGGGATTCGAGGACGAATCCTTATTGGTGGGGGAGAATTGTAACATCCGCGAACCAATTTTTGTAAATTTGGTGTGGGTGTCGATCGACACCCTTGGTGGCATCGATCGACACCATGTTTTTCCGGTTTGGTCGGGTTTGATTTAATTGTCGATTGGTTCGGTTTGGTTCAATTAAAATCCCTAAATCGTGTGTAAAAGGGGAAAACGACCCTAGGTCGTGTTATTTTGTTGGTAGTCGCCGCTTTTGAGAGAAAGAGAAAGAGAGAAAAGAGAGAAAACGTTTCTGTGACTTTCTGGGTTTGTTCTTGGGGTTTTTGGAGAGATCTGAGGCTGTAGGAGGGTTAGCTGTTGCTGGAAACGAAGGGGGAGCTTCTGGAGGTGTTGTTTTCCACGTTTCTCAATCCAATCTTCCTGTTCTTGAGGTGAGTGCTTGACCATGGTTGATCTAAGCATGAGATCTCTCTTGTTTGTGTGTTTTCTTTGCTGTTTGTGTTGTTTTGTTGCTTGGGTTCGTTGTTTTTGTGATTCCCAGTGATTTCTGAGGTAATTGGGTGAGTTTGAGACGGATTCGAGATGATTGGGAAGGAGAGTTCGATGTTCGGTTTCGCGCAGATCGTGTCTGCAGAGGAGGCATCGATCGACACTAGGAAGCATCGGTCGACACCATTTGGAGTGGCATCGGTCGACACTGTTTAGCATCGGTCGACACCATTGTTTGTAGCATCGATCGACACCGTGAGGCATCGGTCGACACTGGTCTCAGTCGAGACTTGTTTTCCTGGTTTGATGTATTGTTGTGTGTTGTTTGTTTTGCTTAAACTTGAGGGTCTCATATGCTTGTGTGTATAACCCAGTAGATGGGAGGACGGCCTCACTAAGTATTTATGATAATACTTACGCATCTCAATTGTTGTTTGTGGTGTGCAGGTATGTGACGTGGAATCATGGCGATGAGGAGGAGGATGAACTAGGGTCTCGTTTGTGTGTTGTTGGTCTTTGTTATATTGTTTAGGATGGAACCTTGGATAGAGATATGTTAGGTTGCTGGATAGAATGGATAGAAGTGTTATTGTATTGGTTTTGTATTATTGATATGTTTCCGCTGTGCATGTAATTGGATGTTGGTTTATTATTGGTTGGTTACCATGTGTGGGTTGGTTGGTTTAATTAAGTAGTATGGGATACTTGATTATATCTTGTATTTAATTATTAAAAAGAAAAAAAAAGGGGTCGGGTTATTTCAGTTAAGAATCATGCAATGCCAGAAGCATGTATGGCTGAGGGGTATTTAGCTGGAGAATGCGTTGCANTGGGCTGTTGCGTCAGTGCACGGGAAACCTTGGCTGACGGTATTTAGTCCGGTCGGGGACGTACGGGCCATGTTGANACAAGAAACAGTTAATCGCAATGAAGGTATTGAGGCTGATAGAAGCGTGGTTGAAGGTCGACCTCTGCAGAAGGGTATAGAAGTTACCCTATCAGATATAGATAGAGACACTGCACATCGCTATGTGCTAATGAACATGGCATCTTTGGATCGTTATATTGAGTAAGAGTTAACCCGTTATGTTTCATCTACTAATTATTATTATAATTTTATTCTCAAAAAAGTTGTTTAATGTAAATCAGGATGCATTTGGAAGAATTACAAGCTAATGATGCTCGATGTGCTAAAAATGAAACTTTGTTATGGAAAAACCATACTGAGCAGTTTGCACAATGGCTTAAAATAAAGGTTTCCAGATGCAACTTGTCTTCTTGATTATTTGTTATACAGCTTGTTAAATTGACTGATTAGCTTGTTAGCTTCATGATAATGTTTTGCTTGATGACTGGTTAGCTAATCTTGTAGCTTGATGGCTGGTCTTCTTGGACCAGATTGTTAGCTTTTCTTGTAGCTTGATGAATGGTTTCTTGGCACAGATTGGTAGCTTCATGATCATGTTTTGATTAATGACTGGTTAGCTTAGCTTGTAGCTTGATGACTAATTTTCTTGGCACAGATTGTTAGTTTCATGATCATGTTTTGCTTAGTGACTGGTTAGCTTAGGTTGTATCTTGATGACCGGTATTCGTGATAATAATTTTAGCACTTCATCTTGATGATCAAGGTTGGAATTTTACTATGGCAGATTCATTCAGACTCAACAAATAGTCATTCTAAGGAGATAAGGTGGTTGGCATTTGGACCAAGAAATTTTGCTTTATCACATAAAGGATTTATCTTTAATGGGCAACGGTTTTATACAGATGCAGTTAAGCAAAAGACACAAAATAGTTGAGTAACTTATAAAGCATTTAGCATGTGTAGATCAAGTGCTCGAGATATGAGACAAGTCACTGATATGCTTACATATTATGGAGTGATAAAGGAGTTTTTACTTATGGACTATCACATGTTCAAAGTGCCGCTGTTTAGATGCAATTGGGCCAACACAAGGAATGGTGTGAAGGAGGAAGATGGTTTCACTCTTGTCAACCTTCATATGAACCAAATAGCCTATTTGAAAGATCCATTCATTCTACCTTCTCAAGCAAAACATGTTTTCTATTCTAGGGAAAATGATAATTCAAATTGGTATGTTGTTATGAGAGCACCACCTAGAGGCTATCATGAGTTGGAAACATAAGAGGATTTAGGAGCTGCACCTTTGCCTGTCCAAGAAGTCGATGATTTGGATAATGAAGCTTGTGATGATGATAATGTTTATGTTAGGGATGATTGTGAAGGCTTGTTAGTGGTAGATTGATAGGTGTTTGTGGTTTTTGTAAACGATGAAATTTGTTCTGGTTTTCTACATATTTAAATATTTCTATATTTTGTATTAATTTTAATTGGTCTTTTTTTACAAATATTCGAAATAAATTTTTTATTTTAAATAATAAATAATTCGTAATTCATTTTAGTAAAAAAAATTTGAATAATTTAAAAACAAACTAATAACACAAAACATTTGCTATCTTTGCTATAGGTAAAATCAAATTAATGAGTTTTAATAACATTTGTATCACGTTATTATAAATATTAACAATTGCACAGTAGCCATCGCTATCGTTGTATAGTTATAGCAAACCGACAATCCGCTATTAAAAGTGTCCGACCTACTATAACGGGCGATCTCAGAGCGTTTTAGGAAACACTATAATTGTCAACTCATAGCGTTTAACGGCCGCTATTAATACCCACACTTCCTGTAGTGAATGAAGCTATCGTTTCTGGATTTGAATTTGGAGCAATGAAGCTCTCGTTTATAATATATATGGGTTTGTAAACGAGATTGTGAAGAAGACACGAAAGCAACAAGAGGTGTTCTATTGTTCTTTACTTTGTTAGACCTAAGTTCGACTTTGTTAGACCAATATGACTTATAGTCTAATATGACTATTAAGTAGAGGAGAATGACTGGGTTTAAAAAATTAAAGAACAATGTATTTTGTGTGAGAATCTCTTAAAATAAACTAAAACCCCACTTAAAGTCTCACCAAATCTTATCAAATGACCAACTATTTTTAAAAAATAAATATAGAAAATAATAATAAATCTACCAAAATACCTTAAAAACTCACTGTAAATCTCTTAAAATCCAAAATATCGTAAATCCCACAAAATCCTCTAAAGTCATAATTTGAATACACCCACGAAATGTTTCTCGTACCAAATCCTACAAGCGTTCTCGTCAATTTCATCCCTGTTTCTGTAACACCACTCTTTGTCTTGATAGAAGCGGTCAACAGCATTGACGTCAACACTGTCTCACTCGCTCAGTTTGGCGCCTGGCCTCACTTAGCTTCATCCAACTGGATTCCAAGTTTAGGGCCTACTTTGAACTTCTCCTGCAACGGGGAAACATCATCGCGCTGTACCTTGAGGCGTCAGGCTTGCCTCTAACTTTCAAACTGTTGCAGAAGGTATGGAAATGTTCCGTTCAGTTGCACATATTGATCCATATGTGAACTTTGCTTATGTTTGTTTTGCAACGTGCACCGGTAATGGCGTCGAGGCTGAGACGTTTGCAAATATGTTCTGGGAGAAACTCCCTCAGTTGAACAACGCTATCGAAGTGGCTGAACTGGTCATGTTCCATATGTTATATTAAATGAACAATATAATAACGTATCCAATAACAGTTTCTATGTACGTAAACAACATCAATGATTTGAGTGTACGTACACAGATGAAGAAAACCGTACATCACAAAACATATAAACACAACACAAGAAGGACTGTAATGAAACCAATATATTATATTTAATGAACAATATAGTAACATATCCAATAACAGTTTCTATGTACGTAACAATGTCAATGATTTGAGTGTATGTACACAGATGAAGAGAACCGTACATCACAAAACATACAAACACAAGACAAGATAAGATTTAAAGAAAACAAAGGGTCGCAATTAACAACAGGTGAGACAAAGAGCCACGAGTAAGACGCAACGTTTAGTCGTGACTCTTTGTTTTCTTTAAATCGCATCCACCCTTTTTCTTTTTTGAAAACAGAGGAGAAAGAAGATAAACCCTAATTTGAGAAAATCATGAACTTGAGAGTCGATGATATTGCTGATATTTGTCCCGGAAGAACAAATTGGTGTATCCACGCCAAGGTCTTACATTCTTGGAATGTCCACGATTTCTTCTCAAAACGGGTTATGTTTCTTGTGGATGAAAAAATTAGAGTAGTTAATTGAAGAAGATTTTTACTTAAATTTGTAATTCTAACAGTTCTTATATAAAATATATTTTACACAATTGTTATGAAAATTTGTAGGGTGGCACAATCGAAGTGGCTTTTTTACGAAAAATCCTAAAAAAATCTCTGGAAGTATATCGACGATGGTGAGTGGTATGATATTAAGAATTTCAAAATAATCAATCCAACACTCAAGGAGAGGATTACTCATCATCCTTACCAAATCAATTCACGGATGATTCAACGATGACGCTGCTCCAACCATTGAGTCCCAAAAATTACTACCGATTTGAGGATTTTGATGATATATATCATGGCAGAGTTAATCATCCTATATCTTTCGGTAAGTTTTTCTTTAATTAATTTTATATTGTTATAATAAAATCCGTGAATATAGTTAATTGGTATCTTTGTGGTCGAGAATCTGGAGTCTTTTTAGGAATTTTGTAACTTTGTGTATTGGTTCCTCCCATAGAAAAATACAAACTAAACTTTTACCAAAAATCGATTTGAAAGTATCATTGTACACTTTGAAAAACTAAATTCTTTCTTTTTCCGAATTAGATGTTTGTGGGTGTATAGTAGATGTGGAAGACAAAAGAAGACATGACAGTGCCAATGATTGTAATGAAGTTGTCTTCAAGCTATTAAATGACAGGTAAAACACATTAATTCTACGTTTAAAGGACACTTACGTTTTAAAGTTTGTTTCTGTTAGGATTTATATTAACTTGCTAAACCTATAGAAATGAAACTGTAGAGCGTCATGCCATAGACAACTATGCTTCTCGATTCATGTCTTCTTGGGAATCAAACAGGTGTCATCTCACATATAAATCCAAACCCGTGTTTTGTGTATTGCAGTTTTGGAAGGTTGGAGGGACGTACGAGTAAATAGATCTCATTGAATCAACAAAAGGTAATCTAAAAATTCACTTTATATGGCAAATGTCTCTAGGTGCACCATGTCTTGTAAACACATTAGCCTCTTCGAAGATCTTTATAAAACCGGAGCTCGAAGGACTTGAACATCATAAGGCTATGTAAGTTGTTATTGTGTATATAAAAATCTAATTATGTATGTTGTTAGAGTAAAAATTTTAAATACACTTTCTATATTTACAGTTCTTAATCTGCTGGACGTTTTCGCATAAACCATGTGATGGAGCACGAAGGGGAGAGCTCAGGGACTCAAAAAGAAAGAATGGATCCTTAAAGATCGTTTATGTTTTTTTGAAGGTTTATTTATAATTCTGAATGGTATGAATGTTTGTACTAACTCTGAATATTTATAATTCTGAATGTTATATTTAATCAACAGTATAATCACGTTTCCATCAACATTGTATATGTACGTACATAACATTAATGACTTGAGTGTACATATACAGATGCAAAGAACCGTACATCAGAACACAGTACTAGCAAAACACATCGTACATTGGTCCGTTGACAAGAATAGTATGGTATTTAAATTGGATTTTTGCAAGTCTTCTTGTTATGGCCTAAGCTTCTGCACCTTGTACACTTATTTGGTAGAGAGCATTTTTTTTTCTGGTAATAATGATTAGAAAATTTCAACTTCAGGTCAACCATATATAATTTAGAAAATATAATCGAAATCTGAAATTTAGAAACCATAACTACTAACCCTGTTTTCTCCCTTTGACGGTATCCCCTTTGAAGTTGGCCTTCCTGGTGGTCGTCTACTATGTAGGAGAATAAATGAACTTCCGAGATACCAACTGGGATTTCAATGTCGTTTGGATCCTCAATAGGTAAAACTGGTTCTTGATTTGAATCTCTAAACGTGTTTAGCATATACCACCTAGCAGCCACAAACTTCAGATTTATCCCAAAATGAATTGCAGCCGCTAAACCGTGTTCACATGGAATTCCTAACTTGTGTACACAAGACAGGTACACGTACACCAGTAGAGAAAAACATGGAAATGCTCTCCTGACTTGCTAGTCACTTGGTAATTCCACGGTCCAGACATAATAATTGAAAACTTCCTAGATTCAGGAAGAACTTGCAAGAATCGGTCATCAACTTCAGGAGTTACTAAAGACTTACACTTGTCAGCTTTTTTCCTCCTTTCTCCAAACCATCACATTATTACCTCCCTTATGAACTCCAACATGTAGACAATCAGATATGTTTTGGCTTTTGTGAGGACATTATTCAAAGACTCACCAGTGTTGCTTGACATTATATTATATCTCTCCCCTTTACAATATGCTCTTGTCCAATGCTCCAGTCCAATATCCTCTAAATATTTTGCGCATTTTAGACTCCTACTCCTTAATTCCTCAAAATTTTTGTAAAATCTTTCACCCGATATACTTTTGCAGCGCTGATAAACAATCTGGATACTCCAAACCTACTATAGCTTGTAGAAATATTCCTCTCCAAATGGACTATGCATGCTCCATGATGCGCCTTGGGGTACACTACACTGATCCCTTTATATATTGAAGAATGTTGGTCTGAAACAATCATTTAAATCTTCATCGTCTGGAACAATCTCCTTTAATTTATCAAAGAACCAAATCCACGATGCATCTGTCTCCCAATAAACAACACCAAAAGTAATGGGAAATAAGTAGACATGATGATGAATTTTGATGACAATGCTAACATCGGATCCATAACCCACACCTTTTTTTTGAAGTAATATATACTACAAAACAATTTTTATATGAAAAGAAAAACTTTAGTTATCATTATAATTGTTTGGTAGATGATCATGATTCATGAATGAACTACTTGGATCATTGAGATTCACAAAACCCATCATCCCCTATAAATTGTAGAGACGTTACTATATGATGATGATGCCAAAAGAGGAAGAAAAAGGATATGTTACTACTTACACTATATTACTTTTTCAACAATGTTCAGTCCACATGGCAATTTATAAGGTCCCGGAAAATGAAGTTTAATTCAGACGGTGCTTATTTATTTATTTATTTTAATTTATCTAAAATTGGCCAGTTTTTTTTCTTTCTATAGTCGCGAGGAAGCTCGTTGGATTTCAATATCAATGGCGTCTGCAACCACACTCCTCTTCCACCATGGTTCTACTCTTGATCACCTCTCCAACAACTTTATAAGTAGCATGTTTACCATAATTCTTCCGGGTGTCGATGTCACAATTATGAATATCCACATACCGCCATGGACAAAATTAACAATGTTTTAGTGCATGGAAAGACATTGTCTTCTGCAATATTTTTTTGTTTGAAACAAACTTCCAACATACAGTGTCTCCCCTGTCGTGCCAATTTCAACTTATGTCTTATCTGCTCTCACATTGAGTAAATCATCAAACACTGGAGCATCAACAAGATCGTGTAACTCAGCCTCATCGCTTCGAAGCCATTAAAAAACTTGGTACGACTCTTTCAAGGTGACTAATCTGTCCCCTGATTCAGATATCACAGCCCTTGATGCCTCTCCAATTTCAATCTCTAAACTATTTCCTTCTCCTATAGCAGGTTCTTCTGTATTTGTGTACATAAAACAATCATCTTTGCATACTTCATCATGTACACATGCCATATTGTACGTACATACCTCAGACGGTTAAATATCACCATTCTCTTCAAGATAATCTATGTTTGGCCCATCATGTACACAACTGTAATAAGTGGCTAAATTCTCCTGGTGTACCCGTTGGTGGTAGATTGTCGCCAACGTCTCCATTATAGCCTATCCCATATTCTCGTTCCAAAAATTGTAATCATAATCTTCGTCATCTCCTTTACTACCTTCTATAGTTGGATCAAGCGTACACCCACCACTTGATCCATTATTGTACTCACCTTCATCATCCTCTTCATCATCCACTTCATCATCCTCTTCATCATCCTCTTCAACATCCTCTTCAACATCCTCTTCAACATCCTCTTCAACATCCTCTTTATTCTCATTTTTCTCGACCTCTACCCCGTCCTTGCGTTCATCCACAATTACTAACTCCAACATCGATTTTGTTGGATTGTCAGTCCATGTGCACTTTGTATTTTCAGTCCCTGACAACTTGTTATTTTCATGACTGTTAGTGACAACTTGTTATTTTCGTGACTGTTAGTGTCCACACATACCTTAACTTTTGGTCAAAATGAGACACACATGTTTACACTTTCATCACCACTACAGATGACAACGAATGTTTTCAAGCTCTTTTGATTGTTAATGTGCACAGGAGGACGTTTACATTCTATCATGACAAACATCATCAGTTATTCTATCATGATAGAATGTAAACATCCATTCTGGCATCCAATAACTGATTGTTGGAGTAAACTCTGTAGCCGGAATGATGAACAACTCACATAATGTTTCGTTTCAGTAATAAACACTTACCAAACTTTCCTTTCTCAGGTTCAAATTCTCATTCTTCTTGTTTAGTACATATCCAGTCACCAAGAACAATAAATACAGGAATATCCATTACACATCTGCAACATAAATGCATCATAAACACATTAAATGCCATGGCTATAACTCCATACACAAATAAATTCCAAACAACACAAATTAAACACACAACAAACATTAAACCCACACAGATTTTCCTTTTGCTTTGTTCCCCAATGAAATGAAAACTATTTATTTTTTCAATAAGGATTGTTGTTCTTATAGAATAGCTCTTTTTTTTTTTGTGCAAACATACGATTTCATTCATTCAAATCAAACCACATACAAGAACAGGGATAAAAAACCCAAAGTTTATAAGGTTACAAAGAAGGGCTTTCCCCAAAGCCTTAAACATAAAGATAGAAACAGAACACATCAAGTAATAATCCATGAGAGCTGTGATGCAAACTCCTAGAGGCAGCTTGGAACATGTGAGGTCACGGTTACTTGATTTCTCATCCTCGAGAGACTCGCAGGATGACAAGATTTTCTTGGTCATAGGACGCTTTGACGTTAAAGAAAGAATCATATCCAAGGATCTCACCGGATTGAGGTGCAATGGCATAAACAGAGCATTGGAAATGATTAGGTGAGCTATAGCCCGGTTGATAGAGAGAATGTTGAGCGCCGGTTGCCTAGCTTTGTCGGATGCAAACATTGTAGTCCAGGGCAGAAGACCATACAACAATAGACAATTAAAATCTGACCATCCAAAGGTAACAAAAGCCAGAGATTGCCAAAGAGATATAGCAATACGTAACAATACAGGTGGGTTCTCTCTCATTTGGCGCCCTTTGCCAAAGAGATTAAGAAGTCCACACAAAGCATGTAGTCGTATTGCTAATGGGATATAAAGATCAGGCTTGAGCTTTTGGGATGTTGGTAACACGGATAGGGTTTGGTAGGTGGAGAAGGTACTGAAAGATAATTGCTTTATGTCGTCATATGAAAGTATTGGAGTCCAGGGCAATCGACCATAAATCTACAAGCCTTTACATTCAGACCATACCAAGGGAGGAAGGCACAGGACAAGCCACCCAAATTTGCCAAACCGTAACGATACATGTAGGTTCTCTCTCATATGGTGCCCTTTGTCAAAGAGATTAAGAAATCCACACAAAGCATGTAGTCGGTTCGTCAATGAAAGATAAGAATACGGCTTTGTCTTTAGGGTAGTTGGAAATAGACACAGGGTTCGGCTGAAGGGTTTTGGAGGAGAAATAGAAGCGCTAAATGGTAAATATTTAGACAAGTTTAGGTTCTTCCAATTGTGATATACCACAGACAATGTCACACAAAGAGCAAAAAACAGGGTTCTAGCATACCCTATGCATATCCAAAACATTCTAGGTAATCGGAGTCTCAGATGCAGTCTTCGAACAACGAGAGCAATCAATGAGCCTAGGAAATGTCTAACAGATAACAGCAAGATAGATATAGGAAACCTGGACTTTGGAGGATTGGGCAGGAACATATGAGATGCTATTAGTCCGAAATCATAACTAAGGTTAATCCACAGAAAACCAAAGTCTTTTGTGGATGTCCCGGGAAGATGAATCGTGCAGCGGCTGACCGGAGAGAGTGAAGGATGTTTCATCATCTTCGGTGGAAGCAAGATCGGTTCTGTCAAGCTCAGGAGGTGACTTGAAGTTGGGGCGGGAGTCCAAAAGCGGAGGCAAGTCTCACCAGTGGAAGATTCCTCGCTAGCCATCTTCGCTTTACAGGACTCAGGTGATGGGGAAAGAGGGGGAATCAAGGATGGGAGACACAGTCCGGATCGAAGCATAATAGATTACAAGAACTCTGGATCCGCCGACAGAGAAGCTGGGACAATGAAGTAGAGAGTGGGATTCGCCGGATTCCACGCTGTTCTGAAAATAAAGAAAACAGAGCTTTCTCCGCTGTCTGGGTTTCTTAGTAGGGTTTTTGAAAAATACAAAAGGGGCCAAAAAGGGGAAAAACAAAACAAAGAAGTGAGCTAATAGGGTACATAAAGCTTAGAAAGGAAGCAGGAATCGGAATATCCCGACCCCGGCGAGCCGGAGCCCCACCGGCGTCGGAGAAAATGGGAGGTAGCGGCGCTTCGATGTTTGTGTCTGAGAGAGAAAGTTAGGGCGAACAGGTCCTTGCAGATTCAATAACCAAGTTCCTTTCTTATAGAATAGCTCAAACTTTAACTTAACCACTGCAAATATTACCTGCATACTCTCTTTCTTGCCTACGCAATTTGAAATTTCAAAAATTAATTTTCTTCTTCTCCAAAATCTCATATTCGTTCATCAATATTTTTTTTCCTCCTTTCTAACTTTCAATTATGTATCTCTGAATCTGCCAATAGCTCGTCTAGGGAAAGAAGACCTACTCTTGAACGCCTTTCACTAGCGACTCCTTCCGTCAAATCCAGATTAGGAGCAGGCACTTCTATTGATTCAACTCTGCTCCACGATGTAGAAATCAGGTACCAGGAGGATTCACACATCCCTACGTTTGGGACCTTCACCACCTATCGTGACTACCACTAGAGGTAGAAAACCGGGGAGAAAACCAGCTGTCCCAAAAGCTGCTCCCAAAAGGAAGGTTCCTTGTGTTCCAATAAAAAGCAGAGGAGCTAGAAGTCCACTACAAGGAGTCAAGTCCAGGAAGCTCAAAAACCATAACTGCTGCCAACCAACCAAACAAGCGAAGATGTGTAAAGAAAGGGCAAGGCGATACAGTCTCTTCAGACGTTCCTGGTCCAAGCACTCGGGCAACAGGAACCTACCCTGCAGGTGGATTTTCAATCCCCACCAAATCCTCTTCCTTAGTAATGATGAGCTGGAACTGTCAAGGGCTTAGGAACCCCTTCACAGTTCGACGTCACAGAGAGATTCATAAAACAATTTCTCCTAATATAATGTTCCTAATGGAGACTAAAAACCCTGATGAATATATTTCTGAAAAATTTGATTGGATGGGTTTTTCCTCTAAATTCACGGTTCTCCCCATTGGTCTGAGTTGTGGTTTAGCCCTTCTCTGGAAAGACTCAGTCGAAGTCACAATTGTACACTCTTCAGTGAACATGATTGATACTGAAATCAAGTACAAGGGAATCTCTTCTTTCATCACCTTCATCTATGGTCCTCCTAATATGGAGAATAGAGCTGGCTTCTGGAGCCAAATGACTGAAATGGGGTCCCTCTGATCCTCCTCGTGGCTCCTCACAGGAGATTTCAACGACATATTGGAAGACTCAGAAAAACAAGGAGGCCCTGCACGATGGGAAGGATCTTTCCTCAACTTTCGTAATTTTGTGTCACAAAGTGGTTTGTGGGATCTCAAACATTCAGGATGCCCACTATCTTGGAGAGGAACAAGATGCAGCCACTTTATCAAAGCTCGACTAGACAGATCCTTAGCAAACTGTTCTTGGTTTGAGACTTATCCTGCAGGTCGATGTCATTACCTCCGTTTTGAGGGCTCAGACCACTGTCCTTTAGTGACTTATTTCAATGTCTTGAAAGATAAAAAAACGAGGCGTGTTTCGGTTTGATAGAAGACTAACTGAAAAAGCAGAGGTTACCGAACTTATCAAGAAAACCTGGAATCTCTCCCAGGAGGACTCTGTGTTAACAAGGCTCAACCTATGTCGCAGAAAGATCATTTCCTGGACAAAACCGCAACAGCTTAATAGTAGCAAAGCTATAAAAGAATTTCAAGAAGGGCTTGAGAAAGCTCTTTCAGCCACTACACCAAACCCGGAGGAAATCTCTCACTACACTGAGTCCCTTGACAAAGCATACAAAGAGGAGGAAAGCTTCTGGCTTCAAAGAAGCCGTATCCAATGGCTCCAAAGCGGGGACCGTAATACCGCTTACTTCCATGCTATCACTAGAAGCAGACGTGCTCTGAACTCCTTCTCAGTCATTGAAGACGAACAAGGAACAGAGGTGCATGAAGAAGATCAAATCGCGACACTCATTGCAGAGTACTTTCAAAACATTTTTACCTCCAACTCGAATGAGGATCTTAGCATTGTTGAACAAGCCCTTCAACCAAAGATTACACCCGAGATCAATGCAAAGCTGATAACAATCCCAGATGAGAAGGAAATCAAAGAAGCTGCTTTCTCTATAAACCCAAGCAAAGCTCCCGGACCCGACGGGTTCTCATCAAGTTTTTTCAAAGCGTATTGGGATTTCATAGGGAAGGATGTATCCCAAGATGTTCGATCCTTTTTTGAATCAAGCTTTCTCGATCCAAGACAGAATGAAACTCACATATGGTTGATCCCCAAAGTCACAGCCCCAAGGAAAGTAAGTGATTATCGGCCTATAGCTCTGTGTAATACCCATTATAAGATCATAGCGAAGATAATCCCAGGGAGACTCCAACCTCTGCTCCCCAAACTTATATCCATCCATCAGTCGACCTTTGTTCCTAATAGAGCTATATCAGATAACGTGTTAATCACGCATGAAATTCTCCACTTCCTCCACACCTTAGAGGCTAAGAAATATTGCTCCATGGCGGTTAAAACCAACATGAGCAAGGCCTACGACCGCATCGAGTGGACTTTTCTAAAAGCTGTGCTTAAACGTTTTGGCTTCCACGAGACTTGGATCACCTGGATCATGGAGTGTGTTACCTCTGTTTCTTATTCTTTCCTTGTCAACGGCATCCCACAAGGAAAAGTGATCCCCTCACGCGGCATTCGTCAGGGAGATCCACTGTCTTCTTACTTATTCATTTTATGCACAGAGGTTCTTTCAGGATTACGCACTAAGGCTCAAAAAAAGGGCACCCTTCCAGGGATCAGAGTAGCAAGAGAAAGTCCTCTAGTCAATCATCTCCTCTTCGCAGACGACATAATGTTTTTCTGCAAATCATCTACCACCTGCTGTGCAGCCCTTACTCACATTCTTGAGTCCTATGAAAAAGCTTCTGGTCAGTGCATCAATCGCATGAAATCGTCTATCACCTTCTCAGCTAAAACTTCCCCAGAATGCAAGACAAGAGTTAAAGCAGCTCTGCAAATTGACGCTGAAGGTGGTATAGGCAAGTACCTCGGTCTTCCAGAACATTTTGGAAGGAGAAAAAGAGACATCTTCTCCTCTATTGTAGATAAGGTTAGACAGAAAGCTCACAGTTGGTCCACTAAGTTTCTCTCGGGTGCAGGGAAACAAGTTCTTTTAAAGTCTGTACTCGCAGCCATGCCCTTATACGCCATGTCCTGCTTCAAACTCCCAAGCTCACTCTGCAAGCAAATTCAGTCGGTCCTCACTTGGTTCTGGTGGGACGACAAACCTGATAAGAAGAAGATGTGTTGGGTTGCTTGGAATAAACTGACTCGACCTAAATATGCAGGAGGACTTGGTTTCCGTGATCTAGAAGCTTTCAATGATTCCCTCTTGGCCAAGATCAGTTGGAGAATCTTGAAAGAACCGACATCCCTTCTAGCGAGAGTTTTACTGGGCAAATATTGTCACTCCACCAACTTCATGGAAGCGTCATCAAATCCATCGTCTGCCTCCCACGGATGGAGAGGCATCCTGCTTGGCAGAGAGGTCCTTTGTGAGGGTCTCGGGTGGACCATAGGAAATGGAGCGGATATTAATGTGTGGAACAACTCTTGGCTCTCAACTTCCCACCCAATTTCTCCTATAGGTCCCCCAAATAGCGATAATGCATCCCTCAAAGTTAGTGACCTGCTTTGTCCTGACTCTAATGAGTGGAATGTTAATGTTATTCGAAACCACTTACCTCAGTATGAGGATATGATCAGAAAGCTAATCACAAGTAATCACCCTCTTCGAGATTCTTTGGCTTGGCTCCCTGAGAAATCTGGTATCTATTCCACGAAGACGGGTTACTCTCTAGCTATCTTAGCTACACCCTCCGATGACAATCCTGCCTTCAATTGGTAAAGAAATATCTGGAATAAGCAGACTGCACCAAAACTAAAAAGCTTCCTGTGGAAAGTTGCCAACCACGCCCTTGCGTTAGGTTCTAACTTAGCAAAACGAGGCATGGGGTCTGCTAACTCTTGTAAAAGATGCAGAGCACCTGAGGATGAACTACATATCTTTCTCCTCTGCCCTTATGCGGCGAAAGTATGGGATCTGACCCGAGGCCTGAAGAAACCTACCGATAACCTTCCTGCTTCCATTTGTCAGTTTATAAAATCTGCAGGTCTAATGCAGAACCTTCCTCCAACAGGTATTGCATCCACTCCTATCTTCCCTTGGATTCTTTGGCATTTGTGGAAAGCACAAAACTGTTTGGTGTTCGAGGATCGTGTAATCACCGAAATATAAACAACTACCAAGGCCATCAGGGAGGCCAAACTCTGGTACGAAGCACAAACCAAGTTTTCCAAACCATTAGGGATCACTCTGCAACCACAAGTTCGAGAACCTCTCACCTCGGGTTTATCCTGCTTCGTTGATGCTGCGTGGTCACCCTCTTCGTGCCAAAGCGGATTGGGATGGGTGATCAAAGACCCGGTGTCCCTACAGTCATCTTTATTCTCTGCGAATAGAGAATTTGTAGGCTCTGCCTTAGTAGCAGAGGCTCTCGCCGTCCGCAGTTCTCTCACCAAGACTGCAGAAATGTTTGGCGCCATTAATCTCTCAGTGTTCTCGGATTCTAAAATCCTCATGACACTCATTAACACAAAGGATAGTACTACAGAGCTCAAGGGGATCCTCCATGATATAGCTCTGTTAAAGTCCTCCTTTGCTTCTATCTCTTTTAACTTTATTCCAAGAGCTTGCAATGTTGCAGCTGACTCTGTTGCTAAATCTGCCTTAATGGCTTTAAACAATTCCTCCAGCCATGGAGTGTAACTCTCTCTTTTCGTTTTCTAATGAAATCCTTGTTTCTCCAAAAAAAAAAAAAGGAATAAAGATGTTTTGCATTAATTGAGGTTGGTAATAGTCTTGTCTTCACTTTTGCATTAAAGACTATGTGACATAAAGAGAATTAATTAAGTTTTTTTTGTTTACTGTCTACTGTATCAACTAGCTTTCACTCAACCAAGGTTAATCAAACAGAAACAAACTTAACAATTTCAGTATCGTTGACAACCGTGACATCATTTGAAGGGTATAACTGTCCAAAATTTTAGAGGTGGCTAAAAGGTGAAAAATGCTTTTCACTTTGACTTAAACTGTTTAAATAAAGGATTTTGGCTAGAAATGCCATTTTTCTTAAAAAAACTTTGCAAAAATGCCACTTTTCTTATTCTCTCTGAGAAATGCCATTTTTCAAGTGAGTAGGAGATATAAGAAGACTAAATTAACCTTGGCTTATTAACTCAGAAATGTGCACGTGGGATAATTTAAATCAGCTGACATAGAATGTGACTTTTTTGCAACTGTCCAAACGAGTATTAATTGTTCTCTTTACAATAGTTGGACCTGTAGAAAAAAAAAATTATTGTCTAATATTTTTATTGTAGATAATGAAAAAAAGTTGAACGTGTTGCTCTATTTTTTAGAAGATGATTTAGTAGACAAATCTTTTATATCCACATTATTTACTTCTTGTCCATATTGTATTGTGGACAAGTCTTTTTTTGAAAATTTGGTCCACTATTATGGTAGAAAATATGTTTAAACTATAAATTTGTCAACATGTTTGTTGTAGACAAGATGGTATATAACAATGATAAATATGTAAAGATGTTTGTCCAATACTTGTGCTAAGTCTATCCTTTTGTCCACTCTTTATTCTGTTTATGATGCTTGTCCATAATTTGGTTTATAAAAACATGTCCATCGAACAAAATGACACATGTCCATCGAACATAAGAGATACTAAAGAGATGAATACAACAAACAAACATGCTATAATTTAAGAAAACAGGCTATCACAAAGTTAGTAGATGAATTAGAAGATGGACAACATTTTAGATCTAGTCCATCAGTTAGTATCTAGTTAGGTCTTTAATGTTTTCATTCGGGAGTCACACCCTTGAATTCTCTTCAACATTTGTGTCTAATGATGGTTGGGAGATATGCAAAATGGACAATAAAATGAGAGTTAGTCAATTTTTGACAAAGGGATGATGGACAAGTTATGTGAATGATACGTTAATGTCCTCTAGCTATTGTCCATCAATTAATACCTAATTTTGTCTCCAAAGATAAAAGATAAATCTCATCTCTAATCTCGACAGAAACATGAGCACCTCCTACAAAATTTAAAGGTTTTAGTCCACCAGATCTATTCCTTCGAATCTGGTCTACCAGATCTGGTCCATCGAAAAACAAATATCAGGTCAGATGTCAGATCTGATCCATTAAAATTGTATGGAAAAAGAAACAAACAAAAGAATCTCAAAATTGAGAAATATCATACTCAGCCTTGAGGAGAGCATCTCTAGAATGAACAAAATTTTTTGATGAAGCTACTGGAATTAATTGGAGATGGAAGAAGGGATAATGAGGTTTCTAGGGAGGAAAGAAGAGAGAGAAAGAGAGAGATATGGAAGAAGATGAATAATCGAAGGTGAGAGAAATGAGAATCCCATAGAAAGATGACAAAAGATAATATTAATTATTTATTTTATTGTTCAGTATTTTTGGGACAAATTCGTCAATTCAAGAAGGAGCTGTGGCACCCGAGAAAAGTTTTAGGAAAACTGGCATTCTTAATTAAGTATGTCACTGTTTATGGCATAAATGATAATTTTCTCTTTAAATAACTCCCCATGTGGCTAAGGTATGTAATTTACCCTATTTATTATATACTAGGATGAGTCGCACACACTGCATGGGTTTAATAATATAAAAAATATACTATAATTTGAAGTTTAATATACTGAGATTTGCTTAGATTTTTTTCTCAAATTGATTATTTTGTATTATATATCTGTTAAAGTAAAAATTATCTTATAGATTCTTATACAAAATGCTTGTAGCAAAATATTAGATATGTGCAATGCCGAAAAGTAGGAAATAATTCATTTAACAAATTGAACTGTAAAATTTTTGAATGTTTAATTAAGTTGAGTAAAGTTTTTTGTTTTGGAATATCAAAATTTTCTTTTGTTAACTAGCAATAGTTAGGTAAGATTTTTTTTTACAAAACACTATAGAGGAATCTTAAGAATAAATGTTGAGGTATATAGTAAGAAAAACTTCATATTTGTTGAATAAAAAATAATTTTTTTTCAATAGCATGTCAATGGAAATGCTAACTAGAGATCGAACCCGCACATACGTGCGGGGTTAATTTAAAAAAAAAGTAAGTTTGCAATTAGGTTTGGACTATTTTACGTACATGTGGAGTTACATAGGTAAACGTATTAACATTCATAATCCAACTTTGTACCAATTAAATTTTCAATTTATTTTCAGTTTGGTACAGAAAAGAAGATGATTAGATTTAAGTACATTAAATATAATAAGAGAAAGATAGTTAATCTGATTCGGGAACCCGTCCCGTACCATATATGGTATGTCATGTTTTTGTCTTGTAATCGTAGCTGTAATAATATTTTTTATCAATTTGTGGTTGTATATTTTAGTCCAACAAATAAGGAAGTAGGTAAAAGATTTGTATCCACATAATATTTTTTTACCCGATCTTCCCTATAAATTAGTTTTTTAAATTAGTTATGTATAAGTAAAACCCAAATTATTTGGGTTAATTTCTGTAAACTAAACCTATGGATCGACCCGCACTTTCGTGCAGGATTTTTAATTATTTTTTTTAATTTTTTTCGCCAAGCAGTTTGGATGTTCAGACGATAATCCCCAAGTTCATATCCGTCTTCGATAGGACCAGACCCATGCTACATCATGGGGGAATATTTACAGATACATATGACTCATGACAGATTGGAATATGTTACAAAATATATTTGGATAAAATCTTATAAGAAAAAAACCAATATAGTAAATAGTTGTAACATCCGTGAACCGGAATCCGGGTTTGGGAGTTGCATCGGTCGATGCAGATGGTGCATCGGTCGATGCATGTTCAATTCTGCGCGTTTTGACTTAAGTCAAACGTTGCGTTTTGGTCAGAAGAGAAAGGGAAAACCCTTAAGGTCGTGTCTTTTGTCTCATAAGACGTGTGTGGCCGTTTTTGAGATAAAAGGGAAGGGAGAAAGAGTTCTTGAAAGTTCTTGGTGATTTCTGGAGATTTGAGGCGTTTTTTTGGTGAGATCTGTAGCTGGGATCGTTGGAGGAGCTTCTTAGAGGCTTGTTCTTGTTTGTTTGAGGCTTGGTTTCTTGTGTGGCAAAGGTAAGTGCATGACCATGGCTTATCTAAGCTAGAGATCTCTCTGATTTGCTTGTTATGTGTTGTTAGGCTGGTTAGATTGTTGTTTGGGACGTTAGGAAGCTTTCTTGTGGCTTGGGATCGAGTTTCGTGGTTGCAGGAACGAAGATCCGGCGAGAAGCTTCGGAGGAAAACGATGCTCGGCATTGCATCGGTCGATGCACTTTGTGCGTCGGTCGATGCAGA
>NC_025689.1:22328869-22334839 GCF_000633955.1 Camelina sativa
TCGGTCGACGCAGATCTTGCGTCGGTCGACGCAACCTCCATCTGGTGTCGGTCGATGCATGTTGGTATCGGTCGATGCAGAGTCCTGGTTTGTTATTGTTGATTGTTGAATGTTGTTTGATGGTTAGAGATGTCTCTATTGCTTGTGTGTATAGCCCAGTAGATGGGAGGATTGCCTTACTGAGTGTTTATAAAATACTCATGCATTGCAATATGTGTTTGTGGTGCAGGTAAAGGCAAGGTGTGATCGTGAAATCAAGGCAATGAAGAGGAGGATGTTCTAGGGACTCGGTTTTATGTTGTCTGGCTTTGCTAGGTTGCTAGAGTTGGGTCATTAGAACATTGCTAGGTTGCTGGTTCTATGATTCCTGTTGTTTTGGATATTGATTATGTTGGAATATGGTTATATTTTATTATTGGATTATTATTGAATATTGGATGGTTATTTCCGCTGTTGAATATGTCTGTGGTTAGGTGGCTAGTGGGTATGGGATCACTAGTTGTATTTTATTTTATTATCTTATATTTATTATTTATTTATTAAAAAAAAAAAAAGGTCGGTCGTTTCATTTTGGTATCAGAGCCCTTACGGTTCTAGGTTTGGGTTCACTAGGTTTCTGTTGTAGATGTTTGGGATTGCATGTCTTGATTGATTATGTGAGTTCGTCAATTGTGTGAGGCATGGAGTCCTAGAACATCCTCTTCGAGCCGACAGTGTGATTCCACGGTGAGTTTGTGTTTTTGTGTTTTTTGTGTTATGTTAAGATTGCTTGTTAGCCTCTGTTCTTGGAAGTGCAGTGGTTAAAGGTGTTTGAGTTGTTGGTCGTGGACGGGGACGTTGTCGTGGTCATATTCGGGTGGGTCCCGAGGCTAGCGAGTGTGGGGTCCAGAGTTCCACGAGGAGGTACGTTAGAGGGTCGCAAGCGTATCAGGAGGGACCAGAGGGGGTTAGCCGGTGAGCGTGCCGGGAGTGCTGGGAACCCAGAGGTGAGGTTGCAGCAGGTGTAGCCCAGGGTCGAGATGATCGCTTGGTGGATCTGTTGGCGTGCTGTTGGAACGGTTACCGAGAGGGGTACCAGTGTAGGCTCCAGTTGTGCCGCATGTGGCGGGGTGCAGCCGAGGGCTGCAGATGTTGAGGAGTTTCCATCTTATGTTAAGAGAATAAGCAGTTGTAGATGACTGGTATGAGATTATTCTCAAGGGGTATCGAGCCTAGAGAGGCGGATAGGTGGATATATGCAGTTGGAGCAGATATTTGCTCTGTTTTGGGGTTAATCCAGTTGGATATTAGAAGTTTAGTGGGCAGGTGTAACATTGCAATGTTATACTCGGACCACAGGAGGTACTTATGTCGAGAGATGTTTATAGTCGTTAAGGATTGTTGCTCCTGAGGGGATGGTGATTCCCCTGAATACCGATAGCTCGAGGGGCTAAGGCTCCGAGAGTGGCAGAGGGGACGTTGTTCTCCTGAGGGGATGAGTAGTTCTCCTGATACCGAGATCTTGAGGATTGTGGTCCAAGAGTGAGACGGTATAACTCGGAGACGCTGGTCTGAGAGTGAGATTGGTATGACTCGACGGTTGCGACCTAAGAGTGGAAGAGTTGGGAGCAAGCAATTCCTAGGACGTGAGTATAAACATAACGATTGAATGTAGACCTCGAGAGTGATGGTGGTTTAATCTTGGATTTTAGGATTATGTTGGCCGATGGGCCAGGGTTTTATGAACCAGAGCGGTTATGAATGTGTGGCTGTTTTGCCAGGATTGTGAGGCCGGTGGTGGCGGAGTCCCGGGAAGGGGAGTTACAGCAGGTTTGAGCCGGGAAAGGCATGTTTGCCAGATACATAAGTTCACGAGAAGCCTTCATGGCAGGATAAACTAATCGTTGTGACGATGTTGGATGAAGTTCATTGGAGATGGACAGGGTTGCTAGATTTAAGGTTTTGGTAAGCTTGTTGGAGGAAATAAGTCAAGTGGTTTGAGTTAGCGGCCTGTAAAGCATTTGAAGCGGTGAGTCAGAATATGCAAACCTATGGTACTTGTTTGTTTTATTACGTTTGTATTGATGATTTGCTGTGGAGAATTGCCAAGCGGAAAGCTATCTTTGGAATAAGCTAACTTGTGGAAGTTTCCCTAACTGGCAAGTTACTAGAGGTTCTTGGAGGAACAAGAGGGTTGATATTCAGGTGGCGGCGAGTTGATGTTGGCATACTTGAGTATTTGTTTAGTTGAGCCGAGGAAGTAACTAGAGGATTTATGGAGCAAGGGATTCATACGTTCTAGTGTATCACCGTGGAGAGCACCGATGTTGTTTGTTAAAAAGGACGACGAAAGTCTCCGCTTGTGTATAGATTAATGGGGTTTGAACCGGGTTACTGTGAAGAACAAGTACACTCTTCCTAGGATTTATGAGTTGTTGGATTAGTTGAGGGGTGCTACTTGGTTCTCCAAGGTAGATCTGGCATCGGGTTATCATCAGATACCGATAGATGAGGCAAGTGTGAGGAAGACTGCTTTCAGGACGAGATATGGGCACTATGAGTTTGTGGTGATGCCTTTTGGATTGACTAACGCGCCAGCAGCGTTTATGAGATTGATGAACAGTGTGTTTCAGGAGTTTCTGGATGTATCTGTCATCATTTTCATCGACGATTTCCTGGTTTATTCTAAGAGTCCTGAGGAGCATGCAGTGCATTTGAGGGCAGTTATGGAGAAGCTGCGGGAGCAGAAGTTGTTTGCCAAGTTGAGCAAGTGTAGTTTTTGGCAGCGTGAGATGGGCTTTCTGGGTCACATTGTTTCTGCAGAGGGGGTTTCTGTAGATCCAGAGAAGATTCAGGCTATCAGAGATTGGCCTAGACCGCAGAATGCCACAGAGATCAGGAGTTTCCTTGGATTGGCAGGTTACTACAGGAGATTTGTGCAGGGGTTTGCAAGCAGAGCACGTCCTATGACTAAGTTGACAGGGAAGGATGTTCCTTTTGTCTGGTCAGAAGAGTGTGAGGAAGGCTTTGCAAGCCTGAAGGAGATGTTGACTACTGCGCCAGTGTTGGCTTTGCCTGAGCAGGGAGAACCCTATGTGGTTTATACAGATGCATCTAGAGTTGGGTTGGGTTGTGTTCTGATGCAGCATGGGAAGGTGATTGCTTATGCTTCGCGGCAGTTGCGGGTGCATGAAGGCAACTATCCTACTCATGATTTGGAGATGGGTGCGGTAGTTTTTGCCCTGAAGATTTGGAGGTCTTATCTTTATGGTGCAAAGGTACAGGTGTTTACAGATCATAAGAGCCTGAAGTATATATTCACTCAGCCTGAGCTGAATTTGAGACAGAGGCGGTGGATGGAGCTTGTGGCAGATTATGATTTGGAGATAGCCTATCATCCTGGTAAGGCTAACACGGTTGCAGATGCTCTGAGTCGGAAGAGGGTAGCTTCGGCTCAGGAGCAGGAGATGGAGTCTCTGGTAGGGGAGATCAGTGCGTTGAGCTTATGTGCTGTTTCACAGGAACCGTTGGGTTTGGAAGCAGTAGATAGAGCAGATCTTCTGAGTAGAGTGCGGTTGGCTCAGGAGAAGGATTTGGGGCTGGTGAATGCCTCTAAGGATGTGGATTCAGAGTATCAGGTCTCAGATAATGGTACTATCTTGGTGCACGGTCGGGTTTGTGTGCCCAAGGATGAGGAGTTGAGACAGGAGATTCTGAGAGAGGCTCATGCGAGCAAGTTGTCCATTCATCCAGGAGCGACTAAGATGTACCGTGATCTCAAGAGGTACTATCATTGGGTCGGGATGAAGAAGGATGTAGCTAGTTGGGTTTCGAGGTGTGATGTGTGTCAGCTAGTGAAGGCTGAGCATCAGGTTCCTGGCGGGTTACTGAAGAGTTTACCCATTCCTGAGTGGAAGTGGGATATGATCACCATGGATTTTGTGGTAGGATTGCCAGTGTCACGGACCTTTGATGCTATTTGGGTCATTGTGGACCGGTTGACTAAGTCAGCACATTTTCTGGCCATTAAGAAGACTGATGGAGCAGCGGTCTTGGCTAAGAAGTATGTGAGAGAGATAGTCAGATTGCATGGGGTGCCAGCGAGCATTGTGTCTGATAGGGATTCTAAGTTCACTTCGGTGTTCTGGAAGGCATTTCAGGCGGAGATGGGCACTAAGGTGCATATGAGTACAGCTTATCATCCCCAGACAGATGGACAGTCTGAGAGGACGATCCAGACGCTGGAGGATTTGCTGAGGATGTGTGTGTTGGATTGGGGTGGCCATTGGGCAGATCACCTGAACCTGGTAGAGTTTGCTTACAACAACAGTTATCAGGCGAGTATTAAGATGGCTCCTTATGAGGCTTTGTATGGGAGGCCATGTCGTACACCATTATGCTGGACTCAGGTGGGGGAGAGGAGCATGTTTGGTGCTAGTTTTGTTCAGGAGACCTCAGAGAAGATTCGGGTTCTCAAGCTGAACATGAAGGAGGCTCAGGATAGGCAGAGGAGTTATGCAGATAGGAGGAGGAGAGATCTTGAGTTTCAGGTAGGAGACAGAGTGTACCTCAAGATGGCCATGTTGCGGGGTCCGAACAGGTCATTGTCAGAGACTAAGTTGAGTCCGAGGTATATGGGTCCATTCAGAGTGATTGAGCGGGTTGGACCAGTGGCATATAGATTGGAGTTACCTGAGGTGATGCGTGCATTCCATAAGGTTTTCCATGTGTCTATGTTGCGGAAGTGTCTCCGTGAGGGAGAGGAGGTGTTGGCTAAGATTCCTGAGGATCTTCAGCCTAACATGACTTTGGAGGCGAGACCAGTGAGGGTTCTCGAGAGGAGGATCAAGGAACTTCGGAAGAAGAAGATTCCTTTGATGAGAGTCCTGTGGGACTGTGATGGTGTTGAGGAGCAGACTTGGGAGCCTGAGGCAAAGATGAAGGCAAGGTTCAAGAAGTGGTATGAGAAGCAAGCCGCGACTTGAGCTTGTTTAGCCTGGTCCCATCTGTAATCCGTGGCTGGAGCGGGAATGGAGTATTCCAGCGCATCTCTCTTGTTATTCGGTCGCTTGGGGTGGTTGGTTGTGCGACTCAGTAACAAGATGAGGTGGTGTTCGGGNCGTATAAACTGGAGTTACCTGAGGTGATGCGTGCATTCCATAAGGTTTTCAATGTGTCTATGTTGCGGAAGTGTCTCCGTGAGGGAGAGGAGGTGTTGGCTAAGATTCCTGAGGATCTTCAGCCTAACATGACTTTGGAGGCGAGACCAGTGAGGGTTCTCGAGAGGAGGATCAAGGAACTTCGGAAGAAGAAGATTCCTTTGATGAGAGTCCTGTGGGACTGTGATGGTGTTGAGGAGCAGACTTGGGAGCCTGAGGCAAAGATGAAGGCAAGGTTCAAGAAGTGGTATGAGAAACAAGCCGCGACTTGAGCTTGTTTAGCCTAGTCCCATCTGTAATCCGTGGCTGGAGCGGGAATGGAGTATTCCAGCGCATCTCTCTTGTTATTCGGTCGCTTGGGGTGGTTGGTTGTGCGACTCAGTAACAAGATGAGGTGGTGTTCGGGGTACAAAGTTTCCGTGAGGCAGGGTTTTGGAGAAAAGTTTCCGGGAATAGGAGTTTCCAAAAGTGGAAGTGCTAAATATGGAAGTTTTATGGGAGTTAGAATTTGTCCATTTTAGCGGTAGGAAGCCTTGGAGGGGCTTTTGTGGCCTTTGTGGCGGACTTTCGAGTCAGTGTGCCTGTGTGTGGCGGTCTTTTTGACATTGTGTGGTCTTTGTGGCGGGCTTTTAGCCAGTTGTTGGCCTTTGTGGCGGGCTTTTAGCCGAATGTGTGGCCTTTGTGGCGAGCTTTTAGCCAATTGTTGGCCTTTGTGGCGGGCTGTTTAGCCAGAGTGTCTTTGTGACGGTCCTTCGGGACAGATGGTCTTTGTGACGGTCCTTCGGGACAGATGGTCTTTGTGACGGTCCTTCGGGACAGATGGTCTTTGTGA
>NC_025689.1:22336977-22339793 GCF_000633955.1 Camelina sativa
CTCTATTGCTTGTGTGTATAGCCCAGTAGATGGGAGGATTGCCTTACTGAGTGTTTATAAAATACTCATGCATTGCAATATGTGTTTGTGGTGCAGGTAAAGGCAAGGTGTGATCGTGGAATCAAGGCAATGAAGAGGAAGATGTTCTAGGGACTCGGTTTTATGTTGTCTGGCATTGCTAGGTTGCTAGAGTTGGGTCATTAGAACATTGCTAGGTTGCTGGTTCTATGATTCCTGTTGTTTTGGATATTGATTATGTTGGAATATGGTTATATTTTATTATTGGATTATTATTGAATATTGGATGGTTATTTCCGCTGTTGAATATGTTTGTGGTTAGGTGGCTAGTGGGTATGGGATCACTAGTTGTATTTTATTTTATTATATTATATTTATTATTTATTTATTAAAAAAAAAAAAGTCGGTCGTTTCAATAGTAATATAATGAGTTTTGATATTATAAAATAAATAATTAGCACGACAATATTAATATATACAAATACTATGATCCATAACAGATTGGATACACTATTCGTTTTCATTTCACTATATTTGATCAATCATGGAGAGTATCATATTTTTGTAAAGGTTGCATTCATAAAAATTACACATTCACAATGAATGTTTTGACAGACTAACTCAAATTCACCCAAAGTAGGTTATCTCATGATAATTTTTAAATATGTAATAATTGAAACGACGGACCTCTTTTTTTAAAAAAAAAATAATAAATATAATATAATAAACTATAGCTAGTGGTCCCATACCCACTAGCCACCTAACCACAAACACATTCAACAGCGGAATAACATAATCAATATCCAATAAATAACCAATAATAACCAACAACAAACCAATATTTTAGCAAAGACAATATCCCAATACCAAACAACAAGAAACAAGGAACCAGCAACCTAGCAATGTTTCTAATAACCCAACTCTAGCAACCTAGCAATGCCAGACAACATCCAATCGAGTCCCTAGAACATCCTCCTCTTCATTGCCTTGATTCCACGTTCACACTTTGCCTTTACCTGCACCGCAAACACAAATTGAGATGCATGAGTATTTGATAAACACTCAGTGAGGCAATCCTCCCATCTACTGGGCTATACACACAAGCAATAAGATCTCTACATGCCACAAACAACAATCAATAAAACAAACCAGGCAATATACATAGCATGCAACGACCATCGTAACTGAACAAGGGGTGTCGACCGACACCAGATGGTGTCGATCGACACTGACTATCTGGTGTCGACCGACACCAAACTGGTGTCGACCGACACCCTGCCCGACACTCCCGAAAACCCTAGTTTGCGTCGACCGACACCTCCACATGGCATCGTTCGACACTCGCTAAAGTCCCGAGCCGTCCTCGCGTTGGTGTCGACCGACACCCCAACTGGTGTCGACCGACACCGATGCCGAGCAGCGATTTCCCTCGATCAGAAACTCCGAATCTCGCCTCCAATCTTCTCCAATCCGCTCCATGCGCTCCCAGAAGCCAAACCCAGCCCAGACAGTGACGAAATACCATAGAGAACTCAAAGAAACAACCACATAAGCACCAAATCACATAGAATCTAGAGATCTTAGCTTAGATAAGCCATGGTCATGCACTCACCTCTTTCAAGAAGATTCTGACCAACAAGAACGAATTCCCTCACTCCTAGCAAGCTTCTAACACCTTCCCAGCCTTAGATCTCCCAAGAACAGCAAGGAATCTCTCAATCTCTTCCCAAAAGCTCAAGAACACTCTCTCTTTTGTTTTTCTCTCAAAAACGGCGACTAACTCCAAATAACACGACCCTAGGTCGTTTTCTACCTCTAAAAACTCGATTTAGGGATTCCCTAAACCAACCACGCAAACCGGACAATTAAAATTGAACCGACCAAACCGGCCACAACTGGTGTCGATCGATGCCTCACTAGAAGGTGTCGATCGACACCCTTACCAAAATACCAAAAATTGGTTTGCGGGTGTTACAATTCTCCCCCACCAATCTAGATTCGTCCTCGAATCTCGAACAACCATCAGCCAAGGACTCCCGTGCAACCGTCTCCACGGCCCGCACTCCTCCGACCGATCTACAGAAGGTCACCTCTAGGCGATAGACTCACGCTCCAGGCGTCATTTGCTCTTGACTTTTTGGACTTTCCTTTACTCATAGGCCTAAACCTTGAGTTTTTATTGGCTCCTCATCAGACCTAAGTCTGCATGCCAAATGTTGGCTCCTCATCAGGCCGAAGCCCGCATGCCATAATATATAAGGAAAAGTCCAAACTCGTCTCTCGGGTTGCCACCCTACAGCGCGCCCCCGGATCGTCATCCGAAGTCGATATACCAACCATACTCCCGAGCCACAAAGTCTCTGAATATGGCAGTACTAGGAGAACCTAAGTCCCCCAAGAGTCGCGAGCAAACGATTCTGAACACGTCTGAGTCCTATCCCTATCCAGGTTTCCTTCCCGTGGCTCGCGTAAAAACATCTCAATGTCCTACCAACCACATATTCCCTCACTGGAATACCTCATGACCACACAAGGATCATATACACGCCACAAGGGCCGCCACAAAGGCCAAACAAAATGTCCTAAAGAGGACCGCCACCAAGGCCAAACAAATGTCCTAAAGAGGACCGCCACCAAGGCCAAACAAATGTCCTAAAGAGGACCGCCACCAAGGCACTCTGGCTAAAAAGCCCGCCACAAAGGCCATCTGTCCCGAATGACCGTCACAAAGACCATATGTCCCGAAGGACAGTCACAAAGACACTCTGGCTAAACAGCCCGCCACAAAGGCCATCTGT
>NC_025689.1:22339853-22341389 GCF_000633955.1 Camelina sativa
CCACTAGTTGTAGTTTATTTATTATTATTATTATTTATTATTTATTAATTTAAAAAATAAAAAAAGTCGGTCGTTTCATTTTGGTATCAGAGCCCTTACGGTTCTAGGTTTTGGGTTCACTAGGTTTCTGTTGTAGATGTTTGGGATTGCATGTCTTGATTGATAATGTGAGTTAGTCAATTGTGTGTGGCATGGAGTCCTAGAACATCCTCTTCGAGCCGACTGTGTGATTCCACGGTGAGTTTATGTTTCTTTGTGTGATATTGATTTGTTTTATGCTTGTTAGCCTCTGTTCTTGGAAGATCAGTTGTTAAGGTGTTTGAGTTGTTGGTCGTGGACGGGGACGTGGTCGTGGTCATTGTCGGGTGGGTCCCGAGGCCAGCGAGTGTGTGGTCCAGAGTTCCACGATGAGGTACGTCGGAGGGTCGCAAGCGTATCAGAAGGGACCCAAGGGGGTTAGCCGGTGAGCGTGCCGGGGGTGCTGGGAACCCAGGTGTAGGGTTGCAGCAGGTGGAGCCCGGGGTCGAGATGATCGCTTGGTGGATCTGTTGGCGTGCTGTTGGAGCGGTTACCGAGAGGGGTACCAGTGTAGGCTCCAGTTGTGCCGCATGTGGTGGGGTGCAGCCGAGGGCTACGGATGTTGAGGAGTTTCCATCTTACGTTAAGNACCGGAAACTGATCACCAATATCCCTACTTGACACTGATCTTTCCTTCCTCCACCAAACCACCGATGATGGATCTGGACTCCGGTGAGAGAAGTTAACGATNGAGCAGATATTTCTCTGTTTGGGGGTTAATCCAGTTGGATATTAGAATTTTAGTGGGCAGGTGTAACATTCAATGTTATACTCGGACCACAGGAGGTACTTGTGTCGGGAAATGTTTATAGTCGTTAAAGATTGTTGCTCTCGAGGGGATGGTGATTCCCCTGAATACCGATAGCTCGAGGGGCTGAGTGCTCCAAGAGTGGCAGAGGGGACGTTGTTCTCCTGAGGGGATGAGTAGTTCCCCTGATACCAAGATCTTGAGGATTGTGGTCCAAGAGTGAGACGGTATAACTTGAAGACGCTGGTCTGAGAGTGAGATCGGTATGACTTGAAGGTTGCGACCTAAGAGTGGAGGAGGTGGGAGCAAGCAATGTATAGAAGGTGAGTATAAACACCACGACGGAATGTAGACCTCGAGAGTGATGGTGGTTTAATCTTGGATTTTAGGATTATGTTGGCCGTTGGGCCAGGGTTTTATGAACCAGAGCGGTTATAGATGTGTGGCTGTTTTGCCAGGATTGTGAGGCCGGTGGTGCTGGAGTCCCGGGAAGGGGAGTTACAGCAGGATTGAGCCGGGAGAGGCATGTTTGCCAGATACATAAGTTCACGAAAAGAAAGTACCAATCGTTGCAACGATGTTGGATGAAGTTCATTGGAGATGGAGAGGGTTGCTAGATTCAAGGTTTTGGTAAGCTTGTTGGAGGGAATAAGTCAAGTGGTTTGAGTTAGCGGCCTGCAAAGCATTTGAAGCGGTGAATCAGAATATGC
>NC_025689.1:22346982-22350418 GCF_000633955.1 Camelina sativa
CTTTCTCGGTGATAAGGATGGCTCAGGTGGCTTCCCTAACACCCCTTCTATCTGAAACAATCGTCAAACTGCCTTAAAGTTCACAGGTATCGCCGGAATTCTTTCACCAAAACGTCAGGTTGAAACTGCAAACTCGGATCGAAGTACCGTTTGTTGCTACTTCTTCCTTGCAGAAAGATCTATCCAACGACACCCAACTCACAATCTGGGTCCTTAGTTTTGACCGGAAACTGATCACCAATATCCCTACTTGACACTGATCTTTCCTTCCTCCACCAAACCACCGATGATGGATCTGGACTCCGGTGAGAGAAGTTAACGATGGAGACAAACGGTGACAAACGGTGACTCAAGCGGTGGTGACTACGGCTCGACGTAACGTGGCGAACAACTCGTTTCTACTTTCTCACGAACAAGGACACAACACAACAAGGACAACAACTTGATCTCAACGAGAATGGTGATGGTGACTTGAGATTCAGATTTTCAGAAGCTAGAGAGAGAGCAAAGTTTCGACGTATGCTCTTAAGCGGCTGTGACGAGGAAGACAATATATACACTATGTATACACACTTACATGCTTAGGTTTTTTTTTATTAGAGAAGTTGGGCTTTTGATGGGCTGGATCGGGTCTCACAGTTGATATTCAGGTGGGGGCGAGTTGATGTCGGCATACTTGAGTGTTGGTTTAGTTGAGCTGAAGAAGTAACTAGAGGATTTATGGAGCAAGAGATTCATACGTTCTAGTGTATCACAGTGGAGAGCGCCGGTGTTCTTTGTGAAGAAGAAGGATGGGAGTTTCAGGTTGTGCATTGATTATCGGGGTTTGAACTGGGTCACTGTGAAGAACAAGTATCCCCTTCCTAGGATCGATGAGTTGTTGGATCAGTTGAGGGCTGCTACTCGGTTCTCTAAGGTAGATCTGGCGTCGGGTTATCATCAGATACCGATAGATGAGGCAGATGTGAGGAAGACTGCTTTCAGGACGAGGTATGGGCACTATGAGTTTGTGGTGATGCCTTGCGGATTGACTAACGCGCCAGCAGCGTTTATGAGATTGATGAACAGTGTGTTTCAGGAGTTTCTGGACGTTTTTGTCATCACTTTCGTCGACGATATCCTGGTATTTTCTAAGAGTCCTAAAGAGTATGCAGTGAATTTGAGGGCAGTTCTGGAGAAGCTGCGGGAGCAGAAGTTGTTTGCTAAGTTGAGCAAGTGTAGTTTTTGGCAGCGTGAGATGGGTTCTCTGGGTCACATTGTTTCTGCACAGTGAGTTTCTGTAGATCTGGAGAATATTCAGGCTATCAGGGATTGGCCTAGACAACAGAATGTCACTAAGATCAGGAGTTTCCTTGGTTTGACAGGTTACTACAGGACCATGAGATGAAGTCTCTGGTAGGAGAGATCAGTGCGTTGAGCTTGTGTGTGGTTTCTCGAGAACCATTGGGTTAGGAGGCGGCTTATGGAGCGGATCTTCTGAGCAGGGTGTGGTTGGCTCAGGAGAAGGATTTGGGGCTGGTGAATGTCTCTAAGGATATTGATTCATAGTATCAAGTCTCAGCTAATGGTACTATCTTGGTGCGCGGTCGGATTTGTGTGCCCAAGGATGAGGATTTGAGATAGGAGATCTTGAGGGAGGCTCATGCGAGCATGTTTTTCTATTCATCCAGGAGCGACTAAGATGTACCGTGACCTCAAGAGGTACTATCATTAGGTCGGGATGAAGAAGGTTGTAGCTAGTTGGGTCGCGAGGTGCGACGTGTGTCAGCTGGTGAAGGCTGAGCATCAGGTTCCAAGCGGATTACTAAAGAGTCTATCCATTCCAGAGTGGAAGTGGGATATGATCACGATGGATTTTGTAGTAGGATTGCCAGTGTCACGGACCTTTGATGCTATCTGGGTCATTGTGGACCGGTTGACTAAGTCAGCACATTTTCTGGCCATTAAGAAGACTGATGGAGCAGCGGTCTTGGCTAAGAAGTATGTGAGGGAGATAGTCAGATTGCATGGGGTGCCAGCGAGCATTGTGTCTGACAGAGATTCTAAGTTCACTTCGGTGTTCTGGAAGGCATTTCAGGCAGAGATGGGCACTAAGGTGCATATGAGTACAGCTTATCATCCCCAGACAGATGGACAGTCTGAGAGGACGATCCAGACATTGGAGGATTTGCTGAGGATGTGTGTGTTGGATTGGGGTGGCCATTGGGCAGATCACCTGAACCTGGTAGAGTTTGCTTACAACAACAGTTATCAGGCGAGTATTAAGATGGCTCCTTATGAGGCTTTGTATGGGAGACCATGTCGTACACCATTATGCTGGACTCAGGTGGGGGAGAGGAGCATGTTTGGTGCTAGTTTTGTTCAGGAGACCTCAGAGAAGATTCGGGTTCTCAAGCTGAACATGAAGGAGGCTCAGGATAGGCAGAGGAGTTATGCAGATAGGAGGAGGAGAGATCTTGAGTTTCAGGTGGGAGACAGAGTGTACCTCAAGATGGCCATGTTGCGGGGTCCGAACAGGTCATTGTCAGAGACTAAGTTGAGTCCGAGGTATATGGGTCCATTCAGAGTGATTGAGCGGGTTGGACCAGTGGCATATAGATTGGAGTTACCTGAGGTGATGCGTGCATTCCATAAGGTTTTCCATGTGTCTATGTTGCGGAAGTGTCTCCGTGAGGGAGAGGAGGTGTTGGCTAAGATTCCTGAGGATCTTCAGCCTAACATGACTTTGGAGGCGAGACCAGTGAGGGTTCTCGAGAGGAGGATCAAGGAACTTCGGAAGAAGAAGATTCCTTTGATGAGAGTCCTGTGGGACTGTGATGGTGTTGAGGAGCAGACTTGGGAGCCTGAGGCAAAGATGAAGGCAAGGTTCAAGAAGTGGTATGAGAAGCAAGCCGCGACTTGAGCTTGTTTAGCCTGGTCCCATCTGTAATCCGTGGCTGGAGCGGGAATGGAGTATTCCAGCCCATCTCTCTTGTTACTCGGTCGCTTGGGGTGGTTGGTTGTGCGACTCAGTAACAAGATGAGGTGGTGTTTAGGGTACAAAGTTTCCGTGAGGCGGGGTTGGAGAAAAGTCTCTGGGATTAGGAGTCTCCAAAACTGGAAAGTTTCCAAAAGTGGAAAGTGCTAAATATGGAAAGTTTTACGGGAGTTAGAATTTGTCCATTTTAGCGGTGGGAAGCCTTGGAGGGGCTTTGTGGCCTTTGTGGCGGACTTTCGAGTCAGGGTGCATGTGTGTGGCGGTCTTTTTAGACAGTGTGTGTGGCCTTAGTGGCGGGCTTTTAGCCAATTGTGTGGCCTTTGTGGCGGGCTTTTAGCCAATTGTTGGCCTTTGTGGCGGGCTGTTTAGCCAGAGTGTCTTTGTGACGGTCCTTCGGGACAGATGGTCTTTGTGACGGTCCTTCGGGACAGATGGTCTTTGTGACGGTCCTTCGGGACA
>NC_025689.1:22352514-22354784 GCF_000633955.1 Camelina sativa
TACCTAAAGAATACTACAATGACGATGGTCTTGAGGATGATGTTATGATTCCTTCGACGACTACAAGAACTAAATTTTCGGATTGGATTTTATTCAATACACAAGCTCCTAAAGCCAAAAAAATCACTTATGCTGAAATTCCAATTCCATCCGTTGTAACACCCGCAAACCAATTTGCATGTTTTGGGTGAGGGTGTCGATCGACACCGAGGGGGTTTCGGTCGACACCATTGTTTTTCCGGTTCGATCGAATTGATTTAATTGTCGATTTTGGTTGGTTTGGTTTAAGAAAAACCACTAAACCGAGATATATAAAGGAATTGTCGACCAGAAGGGTTTTGGAAGTGGTGTTTGTTGGCGTTTGTTTGTTGTTGAGAAGAAAAGAGAGAAAATATTGTTCTTGAGCTTTTGAGAGGGATTGGTGAGATTCCTTGCTGTTCTTGGGAGATCTAAGGCTGGAAAAGTGCTAGAAGCTTGCTAGGAGTGAGGGATTCGTTCTTATTGGTCAGAATCTTTCTGCAGAGAGGTGAGTGCATGACCATAGCTAATCTAAGCCTTTGATTTCCTTGTTCTTGCTTGTTTGTTGCTTGTTTGTGTGTTTTTCTTGCTGGGATTGGTTGATACATGTTCCTACGGATGTATAAGGCCTGGGTTTCGAGTATTGGACGATTTCGAGGAGATTTGGGAGCGATATTTGACTCTTGACTTCGTGTGGATCGCAGTTACAGAAGGAGTGTCGATCAACACCACCTGGTGTCGGTCGACACCGGCAAATTGGGCATCGATCGACACTGTGGGGTAGTGTCGGTCGACACTAAGGCCAGTGTCGGTCGACACTTGGCTGGTGTCGGTCGACACCTCTCTTCCAGCGAGACGATGTTCGATTTCCTGGTTTGTTTGTCTTGTTTGTTGCTTGTTTGGAACATTGGAATCATTGTTGCTTGTGTGTATAGCCCAGTAGATGGGAGGATTACATCACTGAGTGTTTATCAAATACTCATGCATCTCAATATGTGTTTGTGGTGCAGGTAAAGGCAAAGTGTGATCGTGGAATCAAGGCGATGAAGAGGAGGATGTTATAGGGACTCGATTGGATGTTGTCTGGTATTGTTAGGTTGCTAGAGTTGAGTCATTAGAAATATTGTTAGGTTGCTGGTTTCATGCTTTCTGATGATTGGTTATTGGATTATTGGTTATCTTGTTATTGGTTTCATGCTTTAAAACTTTTATTATTGAATATTATTGGATATTGTTATTGGTATTGATATTCCGCTGTTGATTATGATTGTGGTTAGGTGGCTAGTGGATATAGGACCACTAGTTGTAGTTTATTTATGTATATTATTATTTATTATTAAAAAAAAGGTCGGTCATTTCATCCGTTTGGTGTCATAAAGAGATGAAATGGAAGCCAAGATCAAAGAGAAGACAATTTTTTTCACCCTCCAATATTCTGATAACATTTGTTCCTTTAATTTAATTTTTCTTTATTTAAATGTAACCATAATCTAATTATTAATAAATTGATCTTTGATCTTTAAAAATACTACACTTTTATGATTTTTGTATAATAGAATCGTCAATTTTTTTTAATAAATATTGAGTTTGTGAAAATATTTATTCATAAACTTATGTAATTTCTGAAGTTTTTTTATATAATAGTAGTGTATATCTTCAAACTTATGTAATTTCGTAAATTTAAAACGACAAATATGTAAGAACATTTTATTATATACCTTAATTTGTAAAAACCATACTCGCAAAGGATAAAACTTACAATTTATTAAAAATTTACAAATTTGAAATGATAAAGATGGAAATAATTATTGTTTGAAACAAAAAAAAATAACATATCTCAATTAGTATATATATATATATATATATATATATATATTTGGTATATAGAATTACTTAAATGGATGATTATCTTCATGGGTATATTTATTATGAACTTAAAGTGATAAAGATGGAAATGAAAATATTTTGGTTATCTTTTAAAATACAATAAAAAAATATTTGTAAGAATTTTACATAATCGATACGATTAAGATGTAAATAAGTATTGTTTAAATAAGTAAGTTAACATATATAAGAGATATATATGTTATATATTTACACATATCTATTATTATAAATACATAAATTTTATATTATTAATTAATTTTATAAATTTAGGAATATATAGCAATCTCTAAGGTTATACATATAGATGTCGGTCAGAGTATATAATTAAATAACTACAACTAGTGGTCCCATACCCACTAGCCACC
>NC_025689.1:22354884-22356784 GCF_000633955.1 Camelina sativa
CACCCTTACCAAAATACCAAAAATTGGTTTGCGGGTGTTACAATAATACAAAGTAGGATATATTGTTTACATGTTCTGACCTGTTGCAAAATTACATATATCTCTATAAAAAATGTATATGATTAATTACTCCAATAAATGATTATTTTTACTTGATTTACTTAGTACTTATGCAATTTTTTCCCCTCAAATATACTTATACATTTTAATTAAAATATATATTTAAATAGTATCGGATGTAGCTAGGATTACATTTGAATTTTTTTGATTCTCTTAAGTTTCCTGCAACTGTATAAAAATAAAAATACTAAAATAACAAGAGAAGAGAATATTCTACTTATGACATTAAAATATAATTTTTTAATTAACTATTTTAAATGAAACTTTCTGATTGTTTGGTGTTGATTTAGTTAAACATCAAATTAATCTTTGCGCAAACGATTTTTACGCTTGAATGATGGGATTAAATGATAGATAAGAATCATACAAAAATTTTATTTTGTGTATGAATTTCTTAAACAAAAAACTTACCAAACATAAACCAACATCGAAAGTTTTTTGAAAGTATTTATCACAAATATATATATATATATATATATATATATATTAAAGCACAAGTAAAAACGTCCCACATTCAATCTCAACCATGGATTACCGTTTTGCCATTAATGAAAAGTGCCCCTGACGTTAAAATATTTTGCTCACAGACGTAAATTTACCTATTTTCGTATTAAAAATAAATCAAAAAAATCGACAGAAATAATCTAATTACTCAAAAAGTTATTTGCAAAACTAGAATTTTCTAAATTAATCCCTATATTTTTTGAAAAACACCCTTTTTGCAACTATAGTTCTGTTTTAGACTACAAATTCTACAGATTTGAGATAATTAATTGGCTTAGATTGTTTATAGATAGATCAATTTTAATCTAGAATTAATGGGATTCTGCAGGAAAAAAAAACCGACGACAATACACCTCCTTACTGGAAATCCTAAAAAAATAGGTCATTTACAACTATAAATACAATGCTATCGTTTGCTTCCATAACTCAACAAAGAAAGAAAAAAAAAACTCTCGTCTCTTGAATTTATAGTTTTATCAATTTCAATAATTCTTTCATCATGTTCTCAAATTTATATTTGTATTCCGATCTAGCTGGTTTTTTATGATTCATCGACTGAACCTATTTATTTTTCTGTTCATATAGTGGTTTTTTGGAAAGCAAGATCCACAAATCATAACGCTTTGGTTGTTGTTGGTTCATCTTTCAAAAAATGTATAATATTGTGCTTTTTGGTTGAAGTTTTACACTAAATTCTTTAATCATGTTCTCAAATTTATGTTTGTATTCTGATTTTCTATTTTTATAATTAATAGACTGATTCTTTTTATTTACCTGTTCGTATAGTGGTTTTTTTGGAAAGCAAGATCCATAAATCATAAAGCTTTGGTTGTTGTTGGTTCACCTTTCGAAAAAGGTATAATAATTATGCTTTTTAATGAGATTTTAAATTTAATTCTTTTATTATGTTCTCCAATTTATATTAACATTTTAAAAAATAGAAATTTTCTTTAATTGAATATTTATAATATATTCTTATAATTATCTTCCATCTTTTTAAATAAAGATATTAACATTTTACAAAATAGAAATTTTGTTTAATCAAATATTTATAATATATTCTTATAATTATCTTCCATCTTTTTAAAGAGAGATATTGCATATGGATCTTATTATTCTTTTATTTTCCTGTTAATATAATAGATAATAACAGGTATCATGGACCAGATGAATCGATCAAAAAATTTGTTTCTAATTACTAATTAGTGTAACACCCGCGAACCGGAATTCCGGTTTAGGGTGTGCATCGATCGATGCAGTAGTAGCATCGGTCGAT
>NC_025689.1:22357882-22370007 GCF_000633955.1 Camelina sativa
CTGGTGTCGTCCGACACCCTGCCCGACACTCCCGAAAACCCTAGTTTGCGTCGACCGACACCTCCACATGGCATCGTTCGACACTCGCTAAAGTCCCGAGCCGTCCTCGCGTTGGTGTCGACCGACACCCCAACTGGTGTCGACCGACACCGATGCCGAGCAGCGATTTCCCTCGATCAGAAACTCCGAATCTCGCCTCCAAGCTTCTCCAATCCGCTCCTTGCACTCCCAGAAGCCAAACCCAGCCCAGACAGCAACGAAATATCATAGAGAACTCAAAGAAACAACCACATAAGCACCAAATCACATAGAATCTAGAGATCTTAGCTTAGATAAGCCATGGTCATGCACTCACCTCAAGAACAAGAAGTTTGGATTGAGAAACGTGGAAAGCAACACCTCCAGAAGCTTCCCCTTCGATTCCAGCAACAGCTAACCCTCCTACAGCCTCAGATCTCTCCAAAATCACCAAGAACAAACCCAGAAAATCTCAGAAACGTTTTCTCTCTGACTCTCCTTTTTTCTCTCTAAGCGGCGACCAACAAAAATGAGACTCTGAAACCCTTAATTCGTCCTTAGACCCTTAACACACGATTTAGGGATTTAATTGAACCAAACCGAACTAATCAGCAATTAAATCAAACCCGACCAAACCGGAAAAACATGGTGTCGATCGATGCCACCAAGGGTGTCGATCGACACCCACACCAAAATTACAAAAATTGGTTCGCGGATGTTACACTTCAGCTTACACAAAACATGAGACTTTGTAGGGCAGTTAATAGTCAAGATGCAGATGTTCTCTCTACGTTTTCAAAATGGCTACTCGATATTGGGGATTGCAAAATAAACGAGCCTAACAATGGAGAGGTCGCAATAGAAATACCCCGCGGATTTATTAATTATGGGATGTGATATGCTCAAATTTACCCTAGAGCTACTCTCTCAAATTAAGAGATCAATGTAGTATTTAGGGATCGAATCCACAAGAACTCTAGACTCACAAAATAGACTTAATAATCTTTTAATTATGCTAAATCAAAATTGTAATTTAAATAGCAATGCAATAACAGAAAATAAAAGAGATGTATATTCAGATGAATTAAACGCTACGCCTAGGGAAATTTTCAGAAAATCATGTAAAATCAGATCAATTAAGTAAGCATGCAGGATTCAACAATTAAGCATCGTTCTTGAACTCTAAACGCAATTGTAAAATAAATCAGTTCTCACTGCAAATATTATCTAAATTTAAAACCCAAAAATCCAAATTTCTTTGCAAAATTCAAATTAAAAATCAGCAATAAAATCAAGTTTAGATAAGTTCACAAAATCACAAATTCAAATCTCTTTGCAAAAAGTAATTTTGCTCACCAAAGGTTTTTGTCAGGAAAATCAATTATATTTTCATATCAATTAATAATCCTAAGATCTAAATCCAAATTACTAATCAAAGATCTAGCATTAAGAACAACCTATGGTGAAGAACAAGAAAGATAAGGAATCCAAACAATTAATCAATCTAATAATCCATAAAATCCCTAATGAGAAACCCTAAACCTAACAAGCAGATCTACTCAGACATAATTGTAAGAACACAAATCATGAATAAAATAGATAGCATTAAGAGATTAAAGGAAGAAGAAAAGGAGTTCTGAATCTTCTCTAAAGGAGTCTTGATTCATCTCTCCAAAAGGTCTCTAAAAATATCTGAGGGTTTTGCTCTCAAAAGTTGCAGAGAATAATAAAGTTTAAACAATGACCATAAAAAATCCTATTTATATGCCTAAAACACGTCCAGGGACTAATGATGCAAATATGGAAAACTTTGGGCCAGTTATGTAAATCTTCAAAACTTGTGAGAAAAACCTCCGACTTCGTCTTTGGCTTTGTTTCGATCGATGCTTACTTCTGAATTTGTCTCTCAACTTCGTAGCTCAGCCTCTATGCTTGATTAAGCTCCAAATCTTCCTATTTAGCTCCATTATGCTCCCATCCATGTTAAATCCAATAAAGACTCAAAAGACTCTAAAAACACCAAAAAGACTCTATAAATAAGACTTATATCATCGCTAAAAACACCTAAAAACCATGATATATCAACTCTCCAAGACTTAGCTTTTGCTTGCCCTCAAGCAAAACATAAACTTAGCCCTGTGAAAGAGGTTTGAAAACGCAGGAACTCATTTTCTTTTTAAAGTAATACCATGATCATCCAAACCATAATCCATATGCTTAGCTGATAAATCCAAATCGAATCACCATGTACTTCTCTGTTGACTTTCATAGCATCCCAAATTCAAACCAAATTCCAGTACTTCCTCCACTAAGCCTTCATCGGTGAGTCTCATCAATTTGATCAATATCAAGAACCTTCTTGACTCATTCCCGTACAATACCATAACAAGCAAGACATATCTTTTTCTACATGTGGTACTCTTTCTCTCCCCCAGACTTATTCTATTTTATCTTCCTTAGAGCTTTGCTTTGTTTTCTTTTTTTTTTTCTCAAAGTTGTAGGCGAATAATGGGATCATCGGTAATTTACCTACCCTCGCTTCCAAGCTTTGTATGATCATTTGACTCAAGAGTAGAATAATGAGGTCACAGGTAATTTACCTACCTCTCTAAACTGATCAAAATCATCTCATCTTTTATTCTCTCTTTTTTTTTTTCAACAAAGCTCTCAGGATTTTTTTTTTTTTTTTAACTTGAATAAGGGAGAGGAGTACCATTTTCTTTTGTTACCTTACTTGTCAGGTATGAACAAAGAGTCAAGCTCTATGAACATCAATCTCCTTGATGAGGTAAAAAGAAAAGTACAGAAATTACCTCAAGCTTTTATGGATTCTGTTGGAAATTCGGATGTCTCTGGTTTACTGGTCAGCCATTGGATTTTTCATTAGTCGGATTCTGGATTCAATCTGCAGCATTAATCAGCCAAGACAGTACACGAAAATGAAAAATCATAGTTCCCAAAAAAAATTTTGACTCAATAAAACAAATTTTTTTTTTGTCTTTTTAAAAAAAAACAAAAACGTAGTTAATAATTGCCTCCCCCAGACTTAAATAACACTGTCCCCAGTGTTATCAACTAAGAGATTGGCGAATAAAATAAAAATGAATAAAAATCAAAAGAATAATGAAAAAGAAAAACCTACCAATGGGTTGCCTCCCACTAAGCGCTTGTTTTCAGTTAGTAGCTTGACGGTGTCGGATCTCAGGCATCCGGTGGATCAAAACATGGCAGTAAATGCTTCCGAGAGAATGTCCTCTTCATCCAAGGTGGTGTATAAGCAGTAGGTACATGAGATCTGCCAAGGATGTGAGGATTATGACCAGGGCGGGTCTCAGGTCTGGGTGGCTTTCTTTTATGTCCTGCAAAATCAATAGAAGAAACAAGCGCTCTACGATAATCTTGTGGCTTGGTTAACTGCAAAACAGTTTTTGTACCGTTGAAAGTCTTATTGATGATAGGAGAAGGTTTGGGTGAAGAAGATGCATACCTTGGCCTTACATGTGGGTTCTTGACTGTGGAATGGTGAGATTTAAGCTTTACAACTGGTCTAGGACTTGCAGCTAAGGAATCAACTTGAGAATCTTCAGTTTTAGACAAGTATGGACGTTCTGGTGGAGGTGTGTGGATCGATGCTACAGCTGCATTGGTCGATGCTGAGCCTGGAACTCGTGTTTCTTCAACGATTCTGCAGCTTTCCTCAGCAATCCGTGTTTCCATTACAAAAACATCATCTACCAGCAACTTGTCATGGATCAGAACCTCATCATGGTCTCTACTACTGATTAGATGATCTCCACTCCAATCTTCAAGCTTCACAGCTTGCTTACTCACTTTCTCAATAGTCTCCAACTCTTTGACATACCCAGCAGTAATGTCTCCATGAAGCTTTATGAGCGGATCATCATCAGAAGCAATTTCCACAGAAAATGTCTGACCATCAGTAGTGGGAGCTCTTCTCAGCTTGTCCATCTCAAAGTTCATGACCAAATCATCCACATTCAAAGCTATGTGTCCCTTCTTAACATCAATGATGGCACCAGCTGTAGCCAAGAAAGAGCGTCCTAAGATGAAAGGATCACTAGGCTCTTTGTCATACTTCAACACCACAGAGTCAGTAGGAATCATGCAATCTCCAATCTTAATCGGAACATCTTCTAAGACACCTTCAGGAATCCTTCTGGATCGATCAGCTAAGATAAGAGAGATCCTAGTCGGCTTGAAATCTGTCATCCCAAGTCTCATAGCAACAGAATGGGGCATCAAGTTAATACTAAAGCCAAGATCACAAAGTGAGTGAGGAAACCTTCCTGTGGAGATAGAGCAACCTAAGACAAAACTTCCAGGATCTGGTAACTTCTCAGCAATGCTACTCTGAATCACTGCACTTACGTCCTTAGAGACAAACACCTTCTGCTTCTTATCCTTCTTCCTCTATGGAGGCTGCTTCAACATAATTGAGCTGATATCCTTGTAAGCAGTGCTCCTTCCTCAAGGCTCAAACCATTTGATACCATTCTCTTCACATACCGCTTAATCCCAGGAGAAAACTTGACAGCATCAATCAAAGGCATCTGTATCATCACCTTGTCCATCATAGCCTTGCATCTAGCTTCCTCAAGCTCCTGATTGGACCTCCTAGGCTTAGGAAAAGGAACCTTAGGCTTATAAGCTTGCTCTAAATCAGATGGTTCAACTCGGAGAGAAACTGAAGCTGTCTGTGGGGAGTGTCGATCAAAACTGATGGAGCATCGATCGACGCTAGGTGGTGATTGCATCGATCGATGCTGCTGTGTATCGGTCGATGCTGGATCTGCAACCGTAGTATCATTGTCTTCTTCCTTCACCAAAATTGCATTACAAGCATGCTTGGGGTTTGACTCTGTTCTTCTAGAAAGAAGTTCCTCTTGTCTTTAACAGAACCAACAGTCTGAATAACTTAATTCTCCAGCTTCTTGACATGAGTATTTAATGCATCAAACTTCACAGTCAGCTCAGTGTATACAGAATCAATCTTCCCATTGAAGTCTACTGTTAACTTCTGTTGACCTTCCAAAATCTGTCCAATCATTGATTCCATCTTGCTTTCTGAATTGGGTGGAGGGAGGGGTTGGTAAGAAGAACAACCATAGTTCCTAGTGAAGTTGTTGTTTGGATTTCCTATGAAGGAATTCTTCTGACCAATTCTCTGATTTTGATACCCAGCTCCATTCACATAGTTGACATCTTCTTCTGTAATCTCTGGCTTTGGCTCAAAAGTCTCAACATCTTCAGCAAATCAGTATCCAACTTAGCATTCACTGCAGCAAACTGATTTGAATCATGGCCTTCATGTGCTCTTTTCCGCTCTAAGTCTGCATTCTTAGTACTTTTTCTGGATGCTAGCCTTTCTATCAACTTTTCAGCCTCATCTGGGTACCTTGTCTTGAAATTCCCATCACTAGCAGCATCCAAAGACATCTGATACCTCAAGTCAATTCCGCTAAAGAAGATACTAATCAACTGCACCTCTGAGAACCCATGATGCGGACAGTCTCTCTGGTATGCCTTAAACCTTACCCAAGCAGCTTTGTAAGATTCAGCAGGTCATTGTCTAAAGGTAGAAAGCTTAATCCTCAGCTCATCATACATTGCATCATCATATAAGTAATTAAGGAATGCCACCGTGATATCATTCCAGGTCTTCAGAGATCCTGGTTTCAGCTGCCTTAGCCAATGAGAAGCTTCCTCAGCAAGAGAGTAGAGGAAAAGCTTGCAGTAGAGATAGTCCTCTGTGACTCCATTAGCTTTGATACTTGTGACTATATCCTCAAAGTGCTCAATATGGTCTAGAGGCTTCTCATGTGGCAGGTTCTGGAATGGCCTTTGTCCAACAAGAGCAAAGTAGGTAGGCTTCAGCTCAAAATCATTCCTTGGGAATGGAGGAGGGACAATCGCGGATCGTTTCTCATAGAACAAGTCTGGTATGTTGAAGTCCGCAAGAGTCTTGACAAGCTCTCCGTTGTTGTCTCGTCTGCCCTGAAAGTTCTGCTGGTCATTACCATCCAAATCTGCACCATTCGCACCAGCTCCAGCATTGCGTCGATCGACGCCAGCATTGCGTCGATCGACGCCAGCATTGCGTCGATCGATGCCTTCCTGGTTGCGTCGATCGATGCCATAATTGCGTCTGTCGACGCAATCTGCATTATCATTGACCATGACGAGTTCTTCTTGAATAACCCTTCCATCATCATCAAGTTTTTGGCCTAGTTCGTTGTGCACATGACCCTCTTGATCCCTCAAAACTCCAGCCGCATCAGGTCTCAGTATGATTGTGTTAGCCATCTTCACTGACTTGGCTGCCTTTGTGTTTTCTCGCTGTAGTTGTCCTAACTCTTGGTTTGTAAGCTTAACAACCGGACCAGTAGGATTTTTCCTGGTGCTAGACTTAGGCATGTACCTGAAACACATAAGAGAAAAGAAACAGAAGTGTGTGAGTAAAATAAAAAAAAAGAAAAAATTTAGACAAAATCAAAGATTTTAATCTAATGGCGAATCAAAAGAGTCCCCGGCAACGGCGCCAAAATTTAATATGCTCACATTTACCCTAGAGCTACTCTTTCAATTAAGAGATCAATGTAGTATTTAGGGATTAAATCCACAAGAACTCTAGACTCACACAATAGACTTAATAATCTTTTAATTATGCTAAACTGTAATTTAAATAGCAATGCAATAACAGAAAATGAAAGAGGTATAAATTCAGATGGATTAAACGCTAGGCCTAAGGAAATTCTCAGGAAATCATGGAAAATCAGATCAATTAATTAAGTAACGTTCTTCAACTCTAAACGCAATTGTAAAATAAATCAGTTCTCACTGCAAATATTATCTAAATTTAAAACCCAAAAATCCAAATTTCGTTGCAAAATTCATGTTAAAAATTAGCAATAAAATCAAGTTTAGATAAGTTCACAAAATCACTAATTCAAATCTCTTTGCAAAAAGTAATTTTGCTCACCAAAGGTTTTTGTCAAGAAAATCAATTATATTTTCATATCAATCAATAATCCTAAGATCTAAATCCAGATGATTAATCAAAGATCTAGCATTAAGAACAACCTATGGTGAAGAACAAGAAATATAATGAATCCAAACAAGTAATCAATTTAATATTCCATGAAATCCCTAATGAGAAACCTTAAACCTAACAAGCAGATCTACTCAGACATAATTGTAAGAACACAAATCATGAATAAAATAGATAGCATTAAGAGATTAAAGGAAGAAGAAAAGGAGTTCTGAATCTTCTCTGAAGGAGTCTTGATTCTTCTCTCCAAAAACTCTCTAAAAATCTCTCAGGGTTTTGCTTTCAAAAGCTGCAGAGAAAAATAAAGCTTAGGTCTAAATAATGACCATAAAAAATCATATTTATATGCCTAAAACACGTCCAGGGACTAATGATGCAAATATGGAAAACTTTGGACCAGTTGTGAGAAAAACCTCTGATTTCGTCTTTGGCTCTGTGTCGATTGATGCCATCAGTTGCATCGATCGATGCTTACTTCTGAATTCGTCTCTCAACTTCGTAGCTCAGCCTCTATGCTTGATTAAGCTCCAAATCTTCCTATTTAGCTCCATTATGCTCCCATCCATGCTAAAGACTCAAAAGACTCTAAAAATACCAAAAAGACTCTATAAATAAGACTTATATCATCACTAAAAACACCTAAAACCATGATATATCAGGATGTAACGATCATGTACAAGCAATTGTTAAAGAGATCTACGGTAATTCGTTTGCAAGAAGGACCAATGCAAAAATCTTTTGCAAAAGAGTTATTATGAGTCCAAGAAATGATGACGTTGATAAAAAAAAAATAAATGCTCTCACAACTTCCAGGTATATTAAGAGTTCATTTTTGTATACAAAATTCAATATAAACGTTTTCTTATTTTGGTTTTATTATATCCATGGGAAGAGATACGATATTTGAGTTCAGATAGTATTGAGACTTCCGATACAAGTGCTTACAACGATATGATCTACACTCAGAAATTCTTAAACAATATTCACGTTTCTGGATTACCTAACCATATTCTGACTTTGAAAACGGGAGCACCTATCATGTTGCTTAGGAATATTGATCCTAAGGGAGGTTTATGCAATGGTACGAGATTGATTGTCACTCAAATGGCTAATAATGTTATTGAAGTAAGGATTGTAACAGGTAAAAGAAACGTTAATGATTGTAACATCCGTGAACCAAAATCCCGGTTTGGGGATTGCATCGGTCGATGCAGATGTTGCATCGGTCGATGCAGGTTCAAGTTTCTGCGTTTTAACTTAAGTTAAACGCTGCGTTTTGGGCAAAGGGAGAAAGAAACCCATAAGTCGTGTTTTTGTCTCATTCGACGGATTGGGCCGTTTTTGAGAGAAAACGAAAGAGAGAAAGGTTCTTGAGTGTTCTTGGTGATTTCTGGAGATTTGAGGCTGTTCCTGTAGAGATTAGTAGCTGGGATCATTGTAGGAGCTTCCTGGAAGTGTTTTCTTGCTTGTTTGAGGGTCAGATTCGTCTTGGCAAAGGTAAAGGCAAAGTGTGATCGTGGAATCAAGGCAATGAAGAGGAGGATGTTCTAGGGACTCGATTGGATGATGTTTGGCATTGCTATGTTGCTAGAGTTGAGTCATTAGAAACATTGCTAGGTTGTTGGTTTCATGTTTTCTGATGATTGGTTATTGGATATGGTTTATGTTATAATATTGGTTATTATTGGATATTTATTGGTATTGTTATTCCGATGTTGGTTGTTATTGTGATTAGATGGCTAGTGGGTATGGGACCACTAGTTGTAGTTTACTTATTATATTATAATTATTATTTATTATTAAAAAAAAGTCGGTCCTTTCATTTTGGTATCAGAGCCCTTACGGTTCTAGGTTTAGGTTCACTAGGTTTCTGTTGTGATGTTTGGGATTGCATGTCTTGATTGATTATGTGAGTTAGTCAATTGTGTGTGGCATGGAGTCTTAGAACATCCTCTTCGAGCCGACTGTGTGATTCCACGGTGAGTTTATGTTTTCTATGTTATAATAGAAATTGTTTGCTTAGTCTTCTGTTCATGGTAGTGTAGATGGCTAGAGATGGTGTTGTTGCTGGTCGTGGTCGTGGATGCGGACGTGGTCGTTGTAGGGGCAGAGTCCTAGAGGTTAGTGAGACCGAGGACCAGAGTGTGACAGTTGAGGGTGTTGGCGAGTTGCAGGGTGTTCCGGGGGATTCTGTGAGTGTGGCCGGAGGGGGCGGTGTTGATGCTCCAGTGGCCGGTGGTGATAGGGTCCCAGGTGTGGGAGTCCCAGCGGGTGGAGTCCCTGGTGTTGACTTTGCGGCTATGCTAGCACAGGTGTTAGAGCGGTTACCACCAGTGGTACCGGCTCAGGCTCAGGCAGTGCCACCAGTGGTGGCGGAGGAGCGGCAGCCAGTGGCTGCAGATGCAGGGGTTCATGGACGTTATTTGTCTATGCTCAAGGAGATGAGGGGTCTTTTCACTGGGAAGTTTTCGGGTGGTACAGACCCTACTGTTGCGGATGCGTGGAGGACGAGTGTGGAACGTAACTTCCATACTCTGAGATGTCCTGAGGAGTTTTGGGTGGACATAGGGGTCCATCATTTAAGTGGTGATGCTGAGTTGTGGTGGATATCAGTGGCTGCTAGGAGAGTGCAGCGGGAGATGATTTGGGCTGACTTCATCTTGGAGTTTAACCGCAAGTATTTTCCTAGAGAGGCATTGGACCTGTTGGAGGTGCAGTTCCTTCAGTTATCTCAGGAGACGCGGTCAGTGTGGGAGCTGGACTTGGAGTTCAGTCGACTTCTATGTTACGGGGGTCGGGCTATGGAGTCTGAGGAGGCTCAGATCAGGAGGTTATTGAGGGCTCTACGTGATGATTTGAGAGTTCACTGTAGATGGCGGAGTTATGCTACACGTGCAGAGCTGGTTGAGACTGCAGCATAGATTGAGGAGGATATCCGGGCACAGTCAGTGGCTGCTAGTCCAGCAGTTCAGCCTAGTAGAGCTCAGCAGCAGGGTGGTTCTAGCAGGGGCAGCGGTAGGCCTGCACAGGGAACCAAGAGGAGGTGGGAGGCTACATAGAGGCCGAGTGGTGCGAGTTGCTTCAGTTGTGGGAGCAAGGATCACAAGGTTGATAGTTGTCCCAAGAGGAATGCCTCGACGGCAGCGGCTCGTGTATGCTATCATTGCAGGGAGCCAGGGCATATCAGGCTATGTGTCCCAAGTTGCAGCCGGTAGCAATGGCAGCGTTGCAGCAGGTGCAGCTTGGAGGACAGCAGGTGGCACGGATTGAGCAGGCGCCACGGGTCTACACAACAACGGAGACTAGTGGAACCAGTGCCAGGGCGATCACATGTATAATTTCTGGTACTTAAGCGTTGTGAATTTTTAGTAGGTTCAGATTTTATGTCTTCCAGTGATAAAGTGTTAGGTTCTCAACACATGAGGTTGGTGTTGGGACCTTGTTGGTGGGCGGGTTTACGTCCCATGTTATGTTTGATTCTGGAGCTTCTCACAGCTTCATTACTCCGGAGTGTGCAGAAAGCGCGGGGATCAGAGGGGATCCCGGAGAGCGTACAGGAGTTGTCATAGTTGCGGGAGGCAAGTTCCTAAGAGTTATTGGACGAGCTAGAGGAGTTGATATTCATATCGCAGGGGAGTCATGGCCAGCGGATTTGCTAATCAGTCCAGTGGAGTTATATGATGTTATTCTCGGGATGGATTGGTTGCAACGGTATATGGTGCATTTGGATTGCCATCGGGGTAGAGTGGAGTTTGAGCGTCCAGGAGGGAAGTTGGTTTTTCAGCCATTCAGGATGGGAAGATGATCGAAAAGGGCCGTGAGGCTTATATGGTTACTATATCTATGCCAGAGTCAGTGGGGAAGTCTACGGTTAGCGGTATTCCGGTAGTGGAGGAGTTTGAGGATGTATTTCAGTCTTTGCAGGGATTACCACCATCTCGGTCGGATCCTTTTACCATTGAACTGGAACCGGAGACGACANAGGTTATTGAGGGCTCTACGTGATGATTTGAGAGTTCACTGTAGATGGCGGAGTTATGCTACACGTGCAGAGCTGGTTGAGACTGCAGCATAGATTGAGGAGGATATCCGGGCACAGTCAGTGGCTGCTAGTCCAGCAGTTCAGCCTAGTAGAGCTCAGCAGCAGGGTGGTTCTAGCAGGGGCAGCGGTAGGCCTGCACAGGGAACCAAGAGGAGGTGGGAGGCTACATAGAGGCCGAGTGGTGCGAGTTGCTTCAGTTGTGGGAGCAAGGATCACAAGGTTGATAGTTGTCCCAAGAGGAATGCCTCGACGGCAGCGGCTCGTGTATGCTATCATTGCAGGGAGCCAGGGCATATCAGGCTATGTGTCCCAAGTTGCAGCCGGTAGCAATGGCAGCGTTGCAGCAGGTGCAGCTTGGAGGACAGCAGGTGGCACGGATTGAGCAGGCGCCACGGGTCTACACAACAACGGAGACTAGTGGAACCAGTGCCAGGGCGATCACATGTATAATTTCTGGTACTTAAGCGTTGTGAATTTTTAGTAGGTTCAGATTTTATGTCTTCCAGTGATAAAGTGTTAGGTTCTCAACACATGAGGTTGGTGTTGGGACCTTGTTGGTGGGCGGGTTTACGTCCCATGTTATGTTTGATTCTGGAGCTTCTCACAGCTTCATTACTCCGGAGTGTGCAGAAAGCGCGGGGATCAGAGGGGATCCCGGAGAGCGTACAGGAGTTGTCATAGTTGCGGGAGGCAAGTTCCTAAGAGTTATTGGACGAGCTAGAGGAGTTGATATTCATATCGCAGGGGAGTCATGGCCAGCGGATTTGCTAATCAGTCCAGTGGAGTTATATGATGTTATTCTCGGGATGGATTGGTTGCAACGGTATATGGTGCATTTGGATTGCCATCGGGGTAGAGTGGAGTTTGAGCGTCCAGGAGGGAAGTTGGTTTTTCAGCCATTCAGGATGGGAAGATGATCGAAAAGGGCCGTGAGGCTTATATGGTTACTATATCTATGCCAGAGTCAGTGGGGAAGTCTACGGTTAGCGGTATTCC
>NC_025689.1:22371123-22373187 GCF_000633955.1 Camelina sativa
AGTCTTTGCAGGGATTACCACCATCTCGGTCGGATCCTTTTACCATTGAACTGGAACCGGAGACGACACCGTTATCCAAGGCACCTTACAGAATGGCTCCAGCAGAGATGGCAGAGCTGAAGAAGCAGCTAGAGGATTTGTTGAGTAAGGGATTCATCCGTCCTAGTGTATCACCGTGGGGAGTGCCGGTGTTGTTTGTCAAGAAGAAGGATGGGAGTTTCAGGTTGTGCATTGATTATCGGGGTTTGAATCGGGTTACTGTGAAGAACAAGTACCCTCTTCCCAGGATTGATGAGTTGTTGGATCAGTTGAGGGGTGCTACTTGGTTCTCTAAGGTAGATCTAGCGTCAGGTTATCATTAGATACCGATAGATGAGGCAGATGTGAGGAAGACTGCTTTCATGACGAGGTATGGGCATTCTGAGTTTGTGGTGATGCCTTTCGGATTGACTAACGCGCCAGCAACATTTATGAGATTGATGAACAGCGTGTTTCAGGAATTTCTGGACGTGTCTGTCATCATTTTCGTTGACGATATCCTGGTATATTCTAAGATTCCTGAGGAGCATGCAGTGCATTTAAGGGCAGTTCTGAAGAAGCTGCGGGAGCAGAAGTTGTTTGCAAAGTTGAGCAAGTGTAGTTTCTGGCAGCGTGAGATGGGTTTTCTGGGTCACATTGTTTCTGCATAGGGGGTTTCTGTAGATCCGGAGAAGATTCAGGCTATCAGGGATTGGCCTAGACCACAGAACACCACAGAGATCAGGAGTTTCCTTGGTCTGGCAGGTTACTACAGGAGGTTTGTGCAGGGTTTTGCAAGTAGAGCACACCCTATGACTAAGTTGACAGGGAAGGATGTTCCTATTGTGTCGTCACAGGAGTGTGAGGAGGGCTTCGAAAGCCTTAAGGAGATGTTGACCACTACGCCGGTGTTGGCTTTGCCTGAGCAGGGAGAATCCTATGTGGTTTATACTGATGCATCTAGAGTTGGTTTAGGGTGTGTGCTGATGCAGCATTGGAAGGTGATTGCCTATGCTTCGCGGCAGTTACGGAAGCATGAGGGCAACTATCCTACTCATGATCTGGAGATGGATGCTTTAGTTTTTGCCCTGAATNTGTTTGATTCTGGAGCTTCTCACAGCTTCATTACTCCGGAGTGTGCAGAAAGCGCGGGGATCAGAGGGGATCCCGGAGAGCGTACAGGAGTTGTCATAGTTGCGGGAGGCAAGTTCCTAAGAGTTATTGGACGAGCTAGAGGAGTTGATATTCATATCGCAGGGGAGTCATGGCCAGCGGATTTGCTAATCAGTCCAGTGGAGTTATATGATGTTATTCTCGGGATGGATTGGTTGCAACGGTATATGGTGCATTTGGATTGCCATCGGGGTAGAGTGGAGTTTGAGCGTCCAGGAGGGAAGTTGGTTTTTCAGCCATTCAGGATGGGAAGATGATCGAAAAGGGCCGTGAGGCTTATATGGTTACTATATCTATGCCAGAGTCAGTGGGGAAGTCTACGGTTAGCGGTATTCCGGTAGTGGAGGAGTTTGAGGATGTATTTCAGTCTTTGCAGGGATTACCACCATCTCGGTCGGATCCTTTTACCATTGAACTGGAACCGGAGACGACACCGTTATCCAAGGCACCTTACAGAATGGCTCCAGCAGAGATGGCAGAGCTGAAGAAGCAGCTAGAGGATTTGTTGAGTAAGGGATTCATCCGTCCTAGTGTATCACCGTGGGGAGCGCCGGTGTTGTTTGTGAAGAAGAAGGATGGGAGTTTCAGGTTGTGTATTGATTATCGGGGTTTGAACCGGGTCACTGTGAAGAACAAGTATCCTCTTCCTAGGATCGATGAGTTGTTGGATCAGTTGAGGGGTGCTACTTGGTTCTCTAAGGTAGATCTAGCGTCAGGTTATCATTAGATACCGATAGTTGAGGCAGATGTGAGGAATACTACTTTCAGGACGAGGTATGGGCATTATGAGTTTGTGGTGATGCCTTTCGGGTTGACTAACGCGCCAGCAGCGTTTATGAGATTGATGAACAGCGTGTTTCAGGAGTTTCTGGA
>NC_025689.1:22379876-22392603 GCF_000633955.1 Camelina sativa
TGCAGCCGGTAGCAATGGCAGCGTTGCAGCAGGTGCAGCTTGGAGGACAGCAGGTGGCACGGATTGAGCAGGCGCCACGGGTCTACACAACAACGGAGACTAGTGGAACCAGTGCCAGGGCGATCACATGTATAATTTCTGGTACTTAAGCGTTGTGAATTTTTAGTAGGTTCAGATTTTATGTCTTCCAGTGATAAAGTGTTAGGTTCTCAACACATGAGGTTGGTGTTGGGACCTTGTTGGTGGGCGGGTTTACGTCCCATGTTATGTTTGATTCTGGAGCTTCTCACAGCTTCATTACTCCGGAGTGTGCAGAAAGCGCGGGGATCAGAGGGGATCCCGGAGAGCGTACAGGAGTTGTCATAGTTGCGGGAGGCAAGTTCCTAAGAGTTATTGGACGAGCTAGAGGAGTTGATATTCATATCGCAGGGGAGTCATGGCCAGCGGATTTGCTAATCAGTCCAGTGGAGTTATATGATGTTATTCTCGGGATGGATTGGTTGCAACGGTATATGGTGCATTTGGATTGCCATCGGGGTAGAGTGGAGTTTGAGCGTCCAGGAGGGAAGTTGGTTTTTCAGCCATTCAGGATGGGAAGATGATCGAAAAGGGCCGTGAGGCTTATATGGTTACTATATCTATGCCAGAGTCAGTGGGGAAGTCTACGGTTAGCGGTATTCCGGTAGTGGAGGAGTTTGAGGATGTATTTCAGTCTTTGCAGGGATTACCACCATCTCGGTCGGATCCTTTTACCATTGAACTGGAACCGGAGACGACACCGTTATCCAAGGCACCTTACAGAATGGCTCCAGCAGAGATGGCAGAGCTGAAGAAGCAGCTAGAGGATTTGTTGAGTAAGGGATTCATCCGTCCTAGTGTATCACCGTGGGGAGCGCCGGTGTTGTTTGTGAAGAAGAAGGATGGGAGTTTCAGGTTGTGTATTGATTATCGGGGTTTGAACCGGGTCACTGTGAAGAACAAGTATCCTCTTCCTAGGATCGATGAGTTGTTGGATCAGTTGAGGGGTGCTACTTGGTTCTCCAAGGTAGATCTGGCGTCGGGTTATCATCAGATACCGATAGATGAGGCAGATGTGAGGAAGACTGCTTTCATGACGAGGTATGGGCATTCTGAGTTTGTGGTGATGCCTTTCGGATTGACTAACGCGCCAGCAACATTTATGAGATTGATGAACAGCGTGTTTCAGGAATTTCTGGACGTGTCTGTCATCATTTTCGTTGACGATATCCTGGTATATTCTAAGATTCCTGAGGAGCATGCAGTGCATTTAAGGGCAGTTCTGAAGAAGCTGCGGGAGCAGAAGTTGTTTGCAAAGTTGAGCAAGTGTAGTTTCTGGCAGCGTGAGATGGGTTTTCTGGGTCACATTGTTTCTGCATAGGGGGTTTCTGTAGATCCGGAGAAGATTCAGGCTATCAGGGATTGGCCTAGACCACAGAACACCACAGAGATCAGGAGTTTCCTTGGTCTGGCAGGTTACTACAGGAGGTTTGTGCAGGGTTTTGCAAGTAGAGCACACCCTATGACTAAGTTGACAGGGAAGGATGTTCCTATTGTGTCGTCACAGGAGTGTGAGGAGGGCTTCGAAAGCCTTAAGGAGATGTTGACCACTACGCCGGTGTTGGCTTTGCCTGAGCAGGGAGAATCCTATGTGGTTTATACTGATGCATCTAGAGTTGGTTTAGGGTGTGTGCTGATGCAGCATTGGAAGGTGATTGCCTATGCTTCGCGGCAGTTACGGAAGCATGAGGGCAACTATCCTACTCATGATCTGGAGATGGATGCTTTAGTTTTTGCCCTGAATATTTGGAGATCATATCTTTATGGTGCAAAGGTACATGTGTTTACAGATCATAAGAGCCTGAAGTATATATTCACTCAGCCTGAGCTGAATTTGAGACAGAGGCGGTGGATGGAGCTTGTGGCGGATTATGATTTGGAGATAGCCTATCACCCTGGTAAGGCTAACACAGTTGCAGATGCTCTGAGTCGGAAGAGGGTAGCTTCGGCTCAGGAGCAGGAGATTGAGTCTCTGGTAGGAGAGATCAGTGTTTTGAGCTTGTGTGCTGTTTCACAGGAACCGTTAGGTTTGGAAGCAGTTGATAGAGCAANTGCAAGTAGAGCACACCCTATGACTAAGTTGACAGGGAAGGATGTTCCTATTGTGTCGTCACAGGAGTGTGAGGAGGGCTTCGAAAGCCTTAAGGAGATGTTGACCACTACGCCGGTGTTGGCTTTGCCTGAGCAGGGAGAATCCTATGTGGTTTATACTGATGCATCTAGAGTTGGTTTAGGGTGTGTGCTGATGCAGCATTGGAAGGTGATTGCCTATGCTTCGCGGCAGTTACGGAAGCATGAGGGCAACTATCCTACTCATGATCTGGAGATGGATGCTTTAGTTTTTGCCCTGAATATTTGGAGATCATATCTTTATGGTGCAAAGGTACATGTGTTTACAGATCATAAGAGCCTGAAGTATATATTCACTCAGCCTGAGCTGAATTTGAGACAGAGGCGGTGGATGGAGCTTGTGGCGGATTATGATTTGGAGATAGCCTATCACCCTGGTAAGGCTAACACAGTTGCAGATGCTCTGAGTCGGAAGAGGGTAGCTTCGGCTCAGGAGCAGGAGATGGAGTCTCTGGTAGGAGAGATCAGTGTTTTGAGCTTGTGTGCTGTTTCACAGGAACCGTTAGGTTTGGAAGCAGTTGATAGAGCAACGGCCTTGGCTAAGAAGTATGTGAGAGAGATAGTCAGATTGCATGGGGTGCCAGCGAGCATTGTGTCTGACAGGGATTCTAAGTTCACTTCGGTGTTCTGGAAGGCATTTCAGACAGATATGGGCACTAAGGTGCATATGAGTACAGCTTATCATCCCCAGACAAATGGACAGTCTGAGAGGACGATCCAGACGCTGGAGGATTTGCTGAGGATGTGTGTGTTGGATTGGGGTGGCCATTGGGAAGATCATCTGAATGGCTCCTTATGAGGCTTTGTATGGGAGACCATGTCATACACCGTTATGCTGGACTCAGGTGGGGAAGAGGAGCATGTTTGGTGCTAGTTTTCTTCAGGAGACCTCAGAGAAGATTCGGGTTCTATGGCTGAACATGAAAGAGGCTCAATATAGGCAGAGGTTTTATGCTGATAGGAGGAGGAGAGATCTTGAGTTTCAGGTAGGGGACAGAGTGTATCTCAAGATGGCCATGTTGCAGGGTCCGAACAGGTCATTGTCAGAGACTAAGTTGAGTCCGAGGTACATGGTTCCGTTCAGAGTGATTGAGCGGGTTGGACCGGTAACTTATAGGCTGGAGTTGCCTGAGGTTATGCGTGCTTTCCACAAGGTGTTCCACATTTCTATGTTGTGGAAGTGTCTCCGTGAGGGAGAGCAGGTGTTGGCTAAGATTCCTGAGGATCTTCAGCCTCACATGACATTGGAGGCGAGACCAGTGAGGGTTCTGGAGCGGAGGATCAAGGAACTTTGGAAGAAGAAGATTCCTTTGATGAGAGTCCTGTGGGACTGTGATGGTGTTGAGGAGCAGACTTGATAGCCTGAGGCGAAGATGAAGGCAAGGTTTAAGAAGTGGTATGAGAAGCAAGCCGCGACTTGAACCTGTCTAGCTTGGTCCCAACTGTAATTCGTGGCTGGACCGGGAATGGAGTATTCCACCCCATCTCTCTTGTTTTACTCGGTCGCTTGGGATGGTTGTTTGTGCGACTCAGTAACAAGATGAGGTGGTGCTCGGGGTACAAAGTTTCCGTGAGGAAGGGTTTTTGGAGGAAAGTTTCCAGAAATAAAAGTTTCCAAAAGTGGAAAGTTTCCAAAAATGGAATATGCTAAATATGGAAAGTTTTACGGGAGTTAGAATTTGTCCATTTTAGCGGTGAAGAGCCTTGGAGGGGCTTGTGTGGCCTTAGTGGCGGACTATCGAGTCAGTGTGCCCGTGTGTGGCGGTCTTTTTAGACATTGTGTGGCCTTTGTTGCGGGGCCGTGTGTGGCCTTTGTGGCGGGCTGTTTAGCCATTGTGTGGCGGGATGTTTAGCCAATTGTGTGGATTTTGTGGCGGGCTGTTTAGCTAGAGTGCCTGTTTAGGCGGTCCGTCGGGGCAGATGGTCTTTATGACGGTCCTTTGGGATGAGTGGCCTTGGTGGCGGTCCTGTTTAGGATATTTGTTTGGCCTTAGTGGCGGTCCTGTTTAGGACATTTGTTTGCCGTGGTGGCAGTCCTGTTTAGGACATTTGTTTGGCCTTGGTGGCGGTCCTGTTTAGGACATTTGTTTGGCCTTTATGGTGGCCCTTGTGGCATGTATATGATCCTTCTGTGGTCATGAGGTATTCCAGTGAGGGGATATGTGGTTGGTAGGACATTGAGATGTTTTACGCGAGCCACGGGTAGGAAACCTGGATAGGGATAGGACTCAGACGTGTTCAGAATTGTTTGCTTGCGACTCTTGGGGGACTTAGGTTCTCCTGGTACTGCCATATTCTGAGACTTTGTGGCTTGGGAATATGGTTGGTATATCGACTTTGGATGACGATCCGGGCGCGCGCTGTAGGGTGGCAACCCGAGAGACGAGTTGGATTTTTCCTTATATATTATTGCATGCGGGCTTAGGCCCGATGAGGAGCCAACATTTGGCATGCAGACTTAGGTCTGATGAGGAGCCAATAAAAACTCAAGGCTTAGGCCTATGAGTAAAGGAAAGTCCAAAAGTCGAGAGCAAATAACGGNTTTGGCCTTGGTGGCGGTCCTGTTTAGGACATTTGTTTGGCCTTTATGGTGGCCCTTGTGGCATGTATATGATCCTTCTGTGGTCATGAGGTATTCCAGTGAGGGGATATGTGGTTGGTAGGACATTGAGATGTTTTACGCGAGCCACGGGTAGGAAACCTGGATAGGGATAGGACTCAGACGTGTTCAGAATTGTTTGCTTGCGACTCTTGGGGGACTTAGGTTCTCCTGGTACTGCCATATTCTGAGACTTTGTGGCTTGGGAATATGGTTGGTATATCGACTTTGGATGACGATCCGGGCGCGCGCTGTAGGGTGGCAACCCGAGAGACGAGTTGGATTTTTCCTTATATATTATTGCATGCGGGCTTAGGCCCGATGAGGAGCCAACATTTGGCATGCAGACTTAGGTCTGATGAGGAGCCAATAAAAACTCAAGGCTTAGGCCTATGAGTAAAGGAAAGTCCAAAAGTCGAGAGCAAATAACGGTTGGAGCGTGAGTCTATCGCCTAGAGGTGACCTTCTGTAGATCGGTCGGAAGAGTGTGGGCCGTGGAGACGGTTGCAAGGGAGTCCTTGGCTGATGGTTGTTCGAGATTCAAGGACGAATCTAGATTGGTGGGGGAGAATTATAACATCCGTGAACCGAAATCCCGGTTTGGGGATTGCATTGGTCGATGCAGATGTTGCGTCGGTCGATGCAGGTTCAAGTTTCTGCGTTTTGACTTAAGTTAAACGCTGCGTTTTGGGCAAAGGGAGAAGGAAACCCTTAAGTCGTGTTTTTGTCTCATTCGACGGATTGGGCCGTTTATGAGAGAAAACGAAAGAGAGAAAGGTTCTTGAGTGTTCTTGGTGATTTCTGGAGATTTGAGGCTGTTCCTGTAGAGATCTATAGCTGGGATCGTTGTAGGAGCTTCCTGGAAGTGTTTTCTTGCTTGTTTGACGGTCAGATTCGTCTTGGCAAAGGTAAAGGCAAAGTGTGATCGTGGAATAAAGGCAATGAAGAGGAGGATGTTCTAGGGACTCGATTGGATGTTGTCTGGCATTGCTAGGTTGCTGGAGTTGAGTCATTAGAAACATTGCTAGGTTGCTGGTTTCATGTTTTCTGATGATTGGTTATTGGATATGGTTTATGTTATAATATTGGTTATTATTGGATATTATTGGTATTGTTATTCTGCTGTTGGTTGTGATTGTGATTATATGGCTAGTGGGTATGGGATCACTAGTTGTAGTTTACTTATTATATTAGAATTATTATTTATTATTAAAAAAAAAGGTCAGTCCTTTCAATGATAAAGTTCTTATCCCTAGGATGTTTGTGTCTCGACCGGATGCAAAGTTTCCCTTTCGTATGAGGGGTCGTCAGTTTTCCGTTGCTCTTGCATTTGCGATCACTATAAACAAAAGCCAAGGTCAGACGTTGGAACATGTTGGATTGTTTCTAACCAAGCCTGTATTTACACATGGAAAATTATATGTTGCATTCTCTAGAGTGACAAGCAGAAAATGATTGAAAATTTTGATTACAGATGAAGAAGGGAAATGTGAAAACAAAACCCTTAATGTGGTTTTCAAAGAAGCTTTTGAAAAAATATGATTTTCTTTTAAACATCTAATATCTACTATAATGTTTCATTTCATACATTGGTTATCCGATTCTCAGAGTTTTAATCCTTAATAATATTATCTTTTTTTCATATCAATATCTAAGTCTTAAGTTTTAAAAAATGAAAACGTGAAAACATCTTCAATATGTTAGCACAAATTTTATGTTGGACATGCAAGGGTGACAAACCTTATATTAAAAATGTATTTATTTATATGATATTTAACAATTTAATAGTCAGATCAAACTTGAGACATTAAAACGATTAAGACGCAACATTTAATCGTGACTCTTTGTATTCTTACAAATCTCAATTCCCTTTTTATTTTTCGATAACAGAGAAGAAACAAGAAAAAACCTAATTTGAGAAAATCATGAGATTCGATTATATTGCTGATCTTCGTACCGAAAGAACCAATTGGTGTATCCACGCCAAGGTCTTACATCTTGGAGAATCAGCGAGTTCTTCACGAAACGAGTTATGCTTCTTGTAGATGAAAATGTTAGTGTCGTTCATTGAACAAGATGTTTTACTTAAATTTCAAAATTTAACAGTTCTTAATTATATATAAGGCTTCTTACACAATTTTATATAACTGTGAAGGGTGACACAATCGAAGCTGCTTTTCTACCAAATACACTCACTAAACTCCAAAAATATATCGACAATGGTGAGTGGTATGATATTAGAAGTTTCAAAGTAATCAATCTAACCCTGAAGAAGAGGAATACTCATCATCCTTATCAAATAAAATTTACGGATGATACCACGATGAAGCTGCTCCAACCATTGATTCCAAAGAATTACTTTTGATTCGAGGATTTGGATGAGATATATCATGGAAGAATAAATCATCCCATCTCTTTCGGTAAGTGTTTCTTTAATAAACTTTATATTGTTATGGTACAATCCGTGAATATAGTTAATTGTATCTTTGTGTTCGGAAATCTTTAATCTTTTTAGGTATTTTGTAACTTTGTGTATTGGTCCCTTCCATATGAAAGTACAAATTAAACTTTTACCAAAAATAGATATGCAACACTTTGGAAAGCTAAATTCTGTCTTCTTTTCGAATTAGATGTTTGTGGGTGTAATAGATGTGGAAGAAAAAAGAAGACATGAGAGTGCCAATAATAGTAATGAAGTTGTCATTACGCTGTTAAAGGGCAGGTAAAGAACATTTACTCTATCTTTCAGACACTTACATTTTCAAGTGGTCTCTGTTAAGATTTAAAAATTTGTTAAACGTGTAGGAAGAAAACTTTGAAGTGCCATGCCAAAGAAAACTACGCTTCTCAATTCATGTATTCATGGGAATCAAATGGTTGCCATCTCATATATAAATCAGAACCTGTGTTTTGTGTAATGCGGTTTATGAAGATCGGAGAATATGAAGGTATGTAACATAAAATTGTTTTGATATAATCATCAAAAGGTAATCAATATATTCACTTCAAACTGTAAATTTCTATAGGTGCACCATATATTGAAAACACATTGGCCTCTTCGAAGATCTTTATAAAACCAGAGTTTGAAAGACTAGAGCATCAAAAGGCTATGTAAGATGTTATTATGTACATAAAAATCAAGTTGTCTATGATGTTAAAGTAAAATTGTTTATTACACTTTATATATTTACAGGTCTGAATTCGCTGGACGTTATTACATAAATCATGTGATGGAGCATCAAGGTGAAAGCTCAGGAACTCAGAAGTAAAGAATGGAGCCTTGAAGATTTTTTTTTTGTATATTTGAATGACTAAAAATTTCTAAATGTTTGTACTAACCGCTACTTGAAATCCAAATATGGATTACTCTCATCTTTATTTTGTAACTGAGATAACACATTATAATATTGATCTTTTGGAATTTGCTTATGCTTAAGAAAATTTTGAATTTACTTATTGAATATTAATATCTATTTACTACAGTTTAATTGTTTATTTATAAGACTTAATTAATATTTTACATTGAGAATATTATGGATCTTTAGAAAGTAAACCTTTCTGTTTATGTGCAAATACAAAAAGTTATTGACAATCAAATAAAACATTATAAACTTTTTTCAAAAGATAAAACACTATATTTTAAGATATCAATTATTATATATTAAATAAAATAAAAACAGCATATCCTAAAATATCAAAACCATTTTTCTTAAGATCTTATTACCGCGCTTACGCGCGGGTACCTCCCTAGTATATATATATATAACATTAGAATAGTGAAAATAAGAAAAAGAAGTTAATTTTTCTTCCTACCCTAAAGAAATCAAAGTAGAAGAGAGAGCTTGTTAGCCTACAAAAAAAATCATTTATACACCTAAAAATATGTCGAAACCCTATAAACCCCCAAATATATCAGCCTGCAACAACAACAACATTAGGCGTAAATTGTCTTTATGTTTCACATCAAAAGTTTATGTAGGATTATTACCATACTCCTTCTTTATAACTGTAACACCCGCAAACCAATTTTTGGTATTTTGGTAAGGGTGTCGATCGACACCCTCTAGTGAGGCATCGATCGACACCAGTTGTGGCCGGTTTGGTCGGTTCAATTTTAATTGTCCGGTTTGCGGAGTTGGTTTAGGGAAAACCCTAGTTCGGGTTTTTAAGGAGGGAGCTCGAGTTTTTCTCCTCTCTTGGCCGCTTTTGTCAAAAACAGAGAGAAAGAGGAGGAAAGCTTTGTTCTTGAGTTCCTGGGAGTTTTTGTGAGATTTTCTTGCTGTTCTTGGGAGATCTAAGGCTGGGAAGGTGTTAAAAGCTTGCTAGGAGTGAGGGAATTCGTCCTTATTGGTCAGAAACTTCCTGCAAAGAGGTGAGTGCATGACCATGGCTTATCTAAGCTAAGATCTCTAGATTCTATGTGATTTGGTGCTTATGTGGTTGTTTCTTTGAGTTCTCTATGATATTTCGTTGCTGTCTGGGCTGGGTTTGGCTTCTGGGAGTGCAAGGAGCGGATTGGAGAAGCTTGGAGGCGAGATTTAGAGTTTCTGATCGAGGGGAAATCGCTGCTCGGCATCGGTGTCGGTCGACGCCAGTTGGGGTGTCGGTCGACACCAACGCGAGGACGGCTCGGGACTTTAGCGAGTGTCGAACGATGCCATGTGGAGGTGTCGGTCGATGCAAACTAGGGTTTCCGGGAGTGTCGGGCAGGGTGTCGGTCGACACCAGTTTGGTGTCGGTCGACACCAGATGTTCAGTATCGATCGGCACCATCTGGTGTCGGTCGACACCCCTTGTTCAGTTACAATGGACGTCGCATGTTTTGTATATTGCCTGGTTTGTTTTATTGGTTGTTGTTTGTGGCATGTAGAGATCTTATTGCTTGTGTGTATAGCCCAGTAGATGGGAGGATTGCCTCACTGAGTGTTTATCAAATACTCATGCATCTCAATTTGTGTTTGTGGTGCAGGTAAAGGCAAAGTGTGATCGTGGAATCAAGGCAATGAAGAGGAGGATGTTCTAGGGACTCGATTGGATGTTGTCTGGCATTGCTAGGTTGCTAGAGTTGGGTCATTAGAAACATTGCTAGGTTGCTGGTTCCTTGTTTCTTGTTGTTTGGATTGATTATTGCTGATGATTATGGTTATTGGTTTTTATTGGAGTATTATTGGATATTATGTTGGTGTTGTTATTTCCGCTGATGATTGTGATTGTGGTTAGGTGGCTAGTGGATATGGGACCACTAGTTGTAGTTTATTATTATATTTATTATTTAGTATTTATTATTAAAAAAAAAGGTCGGTCGTTTCAATAACCATTCTACGAAAACCAGAGCCCAAAAATAAATAACTACAACATTGTTAAGTGATGGATCCATTTGACTGAACATTAAGAGAAATAGAGGCGACACGAAAAAAATAAAACTTATACCGGATTTGAAAAAGTCCATCTGAGATTAGCAAATAGAATAGGCATGAGTCATGACCTAAGAATTATCAAAGACATAAGTTTCTAAATCTAGTAGAAAATTCACTGAAACCATTAGTAAAAGGACTATGAATAACTTACAATCCAAGCCAATAAACAACCTGCCAACACAAAGTCTCCTAGTATAAAGCCAAAACTCCAAGGCAAACGTCATAGCGAATGACTTCGTAAATCCCTAAAAATCACAAGAATAAATCACATAACTCTCTAAAACTTAAATTAGCATAATGTATTATCACAAAAAATATGATAAGAGAGAGTAAGAGAGTATGTTACCATCGTTAAATTAAAAGTATTGACACATATTTGCCTTTACTTATAAAGATAAGAAGTGTGTCCAACAATTTTAACTAAAACATCTTAGCAAAATATTTAGTATCACCATTCAATATCTTAAATGGTTTTCAAAATCTATTTATTGTTTGTTTCCAAATTCAAAAAGAATTCTTTCTAGATATACATGATTTCTTATCAGATTTCTCCACTTTTTAGACAATTCAAATTGATAAAGATATGAGAAAGTCTCAGAACATCTTGCCATATTTTTTTTATTCTCATTAATCTTTTCATTTTCTATATTAGAAAGATAACAAAATTGATGATAAATGTTTTAATATAATTATAGTGTTTTTGTTTTGTGTAGCTATATATATATATATTATTTTCATATTTTACGAAATATTTAATTAATTTCAACTAATTAGCATCTCTCATCAATTTAAGTTATCATTTAAAAGAGATTTAATTTCATGTTTTAATTTGTATAAATCTCTAACTTTAATAATTATAATATTTGTTATCATTTAAAAGAGATTGAGATCTTTTATAATTAATCATTAATATAGTTTCCTAAAATTTTTGACTTTATTAATTATAATTAATATAATTTCATAAAATATATGAATGTGTCATTTATTGTTAATATAGTTTACTAAAATACTGGAATATTTTGAATCGAATTTAACACACGACTAACTGTTTTTAGAAAATTATAAATGTTTAATATTTAATTTAGAAAACTATTTGGAAAACTTAATATATTCGAAATTAATTATTTATGGATTATAACCATATCCAAAATTAGATCTGAAATCTAAGTATTCATCATTATAACCAATTATAAAAAATTAATCATTTATTTCTTTAATAATTGTTACCATTATTTTAGGGAAATTTATTTTTTTATTTTTAATTATGTAGGCAAGTTGGTCTGTTTGGCAACATGAATATATTTTATGTTTTTCTTTTTTTTTAGCTGTAATTGTACTCTCCAATTAATAGTATAGATTTGTAGAATAGAAAATTAACATAACTAAATCTCAAACCCTAAAATTCTAAATTTTAACAAATACTAGGTTTTGAACTCACGCTACGCGTGGGTTTATTTGATATATTTTGATAAAAATTATATATGATTGATGACGTTAATGAAATATTATCTTATAGAAAACTTTAAATTACTATCAAAGAAAAAATTAAATTTTAGATACACAATTTTTAAAAATATAAAAATCAGTTGTGTTTTAAAATCAAATCTGATGAAAAATCATGAATTTAACTCGACGTCCAGGCGAGGCGGATAAAACTGGTGACCTCACATATCCTAACTATTTCTTTGACCACCAGAAATACAAAATAATTTTATAATCATATATTTATCTCATTTTTCATATTTAATTGATCGCTATCACCTATGTTTTCGTGTTTTTTATTTAATGTTTGTTTATTCTTCATATTTTTTCTTGTCATTTTCATTGTCAAATTTTTTTAGTAATTGTCAACATTACTTTTACCGCCCGTTTGTTCTTCGTTATACTCTTCTTCTTGTTCTTCTACATTAACATCTTCATATTCTTTCACTGGAAAACCTTTTTTTAGAATACCACACAACTTGTTAACCCATCAAACTCCAAAACCAAAATCATTTATTTTCTTATAAAAAGCATAATCAACACATTTACCCAATTATTGATAATTTCATCCATATACTTATTCGATTTTAGATCAACACGTACTGAAACTTCTCAAACCAAAATCCTTATTTGCAGAGAAAGTAATATGAACACATGTATAGTTAAAAAAATATTTGTGCTTTTCGTCGATCCTTCTTCTTTAAACTCAAATAACATCAAATCAAGGTCTTGCGACGTCATTCAATCTTTCCTAGACTTAAAAAAAAAATTTACTGCAAAAGTATCAAATCATATGTAAAGTCATACACAAAAACATGTTTTATATGTCATAAGAGATATAAAACACAAACGAAGATAAGTAAGATATTAAAAAATTTGATATATAATATTTAGTAATTTTAAACTTATAAATTTTTAATAGAGATTAAATATTTAAAATTATTTCAAACTTTAAATGTAGTTTAAATATTTGTAACATTTTATTAGTTTAGATTTAATTAAATATTAATGACACTTTAAC
>NC_025689.1:22394465-22404783 GCF_000633955.1 Camelina sativa
AAAAATTCTAGAAATTTAAAAAATGTTAATGAATGACATGTCAAATCATGATAGGTTGTTTAAAATAATTCTTAATATATAAAATTCTGGAGATTTTAGAAAATGTTAATTAGTGACATGTCTTATCACTATTGGTTGTTTTAAATCCTAGGTGGACAGTCTTAGGAGCTTATAGCTTCTACTTTTTATTAGTATAGATTTCGTAACTGTTAAACAACAAGTGAAAATTTTAGTTGCTTTAGTTGCCATTTACCATATAGTACGAAAACCTTTAAATTATATTAATTTAAAAATGTAATTACTGGATATTTGTAATTTATGTGAAGTATCTGGAAAGTGTGTATAACATGTTGTCTTATTTCTCATGTGCTTGAAATTTATTAATATACTAGGGATTGGATCCGCACGTACGTGCGAGATTTTTCTAAAAAAAAAATATTTAAGGTTTTGGAATTGATACTTCAGAGTTCTGATTTTTGAAAAGTCATTTTTCAAGATTTTGAAATTTATATCTTGAATGACTTGGATAATATTGAACTGTTAGATTATTTTTAAAAGTTAAGAATACCAACTTATGTGATGATTGTTTTCAATTGATATAGGTCGTAGTGTTATTGTTTTTGTTTGTATTGGTCCGATGGAAGAAAAAAAAACAAAAAACAAAAACCGAAAAGAAATGTAACGTAAAAATATCTAGATTTGGATCGGTGGATACATGCAGAGTTATATTTAAAAGACAAAATTAAGATTATTTACATAAAATTTTCAAATGATGTTACATGTATATTTTATAAACTAATCCAAATCTTTTTAACAGTTTGATCAGGGGTGTTAAATCGAATTTGGATTCGGTGTTAGTTTGAGTTATTTTATCTATTTTGGAACGGGATACTCGTCCCATCTCATCCCATCCCGTATCTGTCATAAAAATTTATGAAAGTATATAAACTCAGTAAAATGAATTACTTCAAAAACAAATGAGGTGAAATTTAGAAACATCATATATATCTAATTTCGTTCCTAAAACGATTAAAATTACATGAACCTTATGATCTAGTGCTTTCTTGATTAAACGAATACCAACTTTTATAGTGTAGGACCTGTAGGTTTCTGTTTTCAACAATTTGTATTAAACCCAATTACAAACGGGTTAGAACAAATAACGGGTATCACAATTTTTTTTCTTTTTCTTTCTTAAGTCTTTAAAATGAAATGACAACGTTTGACGATGAGTTTTTATTTTTGGTAAAGTAGAAAACTTCGACCTCAACAAAGAGACTCTGGCAAATCCGACGAAGCTCCGGCGAGTCCTGGTTCCTGAAGGATTTTGGTCAGCCACTTGCTTAACCTCTCATTCTCCTTAATCGATAAGTTCATTACAGCAATATATATAGCAGTACGCCTATAGTAGTACCTTAGACTTTAGTATTAACCAATTTAAAGTAAAAACACTTACTACTTAGACATTGACATTGTTTTTGTTTTAACTAAACGAAACCCAATAATAATTGGGCCTTGACTTGTTTCTGGCCCATCTGGCCTCTTCCTTTCTTCGTTGACAAAGTGTGGTTTGTTCTTCTCTTCGTGTTCCTCCTCTTCGCTTCTTCTTCTTTCAATGATTGATCGATCAAAGATTGATTATTCTTACTAACTCTCTTGCACAAGATTGATCAAAGGTGATAATCCAACAGTTCCTACTCCGAGCCTTTACTGGCACCTCTTATGCGGACTGGATCTGGTGCTTCTCAAGATAAGTCTCAGGCTCCCACCATTGTCGCCACCATTTTCGTCCTCAAAAGTACTGCTTGTAATCCGAGCATACACAACCCTTTTTCGATTTTTTTTGTTATTTATCTTCAAAGTTAAGAGTAGCAGCCTTAAAACCAAATTCCTCTTCAGAATTCTCCAAGCTATTGGTTGAACATACAACTTCTTAGAGGTGAATGATTGTTCGGGTGCCTCACCATTAGAAGCGTAGACACATTAGTCTCTTGTAAATAAGTCAAGGCGAGAGAAACCTGATATTAGACAAAATTCAATTATATGTAAACCACAGTAGCTTCTACGGTAGAATCGAACCATGGTTAGGGGGTCAATCTAGGGGGAATAAACCAATTGTGCTACAAATACTTGACTGATTTACATGCAAAAAACCTCTTTTTATTATATTAGGGGGGTCAGTTCTTTCTACATAGGTCCGCCACTGCTTCTACCACAATGACCATATCACCAGAGAATATAAGATTATATTAGAACCTGATCACCATGTTATTGGATTCATCATTTCAGCTGAATCATCAATGACTTCTTTTGGTAGAAGGCCATACTTTAATAGTACCTTGGAAACCTTGTAGGAGTCCTTACCATCCCACAAAATTTCTCTTTCCACACACACCAAGTAAAGATAGGTCTTGCCAATCATATTATTGATTGGTTATGGTAAATTTTCATGGTCAGTAACCTGTTAAGAATATAAGATGTGATTAGGAACTTATTTCGATTATATAAGAAGATAAAGCTTTAAATATAATAGGACCTCATCAAGTGATTCGCACTTGGTCTCTTTGATCATCACATCATCTGAAACATGCTGAGTTGTTGTTTTTAACAGTGCCATGAATCATGGTTCCTGCAAATTGCATATAAACATACTAATAAACTAATGAAAAACGAATATCATAAATAAAACAAACTATTAGTATAAGCTTACCGAAACATCAAAAAAATCATTTCTATGGTTTCTCTGGAGTAAGTGGTGTATTGCTTCCAAGTATGAATGACAGATTTTGTTTACGGTTTGAACTGCAGGAAGTGCATCCATTTCCGTCTGAAGCCGTAAACAAAGTGAAGAAAGTATGAAGGTTCTACTAAGGTGATTTTCTGATCTCTTTCGACGTCTGATGTGTGTTTAAAGTGTATGGCGTATTCTCTTGCTTATATAGGAATATTGGTTATGAGTTGTTGCGATTGTGGTAATGATAGAATATTCGGGAAATCAATTCCAGATTTTCAGTTCATGTTCATATAGATAATTTATTTGAAGAGATACGGTAGAGGATGATTGTTAACAAAAATAGGAACAGTTTTTGTAAAACATGAGTGATATTAGGAATGATAAGTTTAAAAAATCTTTATTGTTTTCATTGACATAATTTTAGCAAATTAATTTACACGATATGGAAATGATTGATTGTGGTGATGATTATAACAAATACAGTTGAATGGTATTGAAGGAAAGATGTTTGGATTCGCCGTGTTTTGTGCAGAATAATTGACGACCAGATATGGCAATTCGTTACTATGGCGACTTTTGTGGTGAATGGTATAGTTGTGTAAAACTTTATTGTTTAGAATCCCTGATTTGTTGGAGTTTAGATGACTAACGAATATTATATGGTTGGTATTTTGTTCTGATCTGTTTACATTAAATTATACTCAGAGGTTTGCGAGAACTGACTTGTTTGGACATGAATGTAGAATACCAAAGATCCGAATAAAATTATTTCAGTTCTCTTTGGATCCGCGTGTTTATGCTTAAACAGATTACTTCTTTGCCCTCAAAACTTTTTTTCTTTGTTCTTTGCTTTTTTATTTCGTAGGGGCATTTCATGGCATACTGTTTTTATTGTTTTTTTATCTCTAAGTGTGCTTCACAATTAATAGTATAGATTAGCGTGTATAACCTTTAAAATATAGTATTAATTTATTGTATATTTCTTATATAGAACAAACATTTTTATTTGAACATGAAATTCTTTAATCAACTTGTTCAATACACTCCAATAGATATTTCATAAAATTTTGAGCATTCTCTTGAAACTTGATTCTCTATAAAGAAAGCGTGTGAGAAGAGTGTATCATGTTATCAACAATGAACCTCTCCATAGCATAGGAAAATGATTTCCCGGAAATCATTCTTGCCATTGGCAATAGATTTCAATTATTTTCATTATAATTGTGTTAAATTTGGTTGTAGTGACTCAATAGGATGATGGAGAAATACTAGAAATGTTGTTATTCATTATGCAAATTGGAAAGAATAGCAAAGTTTTTTCTTGCAGGTTGGTTCAAGTTTTTTCTCCAATAACTCGTGAAAATGGACAAGTCATTGTGACGATCACCAATTTAGGACGAAGCCATGTGACTATTCTTCACATTGTTTAGTTTATCAATTCATTAATTGTATCTTATTTTCACATATATATATATATATATTCATCTTAATCAGTGAGATAAAAATTGATGTTAAGCTTCTTGTCGAACACGCCAACATTTCCAGAATCTATATAGCCCACTTCTCACTTTTGAATTAAAGCACGATCCGACTATTTTCATGTGGTTTTATATTATTTAGAACATTGTAAGCCCGTGAACCAAAATCTTGGTTTGGAATGTGCATCAATCGATGTAGATGATGCATCGGTGGATGCAGGGTCTATTTTTGCAGGATGACTTAAGTGAAACGTTCGTTTGGCTGCGTTTTGGGTTTTTGGAAATCATAGGGGTTGTGTATAAAAGGGAAGCTCGACATGTTAGTGTGGGTTTTAGCCTTTTGTCGTTTCTAGAAGTTGAGAGAAGGAGAAGTCTATGTAAAATCTTTCTGTGAGTCTTTCATGCCTGTTTCTAGAGGGATCTGTCTGTGGAAAGTGAGATCTGAACATGGAGTGACGTTTGGAGGCTTCTAGAAGGCTTGGATCTCGTTGTTCATCATTCTTTCTTTCTAAATCAAGGTGAGTTCGGGACCATGGCTTATCTAAGCGACCAGATGTGTGTTTTTAGGTGTTGATTGCTTATGTGATTGTTTGTGAGTGTTTGCCTTGAGTTTTGTGGTGTTTAGAGGATGTATTCGGCATCACGAAGCCAAGAGAAAACGGTGTAGAATGTGTTCGGCGATGCTTCGCGCGACTGCATCGATCGATGCAAGGTGTCATCAGTTGATACAGTTATGGATTTGATGGAGACGATGGACGTTGCATTGGTCGATGCAAGGAGTGCATCGGTCGATGCAGAGGGCGTTGCATTGGTCGATGGAAGGAGTGCATCGGTCGATGCAGAGGGCGTTGCATCGGTCGATGCAAGGATTGCATCGGTCGACGCAGGGGGCGTTGCATCGGTCGATGCAAGGATTACATCGGTCGATGAAAGGATTGCATTGGTCAATGCAAGGATTACATCGGTCGATGCAGCTAGGGATTTGAAGGTTGCATCGATAGCCACAAGGAGTGCGTCGGTCGATGCAATGATGTGGCATCGGTCGACGCAAGGTCGCAGAGTCACGGATGTGTTCATAATTGCCTGGTTTGCTTGTTTTGTCTATTGTTTGTGTTTGTCTTTTCGCTTGTGTGTATAGCCCAGTAGATGAGAGGATCGCCTAACTGAGTATTTGTGATAATACCTACGCATTTCAATTGTTTTTTGTGGTGTGCAGGTATGTAACGTGGAATCATGGCAGTGAGGAGGAGGATGATCTAGGGTGTCGTTTGTGTGTTGATGGTTATGTCTTGTTATGTTTTGGAATCTTGTATAGAGATATGCTAGGTTGTTGGATTAGAATGGTTAGGAATGTTTTTGTATCGATGATAGGTTGGAGATGGTAATGTTGTTGGTATGTTTCCGCTGTGCATATTAGTTGTTCCGCTGTGCATATTAGTTGTTTTTGGTTTAACAATGATCTGTGTTTAGTAGGTTTAATTAGGTATTTATGGGTTCTTAATTATGATATTAAAAAAAAAAAATAGGTCAGCTTGTTTCAGTTTGGTATCAGAGCCCTTACGGTTCTAGGGCGGTTAAATGGTTTGGTTAGAACATATTTTTGGGATTTAATTGGTTGAATTGATTTCCACGTTGTTTGATGTGTGATGTTGATTTGTGGTTGAGTGCTTAAATTGATTATGAGCAGTTAGTCAATTTGAATGAGTATGGAGTCCTAGTATCATCCTTTTCGAGTTTTCAGTAAGATTCCACGGTAACATATGTTCTTTGTGTACGGTTTAAAATTGTGTGCTTAGCCTTCTGTTCTATGTAGTGCAGATTGTTAGAGGCGGTGATGTTGCTAGTCGTGGACGCAGACGTGGTCGTGGTAGGGGCAGAGGCCCAGTCGCTAGTGACACTGTGGTACCGACCCTACTGCTGCGGATGCGTGGAGGACGAGAGTGGAACGCAACTTCTAGTCTCTTAGATGTCATCATGAGTATTGGGTGGACATATGTGTCTACAACCTGGTAGGTGATGCTCACTTGTGGTGGAGGTCGGTGACTGCCAGGAGGGCGCAGAGTGAGATGACTTGGGTTGATTTCGTGGAGGAATTCAACCGCAATTATTTCCCTCGAGAGGTGCTAGGCCAGATGGAGGTGCAGTTCTTGCAGTTGGTGCATGGGACTCGTTCGGTTCGGGAGCTCGATGTGGAGTTCAGTCTACTTCTGGTGTATGTGGGCCAAGCGATGGAGTCTAAAGAGTCTCAGGTCAAGAGGTACATGAAGGCGCTTCGTAATGACTTGAGGGTCCATTGCAGAGGGAGGAGTTACGCCACGAGGGCGGAGCTGGTGAAAACCGCAGCTGAGATCGAGGATGACCTGGGCAGCAGACCGTGGTGGTTAGCCCAACAGTTCGGACAGAGGAGTCTCCGGAGAAGATCGTTCTTGTTAAAGGCATCATGTCGGCATAGGGACAGAATAGGAAGTCATAAGACATGTCAGGTATGCGGCAAGGGGCGCGAGGGTGTTTCGGGTGTTGAGGTAGGGATCACATGTTGGCAGACTGTCCCAAGAAGGGTGTCACGCATGAATATCGTCGATCGTGTTATCATTGTCGGGTGGAGGGACATATCAGGCCTTTTTGTCCTAAGTAGGGACATATGATGGAGGTAGTGGCGCAGCCGAGGGGAGGACCGGGTGCCCAACCCAGCGTTTAGTTTTAGCTTCTGGTTCTTTTTCTTTCGGTTATGTATTTTTGTTTGGAGTTGTAAACGATTATTGCATTTGAGGTTTTAATAAAAATGGAGTTACTTTTGGACTTTTGACTTGTGTGTCGTGTGGAAATGGAAATCGCTCGAGATTTCTATAAATGAAAAGTTTCCATAAATAGAATTTTTTTAAAAATAGAGAGTTTTATGAATAGTTAGAAATTGCCTATTTTTGGAAAAAGTGCGTGTGAACATCCAAAGTGGTTGGGATGTTTTGGAGTGTTTCCTAGGAGTGGCCAAGGGATGTGATGTTCCAGGGGGGAATATGGTAGTTGGTAGGATATTGCGATGTTCTAGGAGGATCATGAGGGGTTGTCCTGGTTGAGGAAATGTTTATAGACGTTATGACCGTTTGTTGTAAGGGTGGGGGGTTTTGAACAACTATGAAAAAATGGGGGTTGTCCTGAGGGGTTCTGAACAACTCATCGGTCAACGCAAGGATTGCATTGATCGATGCAACTAGGGATTTGAAGGTGGCATCGATCGACACAAGAAGTGCCTCGGTCGACGCAATGATGTTACATCGATCGACGCAAGGTCGCAGAGTTACAGATGTGTTCAAAATTGCTTGGTTTGCTTGTTTTGTGTATTGTTTGTGTTTGTCTTTTCGCTTGTGTGTATAGCCTAGTAGATGGGAGGATCGCCTCACTGAGTATTTGTGATTATACTCACGCATTTAAATTGTTGTTTGTGGTGTGTAGGTATGTAACGTGGAATCAAGGCGATGAGGAGGAGGATTATCTAGGGTCTCGTTTGTGTGTTGATGGTTATGTTTTGTTATGTGTTGGAACCTTGTATAGAGATATGCTAGGTTGTTGGATTAGAATCGTTAGGAATGTTTTTGTATCGATGATAGGTTGGAGATGGTTATGTTGTTGGAATTTTTTCGTTGTGCACATTGATTGTTGTTGGTTAAATACTGATATGTGGTTTGGTAGGTTTAATTAAGTATTATGGGATGCTTAATTATGATATTAAAAAAAAAGAAAGAATTACTCAGCTACTACCCAAAAGTTGGTTTATTCCTTATATGTATACATTTTGTAAAAATTGCTCAGATATTTAGTGCCTTGGATGTAATTACAATTTACCCCTTAGATTTACTTTTTTATTTTTAATTCCGAAAATACTAAAAAAAGTACACATCAGCAAACGATTCCACGTCATTATTGACAAATGAACGTCTGATTTATATTACTTCACGGCTGAGTTATAATACTTAAGGGAAAATGAAAGGTCTCGTAGATTCATATGACGGCTGAGTTATAGTATTTACGGGAAAATGAAACGTCTTGTAGATTCATATGACGGTTGAGTTATAGTGTTTACGGGAAAACGAAAGATCTCGTCGATTCATATGACGGGTGAGTTATAATGCTTTGTGGCTTAGTTATCACAAGAAATAATCTAAAAGCGGAAAACAAAAGGTCTCGTCGATTAATATGGCAGCTGAATTATAATGCTTGACGGATGAGTTATTACACAAAATAAAAAAAGTGTATTACAACAATACTACATCCGACAAGTTTTCACATTGTTCCCAACTTGTTTACACCCAAAACATGCGTGTTGCTTAAATATATATTTGTTTTTCTTTACCCAATTACCGGAAACAACAATTACCGGAACTGTATCCATGAAAGAAAATGAAGAAGAATGAGGAAATTAATAAGAATGAGTGTAATTAAGAAGTTAAGAACGAGGAGAAAAACAAGGAGAAGAACAAGGTGAAGAACACTTTATTAACCAGTTGAAGAACAAGAGTCTAAGGAACGACGTTTCGTATTTCTAGAGAAGATGATGACATGGAATGCTGACATGGATGATGCGTCCGAAGTGGCAAGTCAGCCACCAAATGAACTTCTAAATCAGCCTAATTAAATCAGCCATCAAACAAGATTATAACTCAGCCGCAACATAAATACTATTACAGTCATTAAAAAGCAAAAAATGGCTGCCAAATTCAGCCGCTTAATCAACTGAAAATTTGTAACTCAGCCGTGTCGTTTAATAAGTCAGCCGTAACTGAATGATATTCTAGTAATTAATCTTTTGCTACTAAGTCAGCCGTAAAATGGTCGAGTTGTCCGATAAGTCAGCTTATCACGGCTAAGTTATAGTGTTTAACCATAACTCAGCCTTGACGACATCACATAAGTCAGCCGTTGTTCATAATTCAGCCAGCCCAAAAAAGTTAATTCAGCCGTGTCGTAGTGATAGCTCAGCCAAAATTTTGACAACTCAACCATCGGGTGAAAACTCAACCGTAAGGACGGCTGAGTTATGGCATAACTCAGCCAGATTTCATTAAGTCAGCTGTAACACTTGGCTGAGTTATGCTCTAAGTCAGCCGTTCGCTCTTACTCAAATGTTTTTCCATAAATGAGCCCTAACATACCATAACTCAGCCGTCATTACCTCTGTAAAAGCCTTACGGCTGAGTTTTTTAACACACGTCAGCGATTTCTGACATGGCAATGGCATTATTGTAATTACGTTTTTCCTGTAACATAAAACAAGGGCACGCTGAGTATTTTGAAAATACCCGAAATATCTTAGTAATAAAAAAAAGATTTGTTGGTTTTAGTAATATTACCTAATTTGGAATACATCTGAGTAAATCTTCCTCAAAAAATAAATAGGTCGGGTTGTTTCAACATTGGCTAGAAGTAATTCAAAAATCAGATCAACCACCACATATGTAGAAGTTCTTGATGATTTGGAAGCTTTATGCAACTCTCGGAAGCAATTCTTGTCCTATACCTGTGTGTTATATTTTGTCTAATGCTGCTTTGAATTCATTAACTGGTAATTGTTTTTTAAAAAGAACATCAATTCCAGCTCATAAATTGGATTATTAGATGCTACGTGTACTTGGCTTGGCTTTCTTAAAACTAATATTAGAAAGAATGTTATCATGCATTCACTACCACTTATTTATACTTCAATATGTAGTAATGAATTATCATATGTGTATACATTTCTAATATTGAAACAGGTAAACTTAATTACTCCTTCTGTTTCTTTCTATTTTAACTACTAAGTGATGCTTTTAAAATATTCACATATATACACGGGTTTCAAAGACTTACGGAGAGATTTTGAAACAATCCGACCCCTTTTTTTTTTTTTTTAACAATTAAATACAATGTATAATTAAGCATCCCATACTACTTAATTAACCAACCCAAACCACAATTCAACATTAAACCAGCAATAACATTAAGCACAGCGGAAACATACCAATAATACAAAACCAACAACATCATCAATACAATAACATTCCTAACCATTCTATCCGGCAACCTAACATAACACTAACCAAGGTTCCAACAACATAACCAACAAATCCAATAA
>NC_025689.1:22406699-22407262 GCF_000633955.1 Camelina sativa
GCCCACTCCCCCCGCTCTCGGGTCGCAACCCTCGAGACATACCGGCTCACTGCCGAGCCACGGCTCACAGCTACGGTATCCAGGGAGTCTCAAAATCCCGCTCTAAGGTCGTCACCCTAAAGCGCGTTCACGCATCGTCATTCGAAGCANTGGTCGCAACCAACGAATCATGCCGGCTCGCTATCAGGCCAACCGCCTTAAGCTACGGCATCCAGGAAGTCACTCACACACACACTCCCCCTGCTCTCAGGTCGCAACCTTCGACTCATACCGGCTCACTGCCAGGCCACAGCCTACAGCTACGGTATCTAGGGAGTCTCACAATCCCGCAAAACCGTCCAATTGTCAAGGACCTCCGTGCCACCGTCAACACGGCCCGCACGTCCCCGACCGGACTAAATACCGTCAGCCAAGGTTTCCCGTGCACTGTCGCAACAGCCCGCACACCTCCGACTGAACCACGAGGTCTCCCTCTAGTCAATATACTCACATCAAAGACACTATTTGCTCACAACTCAGTGCTTCCCCCGTCCGTGGTCGCAACCAACGAATCATGCCGGCTC
>NC_025689.1:22410479-22424009 GCF_000633955.1 Camelina sativa
CCAAACCCTAACGATTCTGATCTTTCTCCTTTAATCTCCTTCAACCACAATAGGCTCTCTCCTCTCTCTCTAACTCTGAAAACGGCGACCACACACCCTAAAACCCTTCATTTGTCGCTTCTCCACTTATATACTCGGTTTAGATAACTAAACCAAACCAACCAAACCAAAATTGCGAATTAAAACAAACCCGACGAACCCAGACAAAGGGGTGTCGATCGATGCCACAAGGGTGTCGATCGACACTCCTTCCAAAAATCACAGAATCTGGTTCGCGGATGTTACAGATTTAAAAGAATTAAGTTGGCCACCTATGTCACCAAAGTACACTTATCTTTTCGGTCAAAGGTTATGAGAGAGCTCTATAGTTGAGCGTGCTTATGTTAGAGTAGTTTTAGGATGAGCGACTTTCCGGGAAGTGACTTTGGAACTGTGCGAGTGAGAACAAAACACAGAGAAAGATCATGTGGTGATTTGTAGAGGTAACAAGTCTTTAAAGCCTCCCAGACATAGCAAACCGAGCGTTAGATATGAATGGGCTCACAGGCCTAGTGAAAAGACGTAAAGCCTATTAAAAAAATGAGTCCATTGACTAGAAGTGGACATGAGGCCACTTAAAGATGACGCTTGGAGCTTTACAATTATGTTCCTTAATTTGTAATCATTATATTAAAACATAGTTTTCTATCTAACTAACAAATATTTATTCGATTTTTTTTTAAAAAAATATTTAATCAAATGGTGAAAACTTAATCGCATAGAATGATGCAACCTCATCTAACATTTTAAAAAATTCTTAAAAATTATTTTAAATAGTGCATAAGCATTTTAACAAAAAAAACTATTTAATTATTTTCTAATGATTCGCTAGAAACTTACTATTTAAAGAATTTTATAATTACGATATAGAATTCTTGGTCTCTTGTTTCCTCCATTTAGTCATTAAAATATTATGAAAAAAATATACATAATGGTTTGACAAAAAAAAATCCAGAAATTGTGAAAGATCACCAAATTTAAATTAATAGAGTTACAAAAATTTGGTAAGAGAAATTTAATGTGAAAAAAACTTAGTAACCAATCCATGGTTTGGGGTAACATAATAAGGTGTTATTTTTTAAGTAGTGCTGTTTTTTACGGTGAAAGTTTTAAAACTTACTAGGTACCAACCCGCACATAAATTGATTTAAAGAAAATATTATAAGTAAAATTATTATTTGAGATTTAAGATACGTTTGTATAAAACAAAATATGTAAATATTTTTTTTTCGTTTATCCAAATTTGCATTTATTTTCTGTAATATATGTTTCTCCCGTGAAATATTTGAACTTGGAAAAGAATTTTAAGATGGTGTAGAAAGTTTTGATGTTTTTTTGTGGTTCTAAAAATCAAATTCAAGATGACAAAAAAAAAATCAAATTCATGTTTCACATTATTATGAACATCACTATGCTATTAAATAGGTAAAACAAAATTTCTTAAGACTAATCAATTTAATTTAACTAATCCTAAATTTAAAAAATGCAATGAGAAAAATGAATAAAAGTGGTAAATAAATGAATAATTTTTTATTGTTTGTGAAATGTAATTTACTTCTAATAATTAAATATGTTATGTGAATACATTTCTGATTTTAGTTGTCGATTAAATCTTTTATTTTTTAAAACTAATTAAAAAACATTACCTTATATATGTCATTGATTGACATATTTATGTAAAATAGTAATGAAATGTAAGAACATTTATTAAAAAAGACACAAAAGCTATGTGATTGCGACACATCAGCTTTTTGTGTGAGAGTGCTTCTGTATTAATATATAGGGGATATTCACAGTGCACAACATATTGAAATAATGCTTCTTGAATACAATGATTCTCTTAGTACATCTAAATCACATATCTTTAAAATATGTAAATAAACAATAATGAGAAATGTAATTCTATCATGGACTCTTCAATAATTAAAATCAAATAATGTTTCTCATTTACCTATATATTTAAAAGAATTGGCTAGTAACCAAACCTCATAGCCAACATAGAACTTCACTTCTGAATTCGAGTAAACTACAAAGAAAAAACAACATCTTCGCAAAATAAAAAGAAATTTTACTCTCTCATACAGAAAAAATAGTATAAATTTGTGAGTTAGAGAACAGGAAAAATTTTGTATATAGCAAAAATATTATGTGGAGTATTAGTGTTTTTTAAAAACTTCATATTTTACGGTAGTAATTGCTCACTTCTTAATTGCTTTATCAAAAGTTGAGTTGAGTTGTATATACATGACGTTTCATGCATAATTTTGAATTCTTATTAAATTGCTTTCAAACATTTAAGACTATTGTTAGTATTTCTGTATTTCTTGTTTCAATAATTAGGAATTAAATGAAAATTCAGAGAAACATCACTATTTGCTTTTAAACGTTTTACATAAGTTTATTATTATTTTTTATTTTAAAACTGAATTTCCAAATGATTGTTGCTTTTTTGTAACTCCAAATCAAAAAAAAAAAAGCCAATGAAACTTAAAAAGATTCAATGTATTTGCTTTAAAAAAAGGAATTCCAAATGATTTATGTTATTATAACTCCAAATTAAAAAAATAAGCCAATCATACTTAAAAAGAAAAAATCAAATTATTTGTTTAATTTACCATAATATAGTTTGTTTTTTTAACTTGAAATTGAAATAATGAATAAAAAATAAGAAAATATAGGAAAAAGTGTCTCTAAGGCAAATTATTATTATTTTTATATTTTTAAATTATGTTAGCGTTATCTAATTTGATATTTATTATAAACTTTAAATAGTGAATAAATAACCAAAAAAATTGAATCTTAAAACTTTTAACTATTATGAAATTTGATATTTATTTTCTTAAGTATAATGATATAAATAAATTCACTCAAACAAAAAAAAGAGATAACAATATTTTGAAGAGAAATGCCACATATCAACTCCTGAAAGCAAGTTGTACAGTGATCTCTATTTTATTATATATATTGAAATTTAGTAACACCCTATTTGATAGTGCAAATTAATTATTGGTTACCTTGACTATTATGCACAGGTATATCTGCAATTAGTTATCAATAACTATACTACGATTGAAATAAACTTTATGAATTCTGTTAAGATCTTTATTGTTTCATTTAAATCCTCAGACTATTTTTTTAATTTTTATATAAATAATCTAACATTTCCACACCGAATATCCTAAAAATTTACTCAAATTTTCTTTATACTTAAGAATCATCCGAAAAATTGGATATACCACCTTAAGTTTTGGTTGGAGCTAATCTATGTCTTCTTAGTAGTTAGTGACTTAGTTCCGATATTGGTTTAGCGATGTTGACATGATTGTCTCAAGAAAGTTCTTAGCTTGAACGTCGGAAATGTTAGATTAGCAGCGGCCACTCATGTCTCATTCATTGTTTTTAAAATTGCTAGCATATGTACTTTTATTAATAATAATTTTTTTTTCAAAAAAACCGTCAGAAACAAGAAATGTATTTATTATTTTTATTGATTCGGCAAATTTTGTGGGGTAAACTCTATAAATCTTATGAACGATATTGTACGTAATTTCAGTTTACTCGAGATTAACTGCGACGAATTAATTCAAAAATAAATGAACAAACTTTTTTAAAATCCCAACAAACTTTATTGATATCCAACTAAAGAAAACAAAAAACATCCAAAAATTCAAACAGAAAACCAAACATTCCTAAGAGCATTATCATTCTAAAGAACACTTAAATCAAACGCTAACATTGCCAGATTCGATTTCTTCCACCGGAAAGAAGTGTCTATTATGCAACATAATAGAATCTGCGGCGACAGGTTCGTTGTCTTGGTTCCTATGCCATGTGTACTGCGCATGAGTCTTGTTTTTGATCTCTAAAACCGCATGACCAAAACTTGCCTCCCTATACGCCGAGTAACTTGGTTGTGGATCAGTGAAACTGTTTGCGATTCCTTCAATGTTTCCTCCATCTCCGATGGTGAGGTAAATGGGAGCAGACGAGTCTTTCACCGGAGAGCTCAAGCCATTGGTGATATTGTATTTGACATTAGAGATACGTTCGGATCTCTCGTAGGCATGGACATGACCAGACAAAACCAGATCGACCTTGCTGTTAAGGAGCCACGACTCAAACATTAATCTCATGCTCTCACCTTCCATGTAATGGTAGTTATTACTGTTGTACCACGGTGAGTGAACCATGACAATCAACCATGGAGTCTCTTCTCTGTTCACCTTCTTCAGCTCTTGCTCGAGCCAAATGTATTGAGGAGTATATTTGCCTGAAATGAGATACAAATATGTTATACAAGAAAACTCAACTATCAAAATATATTTAGGTTTTCATTTTTGTGTTAATTACCGTAGGCAGAGTAGGAGGAGAGGACGATAATGTAAGCAGAGGCGCGTTTGACCGAGTACCAAAGAGGAGAAGTACTCTGTGAAGCTTTGTAGGCATTGGGGTAACGGTGAGTGTAGGGTTTGAAAGCGTGAGGCTCACCCTAATAAAATTCAAATGATTAAAAACAAACTGCTACGGAAGACAAAAATGACTAGATAAAAGAGAGTTGTGATTTCATTTACTATGTTCGGAACGTAATCAATCTCATGATTCCCGGCAGCAAAAATGAACGGCTGATAAGCAGCACAGGGCTCCACGAATCTTCCCCAAGTATCCCATTTCCTCTGGTCATGGTTCGGATGGTTGTCTGCGTAAGACAAGTCTCCGACAAAGAGAACGGCTTGGCCTTTAGGGTTCGACATGTAATGATACAATGTCTCGTTAGAAGCATAAGTTTGTCCAAGATCACCTACAAACATACAAAAACAATGAATTCTTTGAATGAAAAAAACTCTAATTTCAAATATAGTTTTCGAATTAGATCGTTTAAAAGAAAAAAGAAATGTACCAATGATGCCGAATGTGTATGGAACATCAGGTCCAACCTTTGGAGGAGTAGTGAAGGAGAATTGTCTAACGGATTTATCGGTACCAACCTCATAGATGTACTTGGTATCGTACTGCCAATGTAAACAAACTTTAGAAAAACCTTTTAAAACAAATAAAAATGATTGTTGTTATGAACAGATAAGTTAAAAGGATACAAACCTCGAGTCCTTTAATGTTAGAATGATGGAGGAAACCAGAGGAATAGTCATAGAATCTGTAAGACTTCGTGGAAGCGTGAGCTCTCTTCTTTGCTGGCGTTACGTCACTACTATTACCAGCGATCCAGTAAGTAACGACGTTAGAACCAGCGAGGTTTAGCGGCGTAACCCACGAGACAATCATGGCACGTCCATCGTGATCTCCTTGTGTTAGATGAACCTACAAAAAAGCCAACGATAAAATAAGAATCAATACTAATCTATTCTTTTGGTCATGATATAAAGACTAACTATGCAACGAAAGCTTAATATTCGGGTAAAAGAATTTTGTAGGTTTTTGAAAAGACTGAACATCATAAGAAATATATTTGCTAAATATGTAAAACTCAACGACAAACTATCAAACATTTTCAAATATTGGGGTAAACATTTTTTTAAAATTTCTACATCACAAAATTAAATCTGTGATCCAAAGTCCAGTAAAATAACAAAGAAAAATGAAAAATCTATGATCTAAGAACATGATATTCGAGATTAAAATGATAAATCAAACCTGTTCAGGAGTGTTGTAACCACCAGGAGAAGGGAAAGTTTCGAGAGACATCTCAATGGACGGTAAAGCTTGACGAACAAATTTACTCGTGATTCCACCATTGATGATAGTGGTCATGCTAAAAAACAAAAAGGCTAAAATAAGCATCTTCATTGTTTGATGATTTTTTTTTCTTTGCTTCACGAATACTAAGTTTGCTTTGTTTGTGATTATTGGCGACGTGATGCTACATATTTATATAGGCTGATTATGTGTTATTTTTCTAGTGGAAAAAGAGATAATATCGAGAACTCTTAAGGAATATGCTAGTACAAAAAGATTTTGTTCCTTAGTAGTTAGTAATACGGTAAAATATATTGCTAAACAAATCCGTAAAGCGTTTTTTTTGTAATATACTTGATAAATTAAATCTAGTATACAACTCCAATTGACGATTCTATGACTCTTGTATTTGCACAGTTTTTACACGGTTTTAAATCTAGTAACTAGGTACTAACCCGCGGTATACCGCAGGCTGAACTCTTTTTTTAATGTAAATTTGTAATAATTTATTTTGTTACTATGTTATTTATATTCATTTGTGATGATAAATTCAGTTTGCTAATATAACTTTTGTGTTTTAAAAATATTTATTGAAAACTTTTGTCAATAAAACACTGAAATTGTAACGATGAATAAAATTGTTTAAACATTTGTTAATAAAATAAAACGACATCCTTGCTATAGTTCTGAAATAAGTAAAAAGATTGTCTCATTGACATATTTGTAATCTAGGATTTATAGCCAACTGACTAGAGATATTCGGTAAGTTTCCGTTTAAGTCAAATTATATAGTATCTTTATATAGTTCTATAAACCCTGTTTGTAATAAGTATATTGTTATTGATTATAGACGTAAATAATAGTCCTTAATTAATATGTGATGACTAACTTAGGAACAACAAACTTAGAGTATTTGTTACAAACCTCGCACCAAAACTTAGGCTTTGATGGTGTTTTGACACTTATCTCAAATCTTAAACTCCTTGGACACCTATCTCAAATCTTAAACTCCTTGGACACATTAAAAGACAAACCCATATATGCAAAAACCAAACTTTGTAATATGAAAAAGTTGAGATAAATTTACCCACAACCGTGTTCGATATAATAAGGAAGATTAAACAATCACTGATATATTTTTTATTTGGTCAATGTAACCTACTTAATTCGATTGAGTATTCATGTAATCCGCAATTTTCTGATTAATTAGATAATTAAATAATTATTAATTATTAATTATTTTTAATACCGTCAATGATTTAAGCTTCTATTTAACTATTTTTAATGCTATTTGAATGTAATTTTTTACACTTTTTAAGGTTAATTTCTTTTTTATACTTCTTAATTAATATAATAGGATACACCATTTTTATAATAATACCGAAAAACCCGAAATTGGAGGCAAGAGAAATATAAAGCGACTTTTTCTTTCAAAACCCATATTATTTCGTAAAACAATATTGTTTTTTTGGCAGCTTGTACTACACAACTAATCATATATAAATAAATTTAAAATTTAAAATTGGGAATAAAATACAAATGTAACATATTAGAAAATCACATTATATTCTTATAAGTATCTATTGTATCGACACACAAACATACGTATACTAAATTACAATATCTAAATGTTATCTTAACAAAAAGATTTTGTTCCATGTACCTTTTCAAATATTTTACGATTTTTGAAATTACTAAATTTGTTGAAAATTTTTAATCATCCTTTTTTTTTGACAAAAATGATTAAATTCCATTGATTTGTAACAAAATAGCCAACATATGAAATATTTAATAGTTACACTTTAATATATTTCCATCAGATCGCTTGGTACTATTGTTGCTTTTGTATATATTTTTTTTCGTGTTTGGGCAACCAATCATGAAGTTTTATTTGAGGTAATGTTGATACATATATATATATATATATATATAGTTAATGAGATATGTTATTAAATTTTAACTTATGTATTTGTATTCAATCAAATATTTTATAACTATGAATTAATATTATATTATATAAATTATATTTCATCATGGGCATATCACATAGCACATGACAACATATACTAGAGCATTAGCATTATGCAGCATAAGAATTAAGGTATATAAGCTGAATACTATGATTAATATAACACATTTAGTTAATTGGTATAGCAGTGGAGTATTAGATATTATATTTATATTTAATATATGATACTAATTAATTTAAAAAAAAAACATAATTTAAATGTGTTTCATTAAAAAAAATTAATTATCACTCATTGCTATATATTTTTTTTAAAATATATTTTACATTTAATAAATTTAATAAATTGTTATTTATATAAATGTGTAATTTAATAATTTTAATTTTATATATTTATAATATTACACATTAATTACAAATAATTAATATATATTATAATTTTTTATAAGAGTTTATATCTATATTTACATTTTTAATTTCAATAATTTTTTAATATATATATAATATAACACACTAAACTATAATGAAACAATAATATATATTATAAACGTTATATCCACAATAATATTTTAATATATTAAATAAATTATTATATTATTTTAAATAATAACATTAAGTAGTTTCTCAGATATATTATCTTATAACAAATAATTTTATCTTTTATAAAATCATAATTTTCTATTTTTACAAAATAAATTAATTATTTAAATTTCTTTTAATATATATAAATATTTTAGAGTTAAATGCTTGGAAAATACTTCAAATTAGAGCATATAGGAAGAGAGCATATGAGAGCATCTGCAGCTTCTAAATGCTCTCATATATGCTCTGAAAATAAATGTTGATTGGATGATAAAATTTAAAAAGCTTCCTCATATGCTCTTCCAATCAAGGCATAAAATAATATTGAGAATACTGATACAAAATCATCCAACTATATAATGGTTTGTATTAAAAACAAATATCCTATATATTATTCGAACATAAATTTTGAAAATTATTTTAAATTCAATGTTATAAATTTTAGTAGTTAAAAATACATTCAAATCTACTGTTATTAGAAACAATTTAAAAGTGGACGATTCTTTTTGTAAAAAAACATATAGTGGATTATTAGTGGATTTATTACTTAAAAATAAAAGAATCAAATCTCATAATTTTATGTGAGATTGCAGATATAATTTGTTAAAGAAATATAACAGCTTTCCTAATTCACCAAAGTTCATTAATAACATTTAAATACACTCATGAACTCAAATCTTTTCAATCCCCTTTATAATAAAACGGAAGTACACAACATTTTTTTGTAGACTATATCATTTTAATAAATTAGTTACAAATAGGTTATAGATTAATTGATTACAAGTTAAATAGTAGGTGCAACCTTAATTTATTTTCGGAAGATTTTATTACTATTTCGAAAATCTTAAAAGATAATATTCTAAAGAATCATGATATCATCTAACTTACCATATTAATTTCCTTTATCAAATTATTCATCAAATAAATCCTTTTATATCTAAGTTAACATATTAATTTGTTAATTATCATTATATTTCAGCTCTCATTTTTATATATGAGTCTATTTTGTGAAACAAATAAATTATCATTTTAATTATTATAATTTCAAAAATAGTGTTATTTCCGGATATACCATAAATTGAATTTTCAAAAACAAATATAAATTATTCAATCTATAAAATATTCAAGTTTTAGTAATATTATTCTTTAAAAATAATATCTATTGAATTAAAAAAATTATTTGTAACGGGTAAAAATTTGAATACTTAAATTCGATTTCATATTTTTTTTAAGTTTTATAATTTTAAATAATATAATACATTTTAAATAGTTTATTTTGAAATATTTTAAAATAGTGAAACTTGATATAAAAGTTAGGAACTATAAACACTCTAATTTGATTTGTTATAGCAATGTCAATAATATTTCACTATAATATGAAAGAATTTCAAGAAACCAAGTATTTAAACAAAAAGTATAACAATATATTTAATTACTCATAATATAATAACTCGCTTTTTAAAAACCAAATTTACAAAATTATGTCTTATAATGACATTCAAGTCATGATGTAAAATATATATTGTTGAAATAATTTCACATACATAAACTAATACAACATATTAAAATTTTATTTTAAAATATAAAATATACAAAATTTTATATAATATAAAATTTAATCGGTGTTATAGCACAAATACTTATCTAGAATCATTAACAATATAAAACTTACAAAATATATATCTTTTTCAAGCCATCATATTTAGCATATGATTTTATTGCATAATATTTTATCCAAAAAAACTTTTTAAAACAATCACATAAATTATATATTATATAAAAAATACAATATAAATAAAATGAATCTCAATCTGTGCTCTATCACGAGTTTTAATCTAGTTATTATAGAATTTGAGTAGATTTGTGTAGTGACAACAAATTTGGTCTATTTTAATATATACTTCTCAGTTCTGATATAAGATAACAGAAGATATTTTCAGTCAAACAAATTTATCCTACCCTAGTTATTAGAGAATAACGTGTGATTTGTTTATTTTAAGTCAGAGATTTAGCAATTTTTAATACTAGGTAGTATCCCGTGCTATAGCACGGGCAAAGTATTTTTATATAATTATATTATTTTAAATATATAATTTAAGTATTTGTACACTATTGCTATGAAATCAAAAAATCAGATTTCATTTTGGTCTTATTTTGGATTATTACGCGTATATAACCTAGACGTATCTACTTTTGAATGGGAAACATGTTTTTTCCCGTCTTATTTTATCATGTCCCGTTTCGTCTTCTCTCGTCCCATATCCATCAGAATTTTTCTGTCTTATTGTAACACTTCGACCGTCACCTTGCTTAGTGGCCTCAGGTCCACTCCCGCCATGTGTCCATTTCGCTTAATGGGCTCATGTCCACTCCCGCCCCGTGTGCCCACCCATATCGAACGGCCGATTTGCTACGTTCAGGAGGTTTTAAAATTTTGTTTTCCGTCCCCACAAATCACCACATAATATTTTCCTATGTTTTGTCTTCACTCGCACAGTTCCGACAATTACTTCCGGAAGGTCACCCATCATGAATCTACTACAGCTCAAACATGCTTTACTCTAGATTATTCTCAGGAACCTTGACAAAAGATAACTGCACTTTGGTGACATAGGTGGTCAAATCAATTTTTTAAAATCTCTCCGCAAACCGAGATGTCATACTTATGATCGTTTTCTTTTAAATAATCACTTATTATGCTATATTTTTAATAGAGATTGGGTATAGACGAAATACTTGAATTCTTCTTGAATATTTAATTTTTATTTAGTTAATTAGAATTACCGAAAAGAATTACAATTTTAATAAACTATCTAAGTTATTATAAAGTGGCTAATTAATTCACAAAATCTATAAAGTATCCAATTGAATATTTAATTTTTATAGTTAGTGGAAATTATACTTCTTAAAACATCAAGAAATATTTTCAAAAATATCCAAAATTCTCAAAATATCCATCTCATATTATTTCTTTATATGTCACATAGTGAATTTAAAAAAAAAATTGTTTAAGTGCAATTTGTTTTGTTATAAGAATTATCCGTTTCCGTCGCACATCCTCTATTTCTCATTATAATACCATAAATAGCCGGACATAGTCATAATTTCATTTACATAATACATCAATTTTTTAGTTTTATATGTTTTCTGTTTAATTGCACACAAAAAATAAGTTTTTTATTTATTAGGTGTTTACAATAATGATTTCTCATGAAATTTAATTTATTGCATAATGGATTTCAACAAAGACAGTGATGATGAATCATAAAATAAATTGTTGCATGGACTGCTGATGGTAGAACAATAAGATATTTATATTCTCAAATTTTTCTTGTTTGGGTCATCTGATAGAACCAAAAATAGTTTAAGAACCGAAAGTAACCAAGAACAACAATAAACACCAAGAACATTATTCCTCGGCATGCACTTGATCATGAAGCCAAGATAACCCTCTGAGTGCTAAATATGACTGAAACCTACTGTTCCTCGTAATACTATTCACGATAGTAATTGCCACCTTATTTGCCGGAACAGCCACCTGATGATAGTCCCAAAAATTGGAGCGATCCAGCCACCTTATTCTCATATTTATTTCTGATTTTTTATTTTTAAAATTTTTGATAAACATTAATAACATGATGTTGTGGTTTTGTTTAATTTAAACTTTTTCATATAAATTAACTTAATATTAATTTTCTTTCTCATATAAAAATTTAAATTCGAAAAATGAGTTAGAATCGTATTATTTTAAATGTATAAAATAACTATTTGTATAAAATTGATATTAAATCTAAATATTGGATTTCAATTAAGTTTTAGTTTGAATTATTGTACATATATAACATAGACATATCTACTTTATAACATGAAATATTTACTGTCTCGTCCCATCCTATCCCGTCTTGTCCTGTCCCGTCTTCTCTCGTATCCATCATAATTTTTTTTTTGTCCTATGATCGTTCTCTTTAAATTATTACTCATTAGCCAATATTTATTAATAGGTACTCGGTAAAAAATTTAGACAGGATACTTGAGTTCTCCAATGAATATTTAACTTTTAGTTAGTTGAAATTATCTAAAAACAAATAATAATACTCAAAAACTATCTAATTATTTTTAAAAATACCCAAAAACTATCAACTCGTTCCAAATTGGATCGTTACCTGTCGCATAGTCAACCCTTACCTAAATTACTGTATCTATATACATAATCACAAAAACAATGCGTTTCGTAGTTGGTAACAATATCTAATTTTATTGAATTGTGAATTTTAAATTAAATAATCTGTTTCTTTCCTAAATCCTTAGAACCTGGTCTTTCTCGAACCCGGTCTTTTTCGAAGAGAGGTATAATTTGTAACGTCGTCAAAAAAATAAACCAAAAAAATACAATGTGGCATAACTACATAATTTAACTTACATAAGGAATTTGTAACTAATTAATTTAACTTACATAAGGCATTTTAAATTAGAAAATGCAGATCGTAACTTACATAAGGCATTTACTACTCAGTACTTGATTTGGTTAGTGAGAAAAACACGAAAATAGAACTCCGAAAACTTAAAGCAAAATAAATGAAATAAAATACTGTTTTGGTAAAGTGGAGTAAAGCAAAGTTATTATCTTATTTTATCAGCATAAAGATTTGGGCCTTAACCAAAAAAAAAAAGATTTGAGACTAATACAAATAGGCTTTTTAAACCTTTGATGCTAAAACATCAGCTTCTTCAATTGTGGCCATAATTCCGTCATTTGCCTGACAAATGATACATGAGTCATACTGCATATAAGGGGCCATTGAGGTTAAAATAGGTTTGGATTTTTTTTGCTTATGATAGTTTTCAATTGTGGTGTAGCGAGTGCTTATTGATTGTGTGAATGACACATTTATATAGTGTTTGAGATGATGGTAGAATGGTAGGGTTTTTTTCATCGTGAGTTAATACAATCTTGATGAGAAAGTTTAATTTGAAGATATTGAAATAACTTACTCACCGGATTTGGCAAGTTTATAAGATATTGTAAGATCCGATTTGTTTTGATTTAGAGAAGATTCATTAGGTATATATGTCAAATATGCTCGGTTATAGTAAATTTAGTTTGATTATGAAGCGAATGAAATGTACATTTCCATTTGCGATATGTGAATCGAAAATGTATTATAGGAAGGTTGTATGTTGGATTTCAATTTATATATTAAATGATTGCGAGATCTTAGGAGTATTAACACATTCTTTCTATGTTGACTATT
>NC_025689.1:22425112-22426353 GCF_000633955.1 Camelina sativa
GATTATGAAGCGAATGAAATGTACATTTCCATTTGCGATATGTGAATCGAAAATGTATTATAGGAAGGTTGTATGTTGGATTTCAATTTATATATTAAATGATTGCGAGATCTTAGGAGTATTAACACATTCTTTCTATGTTGACTATTGTGTTGCTATATTTTAGGATGTAAATGTAAAACAACCTTATTTGGTAAGATTCTGTTTGATTTGATTAAATGCATATTAGCATACGATTTTTGGTAGATATATTCCTTTCACGTTTATTTTGGCATTAATGTGGTGTGAGTTAATAATTGGGTTTTCTGTAGATATATTCTTTTTTTTGTTGTTGCTAAATATGTGGAAAAAAAATGTTAATGCAAAAATATGAATATAGATTTTGACGGCCAAGATAAAAGTGAAGCAATGGTCCAGATTAAAGAAGAAGATCCGAAATATCATAACCGGGTCGTTAGGATCCGCGCGTTTATCCGTTTACCCTGTTTAGATAATGACGGTTTTATCCTTTTCGTAAAATAATTAATTGGTCATAACTCCAATGGCATTGTATTGTAAATTTTTACAAAACAAAATTTTTTTTCAGGCAACGTTTTTCTTTTAATAGTAGGGATTAAAAAACATTCCAATTCGAGTTTAGAAAATTAATACAATCTTTGATAAATCTATAAATAAGGTACTCATGACTAGGCCTGGGACAAAATAACTGGATCCGCCGGATATCCGGATCCGTATCCGGTATCCGATCCGAAAACCCGGATATCCGGTAAAACGGATCCGGATTCGGATCTTATATTTCACTATCCGGCCGGATACGGATACGGATCCGGATACTTAAAAAAATTCGGGTCGGATATCCGGATCCGCCCAAATGTATATTATATTATATTTTTAAGATATATTTATTAGATGTGAAATAAACACGTATATGTAGNTATAAGTCGTTTTTGGTTGTGTGGCTTGTTGTAGGGCGTTTCTGGGCTGTTTCAGACGTTAGGAGGGTCTCAACTGGTTGTATTGGTTGTTATAATCAGTTGATAAGGTGAGTGCATGACCATGGCTTATCTAAGCCTGAGAATCCTTTGTTGTTCTTGCTTGATTGGTGGTGCTTTGTGGTGTTGTTCTTGCTTGATTGGTGGTGTTAGTGGTGTTGTTCTTGCTTGTGGTGGTTGTTTTATGGTTCTTATAGGTTCATGAAGGTTTTGGGTGAGGTTGGAACGGATTGGAGATGATTGGAAATG
>NC_025689.1:22426413-22427027 GCF_000633955.1 Camelina sativa
TTGGTATTAGAGCCCTTACGGTTCTAGGTTTGGGTTCACTAGGTTTCGGTTGTGATGTTTGGGATTGCATGTCTAGATTGATTATGTGAGTTAGTCAATTGTGTGTGGCATGGAGTCCTAGAACATCCTCTTCGAGCCGACTGTGTGATTCCACAGTGAGTTTATGTTTCTATGTTATATTAGAAATTGTTGCTTAGTCTTCTGTTCATGGTAGTGCAGATGGCTAGAGATGATGCTGTTGCTGGTCGTGGTCATGGACGCGAACGTGGTCGTGGACGCAGACGTGGTCGTGGTATGGGCAGAGTCCCAGAGGCTAGTGAGGCCGAGGACCAGAGTGTGACAGTTGAGGGTGTTGGCGAGTCGCAGGATGTTCCGGGGGATTCAAGGAGTGTGGCCGGAGGGGGCGGTGTTGATGCTCCAGTGGCTGATGATGCTAGGGCTCCAGGTGTGGGAGTTCCAGCGAGAGGAGTCCCTGGTACTGACTTTGCCGCTATGCCAGCACAGGTGTTGGAGCGGTTACCACCAGTGGTACCGGCTCAGGCTCAGGTAGTGCCACCAGTGGTGGCGGAGGAGCGGCAGCCAGTGGCTGCAGATGTGGAAGTTCATGGACGTTA
>NC_025689.1:22429343-22431027 GCF_000633955.1 Camelina sativa
ACTGTGAAGAACAAGTACCCTCTTCCTAGGATCGATGAGTTGTTGGATCAGTTGAGGGGTGCTACTTGGTTCTCTAAGGTAGATCTGGCGTCGGGTTATCATCAGATACCGATAGATGAGGCAGATGTGAGGAAGACTGCTTTCAGGATGAGATATGGGCATTATGAGTTTGTGGTGATGCCTTTCGGGTTGACTAACGCACCAGCAGCGTTATGAGATTGATGAACAGCGTGTTTCAGGAGTTTCTGGATGTGTCTGTCATCATTTTCATCGACGATATCCTAGTATATTCCAAGAGTCCTGAGGAGCATGCAGTGCATTTGAGGGCAGTTCGGGAGAAGCTGCGGGAGCAGAAGTTGTTTGCAAAGTTGAGCAAGTGTAGTTTCTGGCAGCGTGAGATGGGATTTCTAGGTCATATTGTTTCTGCAGAGGGGGTTTCTGTGGATCCAGAGAAGATTCAGGTTATCAGAGATTGGCCTAGACCGCAGAATGCCACAGAGATCAGGAGTTTCCTTGGGTTGGCAGGTTACTACAGGAGGTTTGTGTAGGATTTTGCAAGTAGAGCACGCCCTATGACTAAGTTGACAGGGAAGGATGTTTCTTTTGTTTGGTCACAGGAGTGTGAGGAGGTCTTTGAAAGCCTTAAGGAGATGTTGACTACTACGCCAGTGTTGGCTTTGCCTGAGCAGGGAGAACCCTATGTGGTTTATACTGATGCATCTAGAGTTGGTTTGGGGTGTGTGCTGATGCAACATGGGAAGGTGATTGCCTATGCTTCGCAGCAGTTGCGGAAGCATGAGGGAAACTATCCTACTCATGATTTGGAGATGGCTGCTGTAGTTTTTGCCCTGAAGATTTGGAGATCTTATCTTTATGGTGCAAAGGTACGGGTGTTTACAGATCATAAGAGCCTGAAGTATATAGTCACTCAGCCTGAGTTGAATTTGAGACAGAGGCGGTGGATGGAGCTTGTGGCGGATTATGATTTGGAGATAGCCTATCACCCTGGTAAGGCTAACATGGTTGCAGATGCTCTGAGTCGGAAGAGGGTAGCTTCAGCTCAGGAGCCGGAGATGGTGTCTCTGGTAGGAGAGATCAGTGCTTTGAGCTTGTGTGCTGTTTCACAGGAACCATTGGGTTTGGAAGCAGTGGATAGAGCAGATCTTCTAAGTAGGGTGCGGTTGGCTCAGAAGAAGGATTTGGGGCTGGTGAATGCCTCAAAAGATGTGGATTCAGAGTATCAGGTCTCAGATAATGGTACTATCTTGGTGAACGGTCGGGTTTGTGTGCCCAAGGATGAGGAATTGAGACAGGAGATCCTGAGGGAGGCTCATGCGAGCAGATTTTCTATTCATCTAGGAGCGACTAAGATGTACCGTGATCTCAAGAGGTACTATCACTGGGTCGGGATTAAGAAGGATGTAGCTAGTTGGGTCTCGAGGTGTGATGTGTGTCATCTAGTGAAGGCTGAGCATCAGATTCCTGGCGGTCTACTGAAGAGTTTACCCATTCCTGAGTGGAAGTGGGATATGATCACCATGGATTTTGTGCTAGGATTGCCAGTGTCACGGACCTTTGATGCTATTTGGGTCATTGTGGACCGGTTGACTAAGTCAGCACATTTTCTGGCCATTAAGAAGACTGATGGAGCAGCGGTCTTGGCTAAGAAGTATGTGAGGGAGAT
>NC_025689.1:22432126-22433290 GCF_000633955.1 Camelina sativa
GGGTTCTCAAGATGAACATGAAGGAGGCTCAGGATAGGCAGAGGAGTTATGCTGATAGGAGGAGGAGAGATCTTGAGTTTCAGGTAGGAGACAGAGTGTACCTCAAGATGGCAATGTTGCGGGGTCCGAACAAGTCAATGTCAGAGACGAAGTTGAGTCCGAGGTATATGGGACCGTTCAGAGTGATTGAGCGGGTTGGACCAGTGGCATATAGACTGGAGTTACCTGAGGTTATGCGTGCATTCCATAAGGTTTTCCATGTGTCTATGTTGCAGAAGTGTCTCCGTGAAGGTGAGCACGTGTTGGCTAAGATTCCAGAGGATCTTCAGCCTAACATGACATTGGAGGTGAGACCAGTTAGGGTTCTCGAGAGGAGGATCAAGGAACTTCGGAAGAAAAAGATTCTTTTGATGAGAGTCTTGTGGGACTGTGATGATGTTGAGGAGCAGACTTGGGAGCCTGAGGCGAAGATGAAGGCAAGATTCAAGAAGTGGTATGAGAAGCAAGCCGCGACTTGAGCTTGTTTAGCCTAGTCCCATCTGTAATCCGTGGCTGGAGCGGAAATGGAGTATTCCAGTCCATCTCTCTTGTTTACTCGGTCGCTTGGGGAGGTTGGTTGTGCGACTCAGTAACAAGATGAGGTGGTGCTCGGGGTACAAAGTTTCCGTGAGCGAGGTTTTGGAGGAAAGTTTCCTGAAATAGAAATTTCCAAAAATAGAAAGTGCTAAATATGGAAAGTTTTTCGGGAGTTGGAATTTGTCCATTTTTAGCGGTGGAGAGCCTTAAAGGGGCTTGTGTGGCCTTAGTGACGGACTTTTGAGTCAGTGTGCCCGTGTGTGGCGGTCTTTTTAGATATTGTGTGGCCTTTGTGGCGGGCTGTTTAGCCATTGTGTGGCCTTTGTGGCGGGCTGTTTAGCCGATTGTTTGGCCTTTGTGGTGGGCTATTTAGCCAATTGTTTAGCCTTTGTGGCAGGCTGTTTAGCCAGAGTGCCTGTTTAGGCGGTCCTTCGGGACAGATGGTCTTTGTGACGGTCCTTCGGGACGAGTGGCCTTGGTGGCGGTCCTTTTTAGGACATTTGTTTGGCCTTGGTGGCAGTCCTGTTTAGGACATTTTTTTGGCCTTGGTGGCGGTCCTGTTTAGGACATTTGTTTGGCCTTGGTGGC
>NC_025689.1:22433329-22446279 GCF_000633955.1 Camelina sativa
ATTGAGATGTTTTACGCAAGCCACAGGAAGGAAACCTGGATAGGGATAGGACTCAGACGTGTTCAGAATTGTTTGCTCGCGACTCTTGGAGGACTTAGGTTCTCCTAGTACTGCCATATTCAGAGACTTTGTGGCTTGGGAATATGGTTGGTATATCAACTTTGGATGACGATCCGGGGGGCGCTGTAGGGTGGCAACCCGAGAGACGAGTTGGATTTTTTCTTATATTATATGGCATGCGGGTTTAGGCCCGATGAGGAGCCAATATTATGGCATGCAGACTTAGGTCTGATGAGGAGCCAACAAAAACTCAAGGTTTAGGCCTATGGGTAAAGGAAAGTCCAAAAGTCGAGAGCGAATGAAGCATGGAGCGTGAGTCTATCGCCTAGAGGGGACCTTCTGTAGATCAGTCGGAGGAGTGCGGGCCGTGGAGACGGTTGCACGAGAGTCCTTGGCTGATGGTCGTATGAGATTCGAGGACGAATCTAGATTAGTGGGGGAGAATTGTAACACCCGCAAACCAATTTTTGGTAAATTGGTGGGGGTGTCGATCGACACCACAAGAGGTGTCGATCGACACTATTTGTTTCGGGTTCGACCGCTTTGATCTAATTATCGATTTCTGGCCGGTTTGGTTTAAGGAAACCATCGAACCGAGGTTTAAAAGGGGGAAAACAACCTAGGGTCGTGTGTTTTGTTGATTTACGCCGCTTGAGAGAAAGACAAAAGGAGAAAACAGTTCCTAAAGGTTCTTGAGTGAGTTTGTGAGATTTCAAGGTGTTTTTGGTGAGATCTTGCTGTAGGAGTGAAGATCCAGGGCTAGGAACGTGTTAGAAGGTTGCTGAGAGTGTTGGATTCGTTTCTTTTGGTCTGAATCTTCCTGCAAAGAGGTGAGTGCATGACCATGGCTTATCTAAGCTAGGATCTCTAGTTTTTATGTGATTTGGTGCTTATGTGGTTGTTTCTTTGAGTTCTCTATGGTATTTCGTCGCTGCTTTGGCTGGGTTTGGCTTCTAGGAATGCATGGAGCGGATTGGAGAAGATTGGAGGCGAAATTCGGAGTTTTTGATCGAAGGAAATCGCTGCTCGGCATCGGTGTCGGTTGACACCAGTTGGGGTGTTGGTCGACACCAACGCGAGGACGGCTCGAGACTTTGGCGAGTGTCGATCGATGCCATGTGGAGATGTTGGTCGATCCAAACTAGGGTTTTTGGGAGTGTCGGGCAGGGTGTCGGTCGACACCAGATTGTCAGTGTCGATCGACACCATCTGGTGTCGGTCGACACCCTTCTTTCAGCTACAACGGATGTTGCATGATTTGTGTATTGCCTGGTTTGTTTTATTGATTGTTGATTGTGGCATGTAGAGATCTTATTGCTTGTGTGTATAGCCCAGTAGATGGGAGGATTGCTTCACTGAGTGTTTATCAAATACTCATGCATCTCAATTTGTGTTTGTGGTGCAGGTAAAGGCAAAGTGTGATGAAGAGGAGGATGTTCTAGGGACTCGATAGGATGTTGTTTGGCATTGTTAGGTTGCTAGAGTTGAGTCATTAGAAACATTGCTAGGTTACTGGTTTCATGTTTCTTGTTGTTTGGTATTTGGATATTGCTTATGCTATGATATTGGATTGTTATTGGATTATTATTGGATTATTATTGGATATTGGTTTTGTTATTCCGCTGTTGATTGTGAATGTGGTTAGGTGGCTAGTGGATATGGGACCACTAGTTGTAGTTTATTTATATATATATTATTTATTATTTATTAAAAAAAAAGGTCGGTCTTTTCAGTGTGGAACTTGGTCGTCTCGAACGGATGTTAGGATTACTGGTTCTACAACTTTGTTTTATGTTTTGGATTGTTGCTGAAATTGGCATTATGTTATTTATTTATTCGTTATTGATTTATTGGAACTGATTATGTTATCCGCTGTTATTGATTGTGGTTAGATTGCTAATGAGTAAGAAATTACTAGTTATTAGGATGTTAAAAAAAAAACGGATCAGCTTGTTTCATTTACTAAGATTTAAGGTCAAACCAAAATTAAATCTATACCAAATCATAGATGTTAGACTATGTTTTGCTTTGTTGACTAATTTTGATAATTATAATAAATATTTAATACCTTGTATAGATGCAGTAGAGGAAATCCAAGTAAAATATATATGCGCGCAGAGAAAAAAAACCAATCAAATCAATATGTAGGCAGTATATACATCCAATTATGATAAAAATTATTTTAGAAATAATTACATAAAGTTTCAATTTTTCATCTAATTTTACATTTTATTTACTACTTCAAATATATTATTTTCCTTATCGAGATTTAGTTGTTCATTTTTCTAATCTTTACATGTTGGAACGTAAGTTGACATTAAAATATTTCTATATTAACATACTAAAATATAATACGAGAACATTTTTTATAAAAATCAAGAATCCTAACCGAAATCGATATAAAATCTTAATTAAGTAATAATATTAGCAATCTCCAAGCATATAATGACATTTTATATATATATATATAATACTTCAAAAATATATTTGAATGTATACAAATCATCAAGAATTGAGTAATATATTTTCTACTAAATTTGTATACTCAAATTTAGTTACCAGTTTTCCTACTAGTTACATATATTTTCCACTAAATTATTTTCTAAACGATTATTCCTAAATCAAGAACCCAAACAGATATCAAAATGAAATCTTAATTAAATAAAATTAGCAATTCGCAACCATACAATAAAATTTATAATTTTTTGTTACCTAAAAAATATATTTGATAATTAGTAGAAAAATCATCAAGAACTATATTTTCTACTAACTTTGTCTATTCGAATTTAGTTTACCAATTTTCCTACTAACATATTTTTTTAACGATTATTTCTAAATCAAGAACTCAAAACAAAATTGAAATAAGATCTTATTAAGTAATATTAACAATCTACAACCATACATGACATTTCATAATTTTCAGTTACTTCAGAAATATCAAGAACTGATTATAATAGTTTCTATATTTTTTTATTCAAATTTAGTTTACCAGTTTTGCTATTAGTGATTCTTCCTACATCAAGAACCCAAACCGAAATCGAAAATAAACCTTAATTAGGTAATTTTAACAATCTACAACCATACAATGACATTTTATAATTTTTAGTTATTTAAAAAATAGATTTGATACCTAGCATACATATCATCAAGAACTGATTATAATATTTTCTACTAATTTTGTATATTTAAATTTAGTTTACTAATTTTCCGACTACAGTTACAAAATATTTTCTACAAAAATATACTATAAGCGATTATTCTTAAATCAAAACCCCAAACCCAAATCGAAATAAAATCTCAATTAAGTAAAATTAGCAATCTACAACCATACAATGACATTTTATAATTTTTCGTTACTTAATTTTGTATTTTCAAATTTAATTTACCCATTTATAAAGATTATTGTAATACCTCCATTTTAGGGACATGCGGAGAGATTTAACAGAACTAATTTGGCCATCAAAGTCATCAAAGTGCATTTATCTTGTTAGTCAAAAGTCCTGAAAGAATTCCACAATTAAATGTACTTATGCTGAAGTAGTTTCAAGCTGGTTGACCTTCCCAGAAGTAATTGTCAGAACTGTGCGAGTAAGGACAAAACACAGGAAAATATCATGTGGTGATTTGTAAGGTCGGTAAACAAGGTTTTAAAGCCTACCGGACGTAGCAAACCGACCGTCGGATATGGATAGACCCACGGGCCATGAATAGAATGGGACCCAATAACAAAAGAAGGATCTATAGGTCGAGAGTAGATATGAGACCCACTAAGAGATATGACAGTCGGAGCGCTACAATTATTTCTAAATCAAGAATTCAAACCGAAATCGAAATGAGACCTTCTTAAGTAATATTAACAATCTACAACCATACAACTTCGTCATACTCAACCATGGTTGTAGATTGTAAATGGATTATTCCTTAATTAAATAATATTAGCAATCAATATTTTTAGTTATTTGATACCTAGTATAAAAATCATCAGAACTAATATGATTAAAATATTTTCTACTAAGTTTGTATATTAAAATTTAGTTTACCAATTTTGCCATTGTCCAAACAATCATGATATGCATTTTGACACACCTTTAAATATTGTGATACAATAGTTGATAAACCCACAAAGAGAAAAACAAACAAACAAACAAAAACAAAGAAGATGTCGAGTATGATCAAGATAACAATGGTGATGATGGCTTTGGTACTAATGGGCGTGAGAGCAAAAGCTGTGACTCAATGTCAAGAAACAGAATGCAAGTTCGACTGCGGAAACATTCATCATATGGCTTGTACTGGCTGTGTCTTCGGATGCACTTCTCCTTTAACTTTGTTTTCATTATATAATATTTTTGATAAATGTATTCACTAAGGATGGTTATAACTTCTAGTTAATCTAATGATGATGCTTACAGGGGCAAATGGAATGTACTGGAACCCAAAGATGTGTTATTTTGGTTGCTCTGGACGTTGTGGTAGAGACATGAACTGTCGCCAACGTTGTAAGACATGTTGTCATTGGCGGTCCCCTGGTGCCTCTACAACTGTGATTTGAGATTCATATGTATTTACACTTGTGGAACTTTTGGCATATCTTCAATCTTGTTATTTGACATACTAATAAAAGGATCACTCTTTTTCATTTCTCAAACCAATTTCTTTGAAGTTCGAAGAGAGTAAGCCATTCTATAGGGTACATATGAGTGAGTTGTATCATATTATCTTTTTACCACTAAACGCAACTTGTAAATTGTAGTATATTTTTTTCATTCATATATGAAAAGAGAAATGTCGTCAATAAAATACCAAAACTATATTAGAAGACTCAGAACAACAGAACGTGATCAATCTCTCTCTCTCTCTCTCTCATAACTTAGGCTCACGGCGTTTTCCTAGATTCTAAAGTTACAGTTGAGGAATCTCCTTGCTTCTTCTTCGTCGTTGCAACTTCATCAATACCTTCAGAGGAATTCACCTCACTATGACTTCTTTTCTTTGGTTTTGTCTTTGACGCGCTATTATCCTCTTTCATCTCTGTCTCTTTATCCAACTCCATCGAGGTTTTTTCCAGGTTTGATGAAGAATAAAAAGGGGGTTCTCGCCCACTTAGATGACAAAAGACACGTTCAACTGTTTCGTTTATTTCTTTCCCCAACCCATCCTTCTCAAGAATCAGATCCCAAACTGATTTTGATGCCTTCTCTAGCACTGGCCCTCTGCCCACAACCATTGTAAAATTTCATTAACACATTTTTTCCAACAGCAAACTAAAACCAAGAAGATTGATAGTACAGAACATAAGACAATCAGTGTATGTTAGTATGCATACAGGTAGCTCCAACGGATAGAGATCATTACCTATCGTGAATGCACTATATTATTCAATCAGCTCTACAAATGTGACATAGAAGTATGGAAAACAAACAATATCCATAAGTGCTTCTAAGAATGTAACGCAGAACAAGATCGATACCGCACCTCCATGGAACTTAGATCATTACTGGTTTCGATGATTCAATCAACTCAAATATTAGGTGGGGGATATAGCTAGGAGTATGAAGCAGAATTATACAAAACCGATATCCTTTTGTACTCATATCACCTATCATGAATTCCCTACATTAATCAATCAGCTCTAAGAATGTAACATACAACTATGGAAATCCGATATCCTCTGAGAATGTAACGCAGAACAAGATGGATACTAGACCTCCACGGAATTAAGATCATTGCCGATTCTGAATGATTTATAGTATTCATCCAGCTCTAAAATTAGGTGGGGACTTTACTACTTAATCATTATACTCAAAACTAGTAATCCAGAGCCTAAGTATATGAGTTGAGATATGTAAAGGAGAAAACTTTACTCGAGTTCTTGACGAAGAGCATCAAAGAGTTCTCTTTTAGTCTGTTTCTCAGCACCAGGTGTGTTAAGAACTTTACTCTCCTCAGCCATTTTAATCGTTGTACTCTTCAACTCTTCCTATTCACACAACCACAACAACAACAACATAAAAACATTAACTTTATGATTTTGAATTGAATCATAAACAACAAAAAGTCACAAACTTTAAAAACTCAAAAATCAAAATCTAAGAACTTTACATTGGCTTTAAGCTGATTGATGATCCTTAATCGAAGAGCATCGATGGTACCATCGTTCATAAGATGTTCAAGAACGTCTTCTGGTTTAATCACCGAAGAAGACGACATTGTTCTTCAAAAACCCTAAAAGTGTTTTGTCACCCAATTCCAACGATTCCTTAAGCTACCGTAGACAGATACAAAGAATCGTAGCTGATACAGATTCGATTTTTGAGATACCCAGAAGCTGAGAATCCAAATTCGATTCGATTCGATAGAGAGAGTAGTAATCAAAGATTGAAAACGAGTTTCTTACGACGGGAGAAAACTTTCTAGCTTCTTTAACTCTAATTGGGATTTTGGTTTTCAGTCTCATCCTTAAATGAAAACATTCGGTTTTCCTAAACCGAATTAAACCAAAAATATACTCACACAAAACCGAATTAAAAAGTTCTTGAGGTGTGTGTGTGTGTTTTACTTATTGGATAGGTTTTGTGGCCTTCTAAATCGTTAAGTTTTTGCAATTTTACTTATTTTTTACTTTTTTTTCACTGGAGTTTTATTAATTTCAACAAGAAGCCAATACAAACGAAGCCTAAAAACCCAAAGAAAGGGTACAAGAGCACAGCCAAATTATACAGAAAAAAAAACAACCCGAATAGAATAAGGAAAACCAAATCTCTCAATCCTCGTTCTAAGAACATTTACACTTAACGCGCGACCTAGCGAAGCCATGAGTGCAATCCGGTCACCTTAAACTTCCTAATATCTAACCTATTTTTATTTTTATTAAACTGTAACTAAAAACAAACATACAAAACAAAAGGTCTAAGGCCTCGACCAACAAAGGAAAGCCCAATCCAAGAAGGAAACCCAAGCTTGAAGGAAGAGATATTGATTTGTTGAGGAGTCATCACAGATCCACGTGGGACACTTAGAAAAGTGAAGACATGGACAGCCAAAGATTATGTCGTCACCGGTTACCATCTACCACCGGAAGGAACTCCAAACCACCGGAAACCGCTGAAAATCATCGATTCTTCAAAATTCGGTAAGATCCGATGAGGGATAATTTGGAGAACTCTATCAATTTTTGTTAAACTTCAACTTCTAATCTGCAAATGAAAGAACTTCCCAAGCCTCTCAGCTTCCAATTCTCAGAAAAACCAACGGCGTAGAGATTAAACCGATTTAGCTTTCACCAACCCTAAAAACAGAGAAAAACAATTGATCAAAAAGCTCCAGCAAGAAAAAATTTCTCAATTCGTTATCAATCCAAGGACACCAACCGCGACGTCAAGCACCACCTCAATTCGTTTTTTTAAAAACAAACCCAATAAGCATGAAAAACGAAAGAAGTCCTTTAAACAAAGGAGGCTCAAAGAATTATGCAATCAGATCTATGAATTGAAATAAAATTAAGATCACCCAAACCAAAAGCATGCGAATCAATTGACCAAAGGATAACTTCCGGAAAAAACCGAAGCGAAAACTAGATGAATCACCGAGAAACAGGATGGTGAAACCCTAGACGAAATCCAGTCATAACGTCGCCGAGGGGACCAACATATACCAGAATCAAAGCCGAACATAACGTTGCCGAGGAGGCCAACGCATGCCGGAAGCAAAGCCAGACATGAAATCGCCGAGGGGGCCAACTCATGCCGGAAGCAAAGCCGAACATGAAATTGCCGAATGGGCCAACTCATGCCGGAAGCAAAGCCATCCATCACCGTTAAAGAAAACGGTCGATGACGGAAACAAAACCCGACCCAAACACACACATAAGAAGCCGATGTTGGACGGATTGAACACCGATGAGAGTTTCTCTCTCTGAAAAATTTGAGAGAGAGAAACATTGAGAAACAGTATTTCCATTATGATGCTTCTCGCTTAAAAAGATACCTATGAAGTTATACTGTTTCTCTCTCTTCTCTCTTCTATGATTAAAAAGATACCTATGAACTTTCATCTTTGGAGCTTCAATTTAATATAATAGTTATCAATATTTTAAAATTTGAGGATGTTGTAATTTTTTTATTTTGCAGTATTATTATGCATTTTTGTACGTCGGAGAATAAAATTGTAAAAAAATAATAATTTGGAGAATTTTTTGCACAAAACCTTTATTGGATAATCAAATCATGTATCTGGAAAGACACTTATCATTGAACTAAATTATAGTTTTAACGGATGTAAATTCTTTAAATATTGTGAAACATATCCTTTTGTGGTGTGAGATGATGATAGTTATGATGGATAGAATGCAAGAAGTTTCAATTACTCTTATGTTATTGTAATATAAGAGATGTAAATCCATAATGAGTGTGATGCAATCAATGAGGATATGAACACTAATTTAAGTCAAGCCAGATATGATAATGGTTTTGAACTAACACCCTAATGACAAATATGAAATGCAAAATGTAAAACTACTAATATAAGAGACAAAATGCAAGTAAACAGTATAAACAAAATAGAAATGATTCTAAACAGGAACAAGAACTAACAATGCTTATGAAATGAATGCAACATGATTAAACAGGAATGAAACATGAATGAAACAAGAAAGATGCAGAACAAAATAAGAACTCTGGAAGGAGCTCGAGCAAGCACTCAATCGTACGCTCGATCGAGTGACAGGTCGAGTGAATTGATACGAAGAACATAACCAAAATCAACAATCAAAACAGAACCAATTGCAAGCAAATCGAACAGGAAGCGAATAACAGTAATCAAACAGAGAAATCAATAAACAAAGAAGGCTCCTAGGGATGGAATCATGGGCTGGACTCAAGCTATGATTACCTAAACTGATCAACAAACCTCAATCGACAATGAGCTATCTCTAGACAATGATCTCATAAACTTAATAATCCATTCTCATGACAATATCAATCAAGTTAAGATACTCCTAGACCTAGTTCTCACTAGCTAAGACATATCGAAACAGGCATTAAAGATCCAGATCATTACATGTCAAAAATCACCTTAAACAACCAATCTCTTAGGTTAAGCATGATAATCTCTAGCATTAGCTTTATCTAACAACTTAAACAGTGGTATGATGATAAGAAGCTTAAGATCTATCTTTATTTTCTCAGATATAAGAACATCATAGATCACATCTAATCTAGAAGAGATAATTAAACAATCAAGCTTGATCAATCTAAACAACCATAATCCTTATCCAGCCTAATCCATCCCTAAGATCCTAACATAGTACTCAGATTGACTAAACATGATGAAAAAAATCATAAACCCAGAAATTAATGAAACTTGCATGATTAGAAAGATAAGTCAAAGATCTACAATATTGAAGAAGATAGCAAACTCAAATTCTTAATACTTTGAAAGTTATGGAACCAACAAGTATCAAAAATCTAGAGAAAAATACAAAAAATGGCTAAGGATCTAAGCAAAAAGTAAATATTTCCAAAAGGGTAAAAACTAGGTTTCCAAGATTTTTTTCTCTCTAAAGTGGCTTGTTGGGCGGCCATAGAATACATTAGGTTTATATAGGAGGGAAGGGAAGCCCTAAAATGGCTAGAAGACAAAATAGAGAGGCGGCTCGGTCAGCTCGACCATGTGCTCGGTCGAGTGCATGGTCGAGTGACCTCTTCTTGCGCTTCTTCCACCGGTCGAGTCCCTCTCCTCACACGGTCGAGTGTCTGGTCGAGTGTGGTGGTCGAGTGGACTTCCGGACCTTGGTTTTCTTCTGCTCTAGCTCCTTTGTCTGCTTCTCTTGCTAGCTCTATTCCTCCTTAGCACCTTTCCATGCTCCTTGGGGTCCAAATCACCTGTTTATGCTAGAAATCATGCAAATGCAATGCAATTCTACTCTAATGCACAAATTGTCCTTAAACTACTCAATGATGACCAAACTAGCTAGTAAATCATGCAAAAGGTGTAAATAAACTAAGGTAAGACATGGTGAACTATATGAACATCCACACCTCCAAACTTAGTCTTTGCTTGCCCTCAAGCAAATAAACAAGACATAAGTAGGAGAGTGAGGTTTGAAAGTGGGATCTCAGCACCTAAAGCTTGATAATAAACTAACTAGAATCAATGTCCAAGTTACTAGTACTATGATGCAAGGTGAATGAGCTTTACTTAAAGACATTAGACAAACCTATCACAACCTTAATTGATTCAAGCCTTAGACATCCACATGCATTCAGTTCAACCATTTCCTTTAACATTTATTAAGCAAGAACATGAATTAACTTATGCAATGCTTAAATTCATTTGGCTTGGTAATAAAAGGTTTAGAGACAATGATGATCTCTATTTAGAGTGGGGCTTATCAATATCAAGGTTCTCACATAAAAAAATGGATTGAGCTTTAGAAGAATGCTAAAGGTAAGAATACTTAGACACATACAAGAACAAAACCTTGTCTACCCAAAGGTACCCAAAGTATTTGATCCTAACATTCTAATCACAAATGGTCCTAGTTCTACCTTTTAGCTTCATCACTTTTCTTTTACCCTTTTCTCTTTTGTTTTTAAGCCTTAGGAGAGGTTTCTTAATTGAATCATCTAGTGGAATGGAGGTTTCTTTCTTATTTGCTATGTTCCCTTTTCTTCTTACTTCTTAAGACATAAAAGATTTTTTCTACACTCTTCTTTTCTTTCTTTCATTTCTTTGATTAGAATCATCTTCAACAATCTCATATTTCTCATTCTTTCACTAGAGCTTAATATTACTTAAACACATTCCCCTCCTAAAGACTTTACCCTTTTCTTTCTCTTTTCCCCTTTTCTTTTCTTTTTCAAACCAACCAAGTCTCAAATCCAAAAATTAAACCACCTACTCCTATCTAGCTTGAAAATTGCAAACTGGAACTATACAAGGCTTTACTCTTGTCAGCTCAAACCTAACACTTTCTACCAAGCTCAAACCCAAAAAATGCCTCACACACACAAGAATTAACATGGCTTGAAAGAAGGGTTGATTATGGGTAGGGGAAACTGATTTTAATGATGAATCAGCTACTTGGATCCACAAGAGTGATAAAAATGAGAAAGATGATCCAAATATGTATATTGTATCCATGAGTTTAAATCAATGCACAAATTGATAATTAAAAGGGTGAATTACTCAAATGGTACTCATTTTAGGTAATATTACCAGAATCTACAAAAAACTTTTTTATTACTAGAATGTTTCGGGTATTTTCAAAATACCCATCGTGCCCCTGTTTTATGTTACCGGAAAAAACGTTATTACAAAAATGACATTGTCACGTCAGACACCACGTCAGAAATCGCTGACGTGTAACCATAACTCAGCCGTAAAGCATTACATAGTATGTTGCAGCTGAGTTATAGGTATGTTGCGGCTGAGTTATCGGAAAAACATTTGAGTAAGTGCGGACGACTGACTTATGAAAATCTGGCTGAGTTATGCTCATAAGACAGCCAAGGGTTACGGCTGAGTTTTCACCTGATGGTTGAGTTGTCAAAATTTTGGCTGAGTTATCACTACGACACGGCTGAGTTACCATTTTCCGCCTGGCTGAGTTATGAAAAACGGCTGACTTATGAGATGTTGTTATGGCTGAGTTATGGTAAAAAAAACTATAACTCAGCCATCACAGGCTGACTTATTGACAACTCAACCTTTTGACGGCTGACTTATTAGCAAAAGATTAATTATTAGAATGTCATTCAGTTACGGCTGACTTATCAAACGATACAGATGAGTTACATATTTCAGTTGATGAAGCGGCTGAGTTTGGCAGCAATTTTTTTTGCTTTTTAATTACTATAATGTTTTTCATGTTGTGGCTGAGTTTTCATTAGGCCGAGTTATGGTATTGTTTGATGGCTGACTTGCCACGTCGGACGTAGCATCCATGTCAGCATTCCATGTCATCATTTTTTTTCTGCGGAAATACGAAACATCGTTTGACTCTTGTTCTTCAACTGGTTAAGAAGTGAACTATTTACCTTCTTATTCACCTTGTTCTTCTACTTCTTCACTTTCTTCTTCACCTTGTTCTTCTACTTCTTCTCCACCTTGTTCTTCATTATCTTCATTATCTTTCATGGATTCAGTTTCGGTACTAGTTCTGTCTGGTAATTGGATAAAGACACAGAGATATGTATTTAACTCCAACGATAGAGGGTGTATAGTTGTGCAGATAGATGGAGGCACAACACACGACAAGCTTGTGAAGCTTGTTCTTGAAGACTACGGATTGGACTCGTTTAGCCATGAGCTAAAGCTGAGCTACATGTTCTCGAACAGGGCAATGAAACATATGGCTCAAAGTAAAGTGGAAGACCCACCTACTCCGCCTCCTCAGAAGAAAGCTCATAAAGATGATAACTTTGCCGGATCGAAGATGAATCCGGAGGCTATTAGGTTGGAGGTGTCAACGCTAAAAATTGCTGTAGGACAACGATACTGATATGATCCTCCCAAAGAATCGGCACCTTTGAGTTGGTAGATAGATACACCTTGATTCTAAAGACAAGGAAGCCTCAAGAATAAGGATGGTGGAATGAATGGTTGCACAAGAGTTGCGGAAAGACTCTTGATATACCGGTTTGATCTTTCAGCCTCACACCAAAAGGATCGGATCTCTCAGCCTCGCACCAAGGAGATCAGGGTTTTGACTATTGGAATCACACCAAGTAGTCAGTTTTGATTGTTGGAATCACACCAAGCAATCAGTTTTGTTCACAAAGAACAGAAGAGAATCACTCTCAAAAAGAAAAGGTTTTGATAAAAAGTTGGATATATTATTTCAATGATCTTACATGAGTTTATATAGGATAAGAAAACTTGGTAACAAA
>NC_025689.1:22446474-22449858 GCF_000633955.1 Camelina sativa
GAGTTGCGGAAAGACTCTTGATATACCGGTTTGATCTTTCAGCCTCACACCAAAAGGATCGGATCTCTCAGCCTCGCACCAAGGAGATCAGGGTTTTGACTATTGGAATCACACCAAGCAGTCAGTTTTGATTGTTGGAATCACACCAAGCAATCAGTTTTGTTCACAAAGAACAGAAGAGAATCACTCTCAAAAAGAAAAGGTTTTGTTAAAAAGTTGGATATCTTATTTCAATGATCTTACATGAGTTTATATAGGATAAGAAAACTTGGTAACAAAGCCAAATATTAATTATTCTTGAAACTAAAAGACAATAAAGATAGATAGTTGAATGAAGATTCAACTCTTGGTGTTTCCCTTCCCAATGTGACTCTAGATGCATGTATCTCCAATTTTCGTCACTCTTCTTTGACCACAAAATAAATAGATTATTTTGGGCTTTCTTGGACTTGAATTAGGCTCAAAGTGGGCTGGACTTGATAGACATCATCCCCAATAGAATTTCCCATGCTCTCTTTGGCCATAAGCTCTTGAATAAGCCCATTAAGTACATTCCTTAGTTTCTTAGCTCTTTGACTCCTTGATCCAATTTGCTGATGAGAAACAACATGTGCTGTATCATTTCTTCATCTTGGGCTTAGTAGAAACACCTCCTGGTTGCCAAACATAATTCTGGAAGCACCTAAACCAATTGGACCTAAAACTCTTCATGTGAACAATTAGATTGACCTCCTTTGGCAAATGAAGTGTATCCTTGTATTCCTTGGACCAAATCTTCTGTTTCTGAGCTTGATGGAAACATAAGAGATCCATTGACATCCTCCAAGTGGTTTCGTATCGAAATTGTGGCTGAGTTGATATGTGGAACTCGATATTTGGCTCAGACGCGAAACTGGGACTGGGATAGATCCACTGACTTGAAATATCCATATCTTTCACGTATGAACTGATTTTAATGTCCTTCCAAATCTCAGTGATTCTAGGATGGATCAAGATTCCAGGAAAATTCGATTCATAACTTGAATCTTTCTGGCTTGGTCGGAACCCCCCTTTGAATGCTCGTAGGTCCAAATCACGTAGCCATGAGTTCACCTGATTTGTAAAATGAATAACTCCTTCATTTGAACTCTGATTGAACTGATTCCACTTCGAGATATGCTCTAAATGAGGTAAGAATGTATCCCAAATAGTCGTTTGGCTGGAAGAATTGATCTTCGACTTCGTTGGTGTTGAACAAGACTCAAGGATCTTCATGGATGGTCTCATGATCATATCATACCCCTCCTCTTCAAAAAGTTTCGTCCTCGAAACTGTCAGGCCATGGTTTGGAGAGTGTTGAACTGATTCTGGTGGCTTCTCTTTGAGGGAATATATGACTCCATATTGTTGACCATGAGGCAAAGTTGTAATGCTTTTAGTGAGACCTTTCTTGGTTCCTTCAAAATCCAAAACTTGCTCTACCTTGCTTGACCATAAATGGATCATTGGCTTTTCTCTCCTTGTTGGCGTAACAGCAGAATCATCCACACTTCCAAAGTTGTTGATGATCATGCCTTCCTTCTCGGCTTCCTCAATCTGATCTTTGCTGACCTCTTTGTGCTTTGGTTCCTCGGCTTCTGTTTGCTTACTCAGTGAATTTGTTATTTCCAACAGATTTTTCTGAACCAGCAACTCCTTATGCTCCTTTGGTGATGGTGACAAATCAAATACAACTTTATCTTCCTTAGAAACATGAGACGTCTTTTCTCGTTGGTAACTTGGCATGACAGTAGACGCTCCATCAGATGGTCTAGAAGTCCTCCTTAGAATATGATCTGAACTACGATGGTGATGGTTGGGAACATATCGTTTCCTCAAAATAGACTTCAATTCTGACCAAGTCTCAATAGGGTGTTTTCCATTTCTCCTCCTGCTTATCACCAAATGATCCCACCAAGTAATAGCATAATCACAAAATCCAGTGGCTTCAACTTGTACCTTCTTCATTTCGCAATAGTTTTGACAGCTAAAAACCGACTCAATCTTTTTTTCCCACTCTAGGTATGCATCTGGGTCGTTCCTGCCTTGGAAGGTAGGAATCTTTGACTTCAAACTACCCATGTTATCATCCAGTAGTCCTCTTGCTTCTCTAGCACTTCTTGGTCTCATGTGGCTCCCTCTTGATGATTGACTACTGTAATAATCATCAGCCCTTGCTATTGTAGGTTGATCTCTTTCTCTTATATGATGCAACATTTGTGGCTGTCTTTGTTGTGCCTCTGATTGAACTTCATCCAACCTCTTGTAGATTGCATTCATCTCAATTCTCATCAACCGTCGCATCTCTCCTATAAGTGCTTGAACTTGTTGATCAGTAGATATTTTTTTTTTATTAGAACGGGTTCCTCCCTTTTTTTTTTTTAATCAGAACGGGTTCTTCTCTTTTTTTCTTTTTTTTTCTCTCTTTTTTTTCGGACTGGATACAAAATTAAATAAATAAAGATGAAGAAGAAAAGAAAAAAAAAAGATGAAAAGATAGAAAGAAGATGAAAAGAAAGAAGATGAAAGATAGAAAGAAGATGAAAAGATAGAAAAGAAAGAAGATGAAAACATTAGAAGATGATAGAATGATAGATTACCAAACATAAAGGTGTGCTCTGATACCACTTGATATGATCCTCCCAAAGAATCGGCACCTTTGAGTTGGTAGATAGATACACCTTGATTCTAAAGACGAAGAAGCCTCAAGAATAAGGATGATGGAATGAATGGTTGCACAAGAGTTGCGGAAAGACTCTTGATATACCGGTTTGATCTTTCAGCCTCACACCAAAAGGACCGGATCTCTCAGCCTCGCACCAAGGAGATCAGGGTTTTAACTATTGGAATCACACCAAGTAGTCGGTTTTGATTGATGGAATCACACCAAGCAATCGGTTTTGTTCACAAAGAACAGAAAAGAATCACTCTCAAAAAGAAAAGGTTTTGATAAAAAGTTGGATATATTATTTCAATGATCTTACATGAGTTTATATAGGATAAGAAAACTTGGTAACAGCCAAATATTAATTATTCTTGAAACTAAAAGACAATAAAGATAGATAGTTGAATGAAGATTTAACTCTTGGTGTTTCCCTTCCCAAGGTGACTCTAGATGCATGTATCTCCAATTTTCGTCACTCTTCTTTGACCACAAAATAAAGAGATTATTTTGGGCTTTCTTGGACTTGAATTAGGCNTGAACTTCATCCAACCTCTTGTAGATTGCATTCATCTCAACTCCCATCAACCGTCGCATCTCTCCCATAAGTGCTTAAACTTGTTGATCAGTAGACATTTTTTTTTCATTAGAACGGGTTCTTCTTCTTTTTTTTTTTTTTATCAGAACGGTTTTTTTTTTTTTTT
>NC_025689.1:22449925-22457836 GCF_000633955.1 Camelina sativa
CATCATCCCCAATAGAATTTCCCATGCTCTCTTTGGCCATAAGCTCTTGAATAAGCCCATTAAGTACATTCCTTAGTTTCTTAGCTCTTTGACTCCTTGATCCAATTTGCTGATGAGAAACAACATGTGCTGTATCATTTCTTCATCTTGGGCTTAGTAGAAACACCTCCTGGTTGCAAAACATAATTCTGGAAGCACCTAAACCAATTGGACCTAAAACTCTTCATGTGAACAATTAGATTGACCTCCTTTGGCAAATAAAGTGTATCCTTGTATTTCTTGGACCAAATCTTCTGTTTCTGAGCTTGATGGAAAAATAAGAGATCCATTGAAATCCTCCAAGTGGTTTCGTATCGAAATTGTGGCTGAGTTGATCTGTGGAACTCGATATTTGGCTCAGACGCGAAACTGGGACTGGGATAGATCCACTGACTTGAAATATCCATATCTTTCACGTATGAACTGATTTTAATGTCCTTCCAAATCTCAGTGATTCTAGGATGGATCAAGATTCCAGGAAAATTCGATTCATAACTTGAATCTTTCTGGCTTGGTCGGAATCCCCCTTTGAATGCTCGTAGGTCCAAATCACGTAGCCATGAGTTCACCTAATTTGTAAAATGAATAACTCCTTCATTTGAACTCTGATTGAACTGATTCCACTTCGAGATATGCTCTAAATGAGGTAAGAATGTATCCCAAATAGTCGTTTGGCTGGAAGAATTGATCTTCGACTTCGTTGGTGTTGAACAAGACGCAAGGATCTTCATGGATGGTCTCATGATCATATCAGATACAGTAGCAAAAAGCAGTTCAGGAATCACGTGAAACTTATTTCGGTTAGGGATGAATTTGATTTTAATGTACCAACCTCAAATCCGAAACAAGTGATTTTTAGGTGTTGGGTTAAAGGATGTCTTTGGAGAGTTTGTGCATCTGTACAAGGCGATGACCCGGATTTTCTTGTTCGTGTATACGATTCGGAACACACATGTTCTGTGACGGAGCGTTCTACTAGATGCCGCCAATCAACAGCTGATGTATTGGCAGGTCTTTACAGGGACTATCTTGGTGATCTAGGTCCGGATGTTAAACCTAAAAGTGTCAGAGTCATTTTCAATAAGCAATTTAGTCTAAAGGTAATTACTATGTTTCGACTGACTTATTGATAATAATGGCTGAGTTATAGTTATGTATAGGCTGAGTTATTTACATTTTAATATGTGACTTATTGATAATAATGGCTGAGTTATTTACATTTTACGGCTCATTTACTGATTATTTACGGCTGACTTATTCGAATGTATTGGCTGAGTTATATATATATTATGGCTGATTTAACAGATGGGTTATTGGAAGGCATATCGAACGCTGCTGAATACAAGGCAGATCGATCAGGGAACTCATGAGGAAAATCCGGGTACAGTCACGCATCTTCAAATAGGTGATGAAGATAGATTCAAATATGTTTTTATTGCTTTTGGTGCGAGTATTGCTGGGTTTGCTTTCATGCGCAAAGTTGTTGTTGTCGATGGAACGTTTCTCCATGGTAGTTACAAAGGGACGTTTCTAACAGACCTAGCTCAGGATGGTAACTTTCAAATTTTTCCATTGGCTTTCGCTGTTGTTGACACTGAAAATGATGAGTCTTGGCGTTGGTTCTTTACACAACTCAAAGTTGCCATTCCAGACGAAAAGGATCTTGCGGTAATCTCCGATAGACATCAGTCAATAGGGAAAGCGATTCGTCAAGTGTATCCGTTGGCTTCACGTGGAATTTGCACTTACCATTTGTATAAGAACATCTTGGTGAAGTTCAAAGGAAAACATTTGTTCCCTCTGGTGAAAAAAGCGGCAAAGTGTTTTAGGCTAACTGATTTTAATGAGGCTTTCAATGAGATTGAAGCACGTCATCCCGAACTACATGGATACCTCCAACGAGCTGGTGTCCAAATGTGGGCGCGTGTTCATTTCCCGGGTGAAAGGTACAATTTAATGACAACAAATATTGTAGAATCAATGAACAATGCACTGTCAAATGCTAGAAGTCTTCCCATAGTTCGACTTCTAGAATCGATATGGGATATGATGGCCAGATGGTTTTCTGAATGGAGAGAGGATGCAAAATCGCAGCTAACAACGCTCACTCGAGGTGTTGAGAAACTGTTACACGTAAGTTTACATAAGTCAGTCGTCAATGTTGATAACTCAGTCATAACAGTTACAATATCTCAGCCATTATTGTTTCCTTATCTCAGCCATTACCATTATAGTTTTCATAACTCGGCCATTGTTGTTTCAATAACTCAGCCGTAATTGTTTTCATAACTCTCAGCCTAAACCGTTTTTTCTTAATAGGACCGTGTCACCGCAGCAAGACTTATGGAGGTACAAACGATTGATGCTGTACACGTGCAAGTGAAATATGGATCATCTTTGCATGTTGTAAATTTAGAAATAAAAAGTTGCACATGCCGTCGTTTCGACCACGAGAAAATACCATGCATCCATGCAATCGCAGCTGCAGAGCATATGGATGTGTCTCGTATATCCATGTGCGATCCAAAATTTAGGAGTGTAGATTTGGTTAACGGATGGGCTGGTTCAATCATGCCTCCAGATGAATCATTCGCTGCTCCTGAAGTTGTGGATAATCAGAAGTGCTTGCCTACGATTGTTGTGAACCAGCCAGGAAGGCCAAAGAAGCGTAGGATTAAATCATCTTTTGAAGTTGCCACTGAAAATAAACGCCCTAGGAAGCAACACGCATGTTCGCGATGTAAGCAAGTTGGGCACAATGCGAAAACTTGTGCTCTATAGTTAGGGAGATTTATTTTATTTTGTGTTATTACTCATCTGTCAAGTATTATAACTCAGCCATAACTCACTATAACTCAGCCTCAACTCACTATAACTCAGCCATCACATGAATCGATGAGACATTTTGTCCCATATAACTCAGCCGTCATAAAATATAACTCAGCCATATAATCAGTTGTAGAAATCAGTCGTTTTGTTTTCATATTGTTTCTTTTGATAACTAAGTCATAACTCATTATAACTCAGACATGACATGAATCGACTATATCTTTCGTTTTCCCGTAAAGCTATAACTCAAGCATGACATGAATCGACTATATCTTGTTGGACAAACTTCAAACATAAAAATTCGCTAAAATCGTTTTGATTAGTTTCCATTACACTTCATCCAAACAACAACAAAAAATATATAACGCCTAAACGGCAGATCTCTGGTCGGGGAGCCCGATCGAAAAGTTTCGCCACTAACCCTCTAGCGTTCTGGACGGTCCTGCAATCGCAGGACGGGAGCTGGGCCAGATATGTCAGTCTCCAATGGTTCCTCCACTGCGAGTTTGTTCACCGCAGTTCGACAGATCTCTCGTTCCTGTTGTAAGGCCTCTAGCCTTTCGATTGGCAATCCGGAGCCTCTGGACATCATGTCCTCTATAAAGGCACATGGGCCTTCAAGAAGATGGCGCTCGCAGAAGGCTTGACCCGACGACTCCAGGAAATTGACATATCGGATTAACCTAGTCAAGCAAGCTCGATAGGCCCAGACATCCGTCACAAACGGGAAGGCGGTTTCCCCCAAGGGTTCGCGATCGCCTTCCGGGAGATTGGGTACATCCATCCGATCGACCAGTTCTTTGCATGCCTTGTGCTCATCAAATAGACGGACCATTCACCAGTGTGCCAAGAAGTAACCTTTGACGATAAGGTCTTCCAAGACTAGAATGGTTCCCTCTAAACGGTAAAAACGATGGAGCTGGTCAAGTTTCAGCCGAAGCGCCCGAATATACGCGCCCATCCTCTTTCGCCTAGCTCGGTACTCTCGGAGTTCTAGCTGAAGGGGAGACACCCCGGGGTCGACAATATTTGAGTTCGGAGTGACCTCACGAGATTGGGACGTCTCTCCTACCTCCTGTGGGATGGGATTTTTCGGCTCCAGATTGCCGGATGCGGCGGCTATCCTTTCTTGGGCCTGTCTCAGCCATGCGGATGGAGTAGTTGTTGGCATCCTTCTATTTCTTAAATTTGTGGAAGTTAGAATGTTTTATTCCCCCAACCTTCAACCCTATTTATATAGAGTCATGGGATGTAACCGCCGCTGAGTCCACCAATCAGACTGCAGCGAAATTTCCGCTATGTCCCGAGAATAACTATAAAAGACCGTGCAACACGTTTAATGAAACGCGTCTTTTTTTTCATAACTCAGCCGTCAGAAAATATAACTCAGCCATATAATCAGTCGTATAAATCAGTCATTTGTTTTCATATTGTTTCTTTTGATAACTCATTTATAACTCACTATAACTCAGCCATGTCATGAATTGACTATATCTTTTCTTTTCCCGTGAAGCTATAACTCAGCCGTTAAACAATATTTTGGCAAGTTACCTTTCTTTTGATAACTCAGCCATATAAATCAGTCGTTTGTTTTCATATTGTTTCTTTCGATAACTCAGTCATAACTCACTATAACTCAGCTTGTTGACATGAATCGACTATATCTTTCGTTTTCCCGTAAAGCTACAACTCAGCCGATAAGCAATATTTTGGCAAGTTAACCTAATAATAGACGCGACCTTTTTTTTTATAACTCAGCCATATAGATTGTTCATTTTGATAACTCATCCGTTATTCACTATAACTCAGCCGTCACATGAATTGACGTGACCTCTCGTGTTCCCGTAAAACTATAACTCGTCTCAAAGTGAGAGTAGATACTAAAATGTGGAAGCATGAAAAGTGGATACATAGAATTAGGCGAAGAAAAAAGGGACTTTTAATACATGAAAAAGATGGGAAACTAGACGAAGAAATGAAAAATAATTATTTTAAAATAAACTGAAATTAGAGTCACGAATTGATAAGGTAAAACTGGAAATCAATGCTAGAAACCCTAAAAGATCTCAGAGACTTTGAGGGACAACCACAAAAGGTAACACTTGTTGCACATGATTTCATAGTCTCCGTAGCGGAGAGAATGGAAACCATAATTCAAACAACACATCACAGCACAAGCGGGTGAAGGGAGTCGCGGGATGTCAGGATAGCGATGGGTGGCTGAGTATGAGTTTTTGCGGGCCGTATTGTAACGGGATAAATCATCCAGAAAATAATAACTGGTTATCATGGTATCCGAAGACATCAGAGGATAATGATTTGCATCCAACAGCTGGAGGTAATGGACGGCCATAGCCTCATTCCCTTGACAAATACTTAGTACCCCACATGCTAAGATGGCATAAGGATTGGCCGGTACAATACGACTGAAAATATCAATCCCACGCTGGATATCTCTATCCTCAGCCACAACCCTTAGCCCTTTGAAGTAAATGGCAGTGGGGTTGCCGGCGTCAAAGCATTTGACGAAGAAAGGCCTGTGTCGCCCTTCATTTTGGAGGCCACCATCAGGGGCATTGGATGTGTTGATTTCTGATGGATCAGTACAAAGCCAATATATATCAGCTGTCTTTAGAACTTCATCACTGTATACTGCATTTTCCCCCTATGACCAGCCCTTAAAATAGAACCAAGTGAGGACCATCGACCATAATCTGCACCATATTCTGCAACAAGGAAAACGATTTTTATGAAAACGTCGTCGGGGAGATCCAGCATCTTGGGTGGAGCGGACATAGTGTTGTAAAAAATAATTTTCTTCTAGTTTGTAGTTGAGAGGTAATAGACTAAAAACGAGAATATTATAACTTAGTCACTTGGTTCTATTTGTAGTTGATAGGTAATAAATAGACGAATAATTTTAGGGTTAAGCAATATTTTGGCGGGAAACCATAAGTTATTCTTGTAATAGACGCATCGACGAGACCTTTCCAGATTACTCCTACTGATAACATGACATGAATCGACATGACCTTTCGCTTTCCCGTAAAACTATAACTCAGCCATAACATGAATCGACGTGACCTTTCGCTTTCCCGTGAAACTATAACTCAGCCGTAAAGCAATATTTTGGCGGGAAACCATAAGTTATTCCTGTAATAGACGCATCGACGAGACCTTTTCAAATTATTCCTACTGATAACTCAGCCATTACTTACTATAACTCAGCCATTACATGAATCGATGAGAATTATGGCTGAGTTATCATTTGAAACGAAGGTCATTTCTTCAAATTGTTTATAATGATAACTCAGTCATAATTCTCTATAACTCAGCCGTCACATGACCTATAACTCAGCCATAATTCTCATCGATTCATGTAATGGCTGAGTTATCATTTGAAACGAAGGTCATTTCTTCAAATTGTTTATAATGATAACTCAGTCATAACTCACTATAACTCAGACGTTAAGCAATATTTTGGCAAGTTAACCTAATAATAGACGCGACCTTTCTTTTGATAACTCAGCCATATAGATTGTTCATTTTGATAACTCATCCGTTATTCATTATAACTCAGCCGTCACATGAATCGACGTGACCTTTCGTGTTCTCGTAAAACTATAACTCAGCCTCAAAGTGAGAGTAGATACTAAAATGTGGAAGCATGAAAGGTGGATACATAGAATTAGCCGAAGAAAAAAAGGGACGTTTAATACATGAAAAAGATGGGAAACTATACGAATAAATGGAAAACAATTATTTTAAAATAAACAGAAATTAGAGTCACGAATTGATAAGGTAAAACTAAAAATCACTGCTGGAAACCCTAAAGGATCTCCGAGACTTTGAGGGACAACCACAGAAGGTAACAGTTTTCGCACATGATTTCATAGTCTCCATAGCGGAGAGAATGGAAACCATAATACAAACAACACATCACAGCACAAACGGGTTTAGGGAGTGACGGGCTGTCAGGATAGCGATGGGAGGCTGAGTATGAGTTTTTCCGGGCCGTCTTATAACGAGATAAATCATCCAGAAAATAATTACCGGTTACAATGGCATCCGAAGACATCAGAGGATAATGATTTGCATCAAACAGCTGGAGGTAATGGACGGCCATATCCTCATTCCCTTGACAAATACTTAGTACCCCACATGCTAAGGTGGCATAATCATTGGCCGGTACAATACGACTGAGAATATCAATCCCATGCTGGATATCTCTATCCTCAGCCACAACCCTTAGCCCTTCGAAGTAAATGGCAATGGGTTTGCCGGCCTCAAAGCATCTGACGAAGAAAGGCCTGTGCCGCCCTTCAATTTGGAGGCCACCATCAGGGGCATTGGATGTGTTGATTTCTGATGAGGGATCAGTATAAAGGCAATAGATAGCAGTTGTCTTTAGAACTTCTTTACTGTATACTGCATTTTTCCCCCTACGACCAGCCCTTAAAATAGAACCAAGTGCAGTCCATCCACCATATTCTGCAGCATATTCTGCAACAAGGAAAACGATTTTTATGAAAATGTCGTCGGGGAGATCCGGCATCTTGGGTGATAGAGCGGACATAGTGTTGTAAAAAATAATTTTATTCTAGTTTATAGTTGAGAGGTAATAGACTAAAGTAACGNAAACCACCAAAGATAACAGTTTTTGCACATGATTTCAAAGTCTCCGTAGCGGAGAGAACGAGAACACATCACAGCACAAGTGGGTGAAGTGAGTGGCGGGCTGTCAGGATAGCGATGGGAGGCTGAGTATGAGTTTTTCCCGGCCGTATCAAAACGAGATAAATCATCCAGAAAATAATTACCGCTTACAATGGCATCCGAAGACATCAGAGGATAATGATTTGCATCAAACAGCTAGAGGTAATGGACGGCCATATCCTCATTCCCTTGACAAATACTTAGTACCCCACATGCTAAGGTGGCATAATCATCGGCCGGTACAATACGACTGAGAATATCAATCCCATGCTGGATATCTCTATCCTCAGCCACAACCCTTAGCCCTTCGTAGTAAATGGCAATGGG
>NC_025689.1:22457989-22493529 GCF_000633955.1 Camelina sativa
GAAGACATCAGAGGATAATGATTTGCATCAAACAGCTGGAGGTAATGGACGGCCATATCCTCATTCCCTTGACAAATACTTAGTACCCCACATGCTAAGGTGGCATAATCATTGGCCGGTACAATACGACTGAGAATATCAATCCCATGCTGGATATCTCTATCCTCAGCCACAACCCTTAGCCCTTCGAAGTAAATGGCAATGGGTTTGCCGGCCTCAAAGCATCTGACGAAGAAAGGCCTGTGCCGCCCTTCAATTTGGAGGCCACCATCAGGGGCATTGGATGTGTTGATTTCTGATGAGGGATCAGTATAAAGGCAATAGATAGCAGTTGTCTTTAGAACTTCTTTACTGTATACTGCATTTTTCCCCCTACGACCAGCCCTTAAAATAGAACCAAGTGCAGTCCATCCACCATATTCTGCAGCATATTCTGCAACAAGGAAAACGATTTTTATGAAAATGTCGTCGGGGAGATCCGGCATCTTGGGTGATAGAGCGGACATAGTGTTGTAAAAAATAATTTTATTCTAGTTTATAGTTGAGAGGTAATAGACTAAAGTAACGAGAATACTTGTATATATACAGAGATGGAATAATAGTATATTATTTGGTTGGACCAGAGTAAAAGAAATTTATTTGGAAGATGAATTTCGTTTTCCCGTAAATATTTGTAGATGTGAGGTAATAAATAGACTAATAATTTTATTGTTAAGCAATATTTTGGCAGGAAACCATGTTGTAATAGACGCATCGACGAGACCTTTACGGATTTATAAATCACTATAACTTAGCCATAACATGAATAAACGAGACCTTTCGTTTTCCTATAAATACTATAACTCAGCCGTCAAGTCATATATATATATATATATATTTCAGCTACCTACTATCAGATTATTCCTAGTGATAACTCAACCATCACTTACTATAACTCAGCCATCACTTACTATAACTCAGCCATACGAGACCTTTCGTTTTCCCGTAAAACTATAACTCAGCCGTTAAGCAATACTTTGGCGGGAAACCGTAAGTTAACCTAATAATAGACGCGACCTTTCTTTTGATAACTATAACTCAGCCATCACATGAATCNTGAGAATATCAATCCCATGCTGGATATCTCTATCCTCAGCCACAACCCTTAGCCCTTCGAAGTAAATGGCAATGGGTTTGCCGGCCTCAAAGCATCTGACGAAGAAAGGCCTGTGCCGCCCTTCAATTTGGAGGCCACCATCAGGGGCATTGGATGTGTTGATTTCTGATGAGGGATCAGTATAAAGGCAATAGATAGCAGTTGTCTTTAGAACTTCTTTACTGTATACTGCATTTTTCCCCCTACGACCAGCCCTTAAAATAGAACCAAGTGCAGTCCATCCACCATATTCTGCAGCATATTCTGCAACAAGGAAAACGATTTTTATGAAAATGTCGTCGGGGAGATCCGGCATCTTGGGTGATAGAGCGGACATAGTGTTGTAAAAAATAATTTTATTCTAGTTTATAGTTGAGAGGTAATAGACTAAAGTAACGAGAATACTTGTATATATACAGAGATGGAATAATAGTATATTATTTGGTTGGACCAGAGTAAAAGAAATTTATTTGGAAGATGAATTTCGTTTTCCCGTAAATATTTGTAGATGTGAGGTAATAAATAGACTAATAATTTTATTGTTAAGCAATATTTTGGCAGGAAACCATGTTGTAATAGACGCATCGACGAGACCTTTACGGATTTATAAATCACTATAACTTAGCCATAACATGAATAAACGAGACCTTTCGTTTTCCTATAAATACTATAACTCAGCCGTCAAGTCATATATATATATATATATATTTCAGCTACCTACTATCAGATTATTCCTAGTGATAACTCAACCATCACTTACTATAACTCAGCCATCACTTACTATAACTCAGCCATACGAGACCTTTCGTTTTCCCGTAAAACTATAACTCAGCCGTTAAGCAATACTTTGGCGGGAAACCGTAAGTTAACCTAATAATAGACGCGACCTTTCTTTTGATAACTATAACTCAGCCATCACATGAATCGACGTGACCTTTCGTTTTCCTGTAAAACTATAACTCAGCCGTAAAGCAATATTTTGGCGAGAAACCAGAAGTTAACCTAATAATCGACGTGACCTTTCATTTTCCTATAGGTTTTCCTTTATATTCTCTTAATTCATTGTATTGTTTCGATTTCTTACTCATTGTATCGTTTCGGTTTCCTACAAATCTCCTCTACAACCAATATCAATATATTGCATTTCCTTCGATCATTGCATATGTAAGTCTCCTCTCTCCATCCCCTCTGAATCTATTGCATATTTTCCGATCATTGCACCTATCAATTGGTGACGGTTGTTTTTATCTTGATAGCCGAGCTATGGACGGAGAGGGTTCAAGTAGAGGTCAAAAACGCAAGGCAGACGAAGCAATATTGCCAGCAAGAGTCCCAGATTACGAGTGGGAAGAGGAATCACTATTGGCCGTGTCTGAAGCTTTTACTCAGACAAGACTCGCGGCCGAGGCGGAGACAAAGCGTCGCTACACATAAATTCTACGTATGATGGATGAGCATATGAAGAAGAACGAAAATAAGACCTTCCTCGTGCATCAAGTGGAACTAATCGACGCTCAACTATTCCTACTGAATCAAATCGTGGGTGGAGAACTTGTCAACTTAGCGACAGAGCACAAGAGGTTATAGCAGATGAGAGAGATTGCGGAGGCCGATGCCGACCAGTGTGTGGTTCCTCCTCCTCTTGATTTGCAAAAGCTCATGGTTCCTCCTCCTCTTAATCGGTTTTTAGAAGTGAATTCCATTGTAATGTCGTGTCTTCTTCTTTATGAACTCTGAACTTGTTTTTTTTTTTTTTTTTTTTTTTTTGTAATGTTTCATATTTATATAACTCAGCCGGTATTACGATAAATCAGCCTCTTAATTGGTTTTTAGAAGTGAATTCCATTGTAATGTCGTGTCTTCTTCTTTATGAACTCTGAACTTGTTTTTTTTATTTCTTTTTGAAATGTTTCATATTTATATAACTCAGCCGGTATTACGATAAATCAGCCTCTTAATTGGTTTTTAGAAGTGAATTCCATTGTAATGTCGTGTCTTCTTCTTTATGAACTCTGAACTTGTTTTTTTTATTTCTTTTTGAAATGTTTCATATTTATATAACTCAGCCGGTATTACGATAAATCAGCCACTAATGATTTATAAATCACTATAACTCAGCCATCACATGAATCGTCGAGACTTTTCGTTTTCCCGTAAATGCTATAACTCAGCCGTAAAGTCATATATATCAGCCATTTGCTATAACTCAGCCGTAACATGAATCGATGAGACCTTTCGATTTCCCGTAAATATGATAACTCAGCCGTCAAATCATATATATCATTCATTTGCTTTCAAATTGTTTCTTGTGATAACTCAGCCTTAAGTCACTTTAACTCAGCGTTTACATGACCTTTCGTTTTCCAGTAATGATTATAACTCAGCCGTAATGCAATATTTTGGCGGGAAACCATAAGTTAACCTAATAATATTAATATATAATTGTTGACCCGAGTGATGTTCTTCTTCTTAAAAATGAAAATCCCCAAATGCCGAATGATTAAACCCTAAAAAATCAAATTCTCGTAAATCAAGTTCTGCGAATCGTGAGCAATATATCTGGAGATTCGAGTTGTGCATCAAATGTCCGAGAGATAGGACGAGGTACAGTTGTTGGCGTGCCTAAGAGATGTTGGTGTGGAGAAGCAATCGTGGCCAAAAATTTGAAATCAGAGTCAAATCGGTGTCGACGATACTTCCGTTGTGGGTATGCAGCTGCGCAGAAGGTAGAGTCTGTCTTGGTTATGTTGAATCTGTTCTTGTTGATTTGGTTTATATTGAATCTGTTCTTGTTCCAATTGTTGTCTCCATCACCTTGCTAGCTTATGAATGATGACCACATCTTCAAGTGGGTCGATGAGGCACTGTTGGATGAGGTAGAGACTTTCTCTGTTCAAACTGTAAAACTACAAATGGAAATGGAGATTGAGAAGAAGATGCAAACGGAGCTTGAGAAAGAGCTATTTGAGAGCGTTGAAGATGCAAAATCAGAATTGAAAGCAAGGATGAAGGTTATGATAGTTGTGATAGTTTTTGGTTATATAATCATGTTTGGTCTATTTAAGATAGCAGGATGAGATAGTGTATGATGGGATTATGTTTCCATAATGTTGTTTGTTAATGGTTATGGATTCCAAGCAAACTAATGTTGTTGTTAGTGGTGTTTTATCAATCTTTTTTACTAACTCAGCCATATATTTACTATAACTCATCCATAACTCACTATAACTCAGCCGTCACATGACTTTTCGTTTTCCCGTAAATATTATAACTCAGCCGTCAAGTCATTTATATCACTCATTTACTTTCAAGTTGTTTCTTGTGATACCTCAGCCATAACTTACTATAACTCAGCCGTCACATGACCTTTCGTTTTCCCGTAAATATTATAACTCAGCCGTCAAGTTATATATATCATTCATTTACAAGAGTATATCTGGTTTTTAGAAAGTTTTAAAAGGTTTTACAAATTGTTTATAATGATATATATCAATTTGATTTGCTTTTCTAAAAGCTTTACAAGTTGTTTCTAATGTTTTAAAACAGTAAAATCTGAATAAAATATTATTTTAAAATGGAGTTTACAACACAAGAGACTGAAATATTTTATTAAAAATAACAAATACAAGATCAATTATTCAAGAGTTCTTAAAATAGATTTGAACTATTTAAGTTCATATTTCAGTTTCCTCTCCCAGCTTATTGAATTGTCATCTCTCTAGTCATTGCTTCAAACCTTCTCCTATCAGATTTGTAGAGGTTGGCAAGATATTCAATGGTCTGTTCCTCATCATTGACCTCTGGTTCAATCAACTTCTCCACTAATCCCTTGAAAAACTTAACCATCGACATGGGAATCCAATAGTCGGCCCTCAACACTCTTAGGTAAATGCCTCCACTATCTGATACGTTTGGGTGGCAAATTCTTGTGATGAAAACAACATGCATTATCAAGAAATTTTATTTAAAAAACTATTGAGTTGCTGCAAAAAGAGGAGTCCTAATAAACATGCTTGCTAAAATAAAAAGGTGTATAATCAAAAATAGATACCTTGGGGGGATTTCTTGGGTAATCAGGTGGAAAAGTAACACTAATTTTAAACACTCCCCCTTCATAAGGGGTGTTCNAAGAGACTGAAATATTTTATTAAAAATAACAAATACAAGATCAATTATTCAAGAGTTCTTAAAATAGATTTGAACTATTTAAGTTCATATTTCAGTTTCCTCTCCCAGCTTATTGAATTGTCATCTCTCTAGTCATTGCTTCAAACCTTCTCCTATCAGATTTGTAGAGGTTGGCAAGATATTCAATGGTCTGTTCCTCATCATTGACCTCTGGTTCAATCAACTTCTCCACTAATCCCTTGAAAAACTTAACCATCGACATGGGAATCCAATAGTCGGCCCTCAACACTCTTAGGTAAATGCCTCCACTATCTGATACGTTTGGGTGGCAAATTCTTGTGATGAAAACAACATGCATTATCAAGAAATTTTATTTAAAAAACTATTGAGTTGCTGCAAAAAGAGGAGTCCTAATAAACATGCTTGCTAAAATAAAAAGGTGTATAATCAAAAATAGATACCTTGGGGGGATTTCTTGGGTAATCAGGTGGAAAAGTAACACTAATTTTAAACACTCCCCCTTCATAAGGGGTGTTCACCGGTCCGATTAGAGTAGCCTCCCAACGGAAAATGTCGTCATCAACAGTTACTAACAAAAAGGCAAACACTCAATCTCTTTTATCCTTAACAGTAAAACAAATCTAATCTGAAGATGTATGTGTTTACTTGTTGTGACGTTTGGCGAAAGATACCTGTTCAGATATTTCATATCAGTCCTTATATGGCTTGAAAGAGAACGACGGGCCATTTCTGACGGATTGAAGGAAGAAGGTAAATAGATTTTTCGAATCTGAGAGATGATTTAGGAGTTTTCGTGAGACAAAGGTTTAATGTGTAAGTCAAGAGCAAAAAGTATTTATAATCGGCGAAGCGTCGTTTTGGTTTACAAAAAGTACCCCTTCGACTTCATAAATACATAATTCTTACCGCCTTTATCATAAATACATAATTCTTACCCCTTCAACGCATAATTATAACCGAACTAAAGCAACGCTTCACGTATTACGCCTTCAATCAATTACGCTTTTACAAGCCTCTGGTGGCTATAACTCAGCCATAACGTTATAGGGCGCTATAACTCAGCTCTAAACCCTAAACCCTGATACCTCAACCATAACTCACTATAACTCAGTCGTCAAATGACCTTTCGTTTTCCCGTAAATATTATAACTCAGCCATCAAGTCATATATATCACTCATTTACTTTCAAATTGTTTCTTGTGAAAACTCAGCCATTACTCAGCCGTCACATAACCTTTCGTTTTCCCGTATATATTATTACTCAGCCGTCAAGTCATATATATCACTCATTTACTTTCAAATTGTTTCTTGTGATAACTAAACCATAACTCAACCGTCACATGACCTTTCGTTTTCCCGTAAATATTATAACTCAGTCGTCAAGTCATATATATCACTCATTTACTTTTAAATTGTTACTTGTGATAACTCAGCCATAAATCAATATAAATCAGCCGTCACATGGCCTTTCGTTTTCCCGTAAATATTATAACTCAACCATCAAGTCTCACTACACAGAGCCATAACTCACTATAACTCAGCTTTCGTTTTCCATTAAATTCGAATTGATTACATTCAGTTCTGCAATTCGCCAAAAATAAAAGAAAATAAAAAAAATAAATATAAAAATAAAAAAAAAGCGACAAGCATCATATTAGCGAACTAGTTCCCATGGGAAGGCTATCGTCTCTAGCATTCTGGACGGTCCTGAAGTCTCAGGATATGAGCGGACTGGATAGATCGGACTCTAACGGTTCTTCCACCACCAGCTTGCTCAGTTCAGATCGCCAGATCTGACAATCCCGCCTTAAGGATTCAAGCCTTTCCATCGGCACTTCGGAGCCCTTGGACACCATCTCCTCCAAGAAGGCACATGGACCTTCTACGTCATGGCTTTCACAGAAGAAATGGTCCGTTGACTCCAAGTGGTTGATGTACCGCCTCAGCCTCTCCAGGCAAGCTCGGTAGGCCCAGTCTTCCGTGTTGTGCGGGAAGTTAAAATCTCCCAAAGGTTCATAATCACCTTTGGGTAAGTTGCGCACCACCATACGGGAGACCTCTTCTACGCAAGAGGCATGCTCAGCAAGTAGACGAGTCATGCGCCACTTCGCCAGAAAAAAACCTTCGGCGATGAGCTCATTCAGGACTCGGATAGTCCCTTCCAATCTGCAGAGCCGAAAGACTTGCTCGAATTTAAGACGAAATGCTTTAATATAAGCGCCAAGTCTCTTGCGGTGAGCTCGGTACATCCAGAGTTCCTTTTGCAAAGGATTAAAGTAACAGGATCGAGACGGAGACTCTTGAGGGGGGGGGCATTATCTGATGCATTCGGATCGAAACTGCTAGTTCCAGCGGCTGTCATTTCTCGGGCCCGTTTCAACCATGCAGATCGGGTAGTCTCTGGCATCTTTGCTAGTTTCGTTCTAGTTTGGAATGCTCTGAACATTTCCAACCCTTTCCCTATTTATACTAAAACTTGGAACGCAACCCCCATTGATTCCACTGCCGGGAAACCATAAGTTAACCTAATAATAGGCGGGAAACTATAAGTTAACCAAATAATAGAACGTGTAAAAATCACTATAAGTCTATAAAAATCCTACATTACGGATTTATAATTTAGCCGGTATTACGATATCTCAGCCATTACAGATTTATAAATCACTATAACTCAGCTGTCACATGAATTGACGAGACTTTTCGTTTTCCCGTAAATATTATAACTCAGCCGTAAAGTCATATATATCATATTGTTTCTTTCAGATTGTTTCTAGTGATAACTCAGCCATCACTCAATATAACTCAGCCATCACATGACCTTTCGTTATTCCGTAAATATTATAACTCAGCCGTAAAGCGATAGTTCATCCCGAAAGTTCTTTATTTTGAAATTTTTATAATTTTTATAAGTGTTTTGTGACAACAGTTCATCCCAAAGGTCTTCAACATTGTTTTGGCCAGTTTGCCCAACACCCAAGGAAAGCACGTGCTCTCTCATCTGCTTGAGATCACTCTCAATAGATACAAACCTGGTTTCAAACCTTTCATTCATCCTCTCTTCTATTCTATCTCCAATGTTTTTTTCCAAGGTGTCAAACTTTGATGTTAAATTAGACACCAACTCAATGAGAGTTCCAACCAGTCCACCACCCTGACTGTTGGAAACTAGCACCTTCTGTTCAGCTCCTTCACCAGATCCACCACCCTGACTGTTGGAAACTACCACTTTCTTGACTTTCTGCTTCTTTGCGGGAGGAGAGTCAGAATCAACTTTCTGCTTCTTTGCAGGAGGAGAGTCAGAATCAACAGCTGCTTTAACATCCCAAAAACCTTTAACAAACTTATCCTCATGTATGTCTTGGATAAGGCGATCAACTGCTGGGTCGTCTTTTTGATCTGGCCACGTATGAAATAGCTCCCGTACATCNACAGCTATAACATAAGAGAATATGAGACCCATCAGTGAAACATAACTCAGCCAACACTAAAACATAAATCAGCCATTACTAAAACATAACTCAGCCGTTACTAAACAATAACTCAGCCATAACTAAATCATAACACATCCATTACTAAACAATCACTCAACCAGATATAAAAATTACCTCACGAAGCACTTTGATCTCTTCATCAATTACCGATACCATCGTAGAACATGTACGGTTTCCACCCCATTGAAGCATCGGTATGCCACCATCATTAGCTGATGCATTCCCAAACCGTTCTCCAAATTTTTTGATGGACTCATACGCCCAAGCCTGTAACACGGGTATAAACCCACTAAGGGTGTACGACTTTCCCGTAGGGTTCAACATCTTTATGGAATCAACAAGAGCTTCAAATGCTGACCGACCCCACGGATACGTCTTCATTGCTTCATCATCAAAAACTCTTTTAGCACTTTCATATGGAATTCTAGAGTTATGATGCAAACCATAAAGTCCAATGTGTTGAAGAAGCAACAGCCCCAACCATTTACGATGATCAAGGTTAACCCATCCCCGGCACACTCTTAATGCTTCCCTGAGTTCAAGTAGCGTTGGACCTGCCCCACCAGGCACTTTCAAAAGTCTGAAGAAATCTTTGTGTTCCTCTTCAAGTTCAAACCGTTCAGTAGGCATTGGGTCTATGTTTAACCCCGTCAGAAAATGAAACTCATTCAACCCAAACCTGATAGGTTGACCGCCGACCACAAACCAAAGCTCCTTCTTATGTACCCTTAACTGGTTACATAGTAGGAAATGAACAACCTTACCAGACCAGACGAATTGGCTATCAACTAGCTTAGAGATTATTCCAATTGGTACTTTCTTCGTTTCATCCCACGCATCCAGTCCTATTGATTCCCTAATCTGAGGGAATTCTTTCATCCTGAAATTTGTGTTTATATCTCTAGACTCTATTTTAGCGTATAGTCTTGGGGGGTAATCCCTTGCTTGTTCTTCAGAAGAAATAATCACCATCGACATCTGTTATAGTTCATAAGTAAATCATAACATAAATCAGCCATAACATAAAACAAACTCATACATAAAGCATAACATAACTCAGCCACAAACACATAACTCAGATCTAAAGCACAAAATATCTCAGTCACAACTCATCCGTCCGCAAAATAAAACAAACAGTAAATCAGCCATCGAATCGAATAAATCTAACAAATCAGCCGTAAACCCTAAAATAACTGAGCCGCAACATAAAACAAAAAGTAAATCAGCCATCGAATCGAATAAATCTAACAAATCAGCCACCATTAACAACGGTGACAATCAGCCGTAAATCATCGAAAAAACCCACATTCAGCCGGAAAACTCGAAATTAAACAGTCGACACATACCGGATAGACGAAGACGAAGAAGACGAAGAAGACGGAGAGAGAGAGAGAGAGCGAATTGAAGAAAGAGAGTGCGACGACGAAGAAAGACGGCGAGAGATGACGGCGAGAGATGATGGCGGGAGATTGACGGCAAGAGAGTGGACAATGACAGTATCGCCAGCGACGAGAGACGAGAGTTTCGATAATTTTTTTTTTCGCGGTCTGTGAATAGTTAAAACTATTCACTTTCCCTCTCTTTGATATAAACGAGANAAAACCAAAGCTCCTTCTTATTTACCCTTAACTGGTTACATAGTAGAAAATGAACAACCTTACCAGACCAGACGAATTGGCTATCAACTAGCTTAAAGATTATTCCAATAGGTACATCCTTCGTTTTTTCCCACGCATCCAGTCCTATTGATTCTCTAATCTGAGTGAATTCTCTCATCCTGAAATTGGTGTTTATATCTCTAGACTCTATTTTAACGTATAGTCTTTTGGGGTAATCCCTTGCTTGTTCTTCAGTAATAATCACCATCGACATCTGTTATAGTTCATAGTTCATAGTTCATAAGTAAATCATAACATAAATCAGCCATAACATAAAACAAACTCAGCCATAACATAAAACAAACTCATACACAAAGCATAACATAACTCAAATCTAAAGCACAAAATATCTCAGTCACAACTCAGCCGTAACTCAGCCGCAAAATAAAACAAACAGTAAATCAGCCATCGAATCGAATAAATCTAACAAATCAGCCTAAACACTAAAATAACTGAGCCGCAACATAAAACAAAAAGTAAATCAGCCATCGAATCGAATAAATCTAACAAATCAGCCACCATTAACAACGGTGACAATCAGCCGTAAATCATCGAAAAAACCCACATTCAGCCGGAAAACTCGAAATTAAACAGTCGACACATACCGGATAGACGAAGACGAAGAAGACGAAGAAGACGGAGAGAGAGAGAGAGAGCGAATTGAAGAAAGAGAGTGCGACGACGAAGAAAGACGGCGAGAGATGACGGCGAGAGATGATGGCGGGAGATTGACGGCAAGAGAGTGGACAATGACAGTATCGCCAGCGACGAGAGACGAGAGTTTCGATAATTTTTTTTTTCGCGGTCTGTGAATAGTTAAAACTATTCACTTTCCCTCTCTTTGATATAAACGAGAGAAAACAAAACTGTGGATCTAAAAAAACTGCTTAATGACGTGTTAAATCATATCTGATGTGTATTTTAATTTGCTGATGTGTATATTTTTTTAATTTTTTACTCCAATTCGAAAAACAAAACCCAAGGGGTAAATTGTAAGTACACCCAGGGCACTAAACATTCTAGTAATTTTCAAAAGATTTATAGATTTGAGTAATAAACCAACTTTTAGATAACATTTGAGTAATTCTTTCTAATTAAAAGTCAATATTAGGTTCTTATAAGTAGGAAATGGCATCAAATCACAACATGCTTCAATTTAGACAAGAATGCAATATAGGAATTCAAGGCTTGGCTCAATCTTATGTTTCTAGCTACTCAACTAGCATCAAAGTACTATTAACTNGAGAGAGAGAGAGAGAGCGAATTGAAGAAAGAGAGTGCGACGACGAAGAAAGACGGCGAGAGATGACGGCGAGAGATGATGGCGGGAGATTGACGGCAAGAGAGTGGACAATGACAGTATCGCCAGCGACGAGAGACGAGAGTTTCGATAATTTTTTTTTTCGCGGTCTGTGAATAGTTAAAACTATTCACTTTCCCTCTCTTTGATATAAACGAGAGAAAACAAAACTGTGGATCTAAAAAAACTGCTTAATGACGTGTTAAATCATATCTGATGTGTATTTTAATTTGCTGATGTGTATATTTTTTTAATTTTTTACTCCAATTCGAAAAACAAAACCCAAGGGGTAAATTGTAAGTACACCCAGGGCACTAAACATTCTAGTAATTTTCAAAAGATTTATAGATTTGAGTAATAAACCAACTTTTAGATAACATTTGAGTAATTCTTTCTAATTAAAAGTCAATATTAGGTTCTTATAAGTAGGAAATGGCATCAAATCACAACATGCTTCAATTTAGACAAGAATGCAATATAGGAATTCAAGGCTTGGCTCAATCTTATGTTTCTAGCTACTCAACTAGCATCAAAGTACTATTAACTTGGGTATTGATCCTAGTTTAGTGAATTTGAACAAGCTAACAAGGCAAAACTCATCATAGATCCCTAATGCAAAATATGAAACAGTCCTAAATGAAACATGCTAACAAGTTCCTAATATGCAATGCAAACTACATGAACACTCTTTTTTTTTTATATAAAGATTTTTTTTGCAAAAATTTTCAAATTTTTTTGGTTTTCTATGACTTAGATGAAATGCAAATACAAACATGATTATGCTAAAAAATTGAAATAAGAAAACAAAACACAACATCAAATACTATCTCAAACCCTCCCCCAAACTTAAATTACACAGTTCACTGTGTAAGAGAAATTTGAAAGAGGATTCAAGACTCAAAATAAAACAAAACAAGAAATGCAATGGTATTTATAATGGAATAGGTGATGTTGGTACCTTATGGGTTGTGGAAGAAGCTATCTACAGCCTCACTCATGTTGTCATATGTGTAGTTAGAGCCTGGAGCTTGTAGTTGGCTTGCTGAAGGAGAAGCAGGGAACTCGACTATAGCCCTCGATTGGGACTCGGTCGAGTGCTCGGTCGAGTGGGTGGTGGTGGGTAGAATTTATGTCCTTGCTGCCTAAAGTATTGATGCATGAGGGCTGGATCCATGAAGTACTGAGGTGGGAAGGGAGGGTAAACTTGGCCATAGGGATAGCCTGGATAGCCTGATGGAGTTGGAAAACCATAAAGAGGTCTAGGCAGGTACTCGGCCGAGTGCATTGGAGGTGCTCGGTCGAGTGGTTGCTTGAGTGCACTGGTCGAGTGCCTCGGAAACTGCTAGTCTGCGCGAATTGGACCTCTTCTCCTTTGAGTTGGCTCATTAGATAAAGCTCTTGCTGGTTCAACCGGATTTCCAGTCCTAGATAGTGCTCTAGTTGAGCTACTCCTCCTCAAATGCTCAGTTGGTGCTGGGATGAATTTCCACTCTTCAATTCAGCAATTTCTTTCTTCAAACTCTTGATGGACTTAGTCATCTTCCCCATCTTCTTCTTCAATTTTTCAACAGTCTTACCATGCCACTTGTTCCACTTTTGGAGAAGTGTCACCCTCTTGATAGTCTCTCTAACTCCTCTACTATCTCTTGGACTTGGCTCATAATCTTCAAATAGAACTGCTCTTCCCCATCAGCCATCTCCACATCTCTAGCTTGGTCTTCTCTTACTTGGGCTGTACCATCAAACAAAAACTCAGCAGCTGGCCAAAAGTCACTGTTAAGCCCTTCTCTTATGGTGGTAAGTGCTTGACTAGGTAGAACAAGTTGAGTCCTCCCAACTGTTGGATGCTCAAAGTTGAGAAGATGCCTCCCATAGTGCATTTCCTTAGCTAGAATGAGAGTAGAAGTGAGGTATTGGATGTCAATCCACCTTGGCTTGGTCTTCTCACCTTGAAGTGGTACATTGGCAGCTATAAGGATTGGAGTGATGATGCCTCCAATGATTAGAACTCCAGTTGAGCCCCTCTTGTGTAGCTTGCTCACCCAACTTCTATAGTAATTCAATTGGTCAATGAGGACCATGGCAAAATCTGTTGCTACACTACTCCCAAGGATACTGGTCTCATCTCTTGCTGATGTGATGATGCCATATAGTGCTACATCAATCATCCTAAGCTCTCCCTCATTCAAGTTTCCAGTCTCCTTCCTAGCAAAGAATGTGTTTGCTAAGGCCTTGTGGAAGTACCTTAGGGTTGGACTCCTAATCTTTGAGCTCTTGGTCTTGGAAGAAGAATAGAGTTTGTTATCTTCAATGGTTTCCCAAACTGCATAGAGTTCTTCCTTAGGTATGACCATGTTCTCCTCACTTCCAACTTCAAACCCATAGAGTGTAGCTAGCTCCTTGAATGACAGCTCATACTTTTTCCCTTTGATGGTGAAAACAATGTAACCAGCCCCTTTCTCTTGATCCATCCTTGTGAAGAAATGCATTTGGATGGTGGCTAAGAACTCACAGTTTTCTTCTCTATACCCTTCCATGTGAATCCCCATGAATCTGCTTAGATTGCTTCTCAAAGAGAAACTCAACATCTTCAGCAATACCAAGCCTCTCCATGGTCTCCTTGAGTGGATATCTTGTTCCTTGTAAGCTCATCTTCATGAAGGCTTCATAGAGTTGGTTTGGTGTTAAAGCACCAGATTCTTCTTCTTCTTCTTCACTTTCACTCTCTTCTTATTGCACTTCAGCTTTTGGCCTCTTCCCACTTGCCTTGTTCCTCCTAATATGCTCTTCAAGAGTAACCTCCATCTCCTCATCACTCTCAGTTCTCTCTGGATCTTCTTCAACAGGCTGATGTTTCTTCTTTGACACGCCACTCGGCCGCCTACTCGATTTGGCACTCGGTCGCTTGCCTGCTCGAGTGGGTGATCGAGTGCTTTCACCAACTTCTCTTTTTGAAGCAAGTAGTGCATCACGACGATCCAAGAAGCGATCAGCAGCTTTCTTGCCTTCAGCTTCGCAGATAGCAGTTTGTTGTGGTGTTTCCTTGGATTTGGAAGACATTTCAAAAGAAAACTGAAAGGAATAGACTCAAAGCTCAAAGTTAATAGGTTAGTAACCCAAAAACCAAAAGAAATAAGCTTGAGCAAGAAAATGAAACTTGAGAGAGATTTTCTAGCTAGATATTGAGTGTTTAAGCAAATGAGAGAGTGTGAGGAGCTTAGAATCAAGTTTACCTCTATATAAAGAGGCTAAGGGGACAAAGAGACAAGAGTGGAGCGTCCATACCATTCAAATTTGAATTGAGAATCTTTGACTCACTTTTGCTGCCACTCGACCCCACCACTCAACCCCATGTGGTCGAGTGCTTGACCAAAATTCAAAATTCGAACTCATCTCTCCGTCCACTCGATCGTGCAAGAGAAAATGGAACCGATTGGGCTTGGGCTTTGGTGGTACTCGATCGAGTCCCTCTTGTGGGCTGGTCGAGTGGCCCTTAAAACCCATTTCTTACAAGTCCAATTCTTCTTAAACCCATTTATGCTCTCTTAAAAGGTCTGCCCAACACAAACATAAAAGAAAAATATCAAAACTACAAGGAAATTTAAACTTATGTACAAGGATACCTTAGGAACTTCCTCCCTCGTGAGCTTGTTTAAAGTCTCTAAACTTGACTTTTGGTGTCTTTTCAGGCTTGGTTTGGAGACCAAGGAGGTGATGAGATCCTCCCCCTGGTTCAACTTGATCACCTTGAAGCTGATTCTTGATCACTTCACCCTTAACACTTGAACTTTGTTTCTTCTTAAGCTTGAGTCTTGGTCTTGCCTTCTTCAAAGACCTCTTGTTGAGTTGCACTTGAAGATCCTTCACCAAACCATCTAACACTTGAACTGAATCCTTGAGATGTTGAACTGATTCCTCATGAGATGAAACCTTAGCTTATGAAGTCTCTTCTTTTCTCAAAACCCCGTAATCAGCCTTATCTTCAATCTTAAATGGTTGACCTCCAATGGTTGGCTGGTTAGATGGATTTTTGATATCAAAGTTCATGGTCAAACCTTTAGCTATGTTCAACCTTATCAGCCCTTCCTTAACATCAATGACAGCTCCTGTTGTGGCAAGAAATGGTCTCCCAAGCAAGATTGGATCTTCTAACTCCTTATCCATCTTTATAATGATGAAATCAGTAGGAATTCTGGCCTTGCCTATCTTAACTGGGAGGCTCTCCAATTTACCAACCACATCCTTATGTGAACCATCAGCTAAACTTACATAAAGGTTGTTTTGCTTGAACTCAGTGTGTCCAAGCTTTTCTGCTATAGAGTAAGGCATGACACTAACAGATGCCCCCATATCACACAAGCATTTGTTGAAGTGTAAGTAGCTGATGGAGCAAGGCAGATTAAATGGATCTGGATCTTCAAGTTTTGTTGGGATAACAGTTGTCCGAATTTCCTCTTGATCTCTCATGTCTTGATTCTGAACTTTCTGCTTGGATATGTCAAGTAGCATGTCCTTGTAGAGAGGATATGGAGCAAAATGTTCCAAAGCAGGTCCTCTCTCTTCTTCTTTCCTTTCAATGACTTCCTCTTGTTGTAAAGCCATCACTTCCTTCTTTTCAATTTTTTCCTCGAGTTCCTTCAACTTTTGTTCCTTGAAACGTCCTGGGAATGGCAGAGGAGGTTTGTAAGCAGGAGAATGTATCTGACAGGCTTAACAACTTCTGCGGGAACAACTCGATCAGTCACTCGATCGAGTGCTCGATCGTGTGTGTGGTCGAGCACCTGGTCGAGTGGTTTTTCTGCTTCAGTTTGCTGGGTAAAAAATTCACTCTGAGCTTCAACTTGTGATATATCCTCCCCATCTTGAACCTCACTGTCCTTAGTGACAGCTTCCTCATAGAAATAAATAGCTTTAGCTGTAAACTCCCTTGGATTTTGAATAGTTTTACCAGGCAGCTGGTTTGGCTTAGAAGCTAATGTAGAGGCAATGTTACTCTCCATGTACTTGACTTTAGAGTTCAGATTCTCAAACTTGATATTCAGGTCATTATAAGAATCATCCATCTTCTGGTGTAACTCAGCAAACTTCTTTGCATTCTCAATCTGCCCATTTGCTTGGCCAAGTAGCAACTGTTGCATCAAAGTTCTCAAATCTGGTTCCCGGGCTTTGTTGATCTGAAACCCTGGTGGGGGACACATTGGAGCCTGGTAACCTTGTTGTTGCTGCTTGGGTACATAATTGTTGTGTTGTTGGGACAGTTGAGGAGGGTAGACTTGATCTTGAGGATTAGCTACATTTTTGTTTCTATAGGCTAGGTTGTTGTTCTTGAACTGATTATAACCTTTGAAACCTCTTTGATTCTGCATATAGCAAATCTCAGCAAATTCATTCTCCCCATCTTTGAGTCTCTTTTTCACCAAGAAAATGGATGTTCTTTTGTTGGCTGAGTAGAATCTTGTCCAACTTCTCATGAACAACCTTCAAATCCTTCTTATACTTCTCATCTTGATCAGGGGCAACAAATCTCACTGTTTTATCATAATCCTCATTGTAGTTCCCATCAGATTGTGCTAAATTCTCCACTAACTTCCAACCTTCTTCTACATGCTTGTTGATATTCCATTAGAGGCTGTATCCAATAGCATTCTTATCTTTGGCAAGACTCCTCTATATAGTGTGCTAAGTAGAGACTCATTACTAAACCCATGATGTGGACATTGTGTTTGGTAGCCTTTGCATCTCTCCCATGCCTCACAAAAAGTTTCATTATTCTTTGTGCAAAACCAGAAATATCATTCCTCAACCTTGCAGTTCTAGCATTAGAGAAGAATTTAGCTAGAAAGGTCTTCTTACAAGCATCCCATGTAGTGATAGCACCAGTTGGAAGTGTCTTCTCCCATAGATGAGTTTTGTCTCCAAGTGAGAAAGGAAACAGTCTGAGCTTCAAGCCATCTTCACTTATACCATTGATCTTGGTGAGGCCACAAAGCCTATCAAACTCATCAAGATGATCTAAAGGGTCTTCCATAGGCAAACCATGGAATTTGTTTGCCTGAATCATGGTGATCAGCCCACTTTTAATCTTATAATTGTTGTTGGTAACTGCAGGACGAACTATGCCAGCTCTCTGGTTGTGTGTATTTGGAGCATCTCCTGCACCAATAGGTCTTGGCCTGTGATCCTGATTGTTTTGTTGCTCCATTAGCAATTGATCTTCCTGTTCTTGGAGGATTCTGGTTTTCTGCTGCCTCAAGTCTCTTGGTAGGCGGTTTATATGATCAAGGTACTTCTGAAGATTCTGTTCTTGGAGGATTCTGGTTTTCTGCTGACTCGATCACTAGCTCGAACTGACACTCGGTCGAGCAGAGGCTCGAGTTGAAGACTTAACCGACTGAAACTGGACGACTGACTGAATCTGGGTTGGTAGCTCGATCTGGTGCTCGATCGTGCAGATGGTCGAGTGCTGGATCGAGTTGGTACCTGAGATTCAAAACAACCAAGCAGATGAAGGATCTTAATCAATAGTGATCAAATGAACAATAGAACTTAATCATAAACTTGTGTAAATCCTAAATGTCACAAACAAACACTCAAATGGCAACGGCACCAAATTGAAACATATCCTTTTGTGGTGTGAGATGATGATAGTTATGATGGATGGAATGCAAGAGGTTTCAATTACTCTTATGTTGTTGTAATATAAGAGATGTCAATCCATAATGAGTGTGATGCAAGCAATCGGGATATGAACACTAATTTAAGTCGAGCCAGATATGATAATGGTTTTGAACTAACATCCTAATGACAAATATGAAATGCAAAATGTAAAACTACTAAGATAAGAGGCAAAATGTAAAACTACTAAGATAAGAGGCAAAATGCAAGTAAACAGTATAAACAAAACAGAAATGATTCTAAACATGAACAAGAACTAACAATGCTTATGAAATGAATGCAACAGGATTAAACAGGAATGAAACAGGAATGAAACAAGAATGAAACAAGAAAGATGCAGAACAAAATAAGAACTCTGGAAGGAGCTCGAGCAAGCACTCGATCGTATTCTCGATTGAGTGACAGGTCGAGTGACTTGATATGAAGAACATAACCAAAATCAACAATCAAAACAGAACCAATTGCAAGCAAATCAAACAGGAAGCGAATAACAGTAATCAAACAGAGAAATCAATAAACAAAGAAGGTTCCTAGGGATGGATTCATGGGCTGGACTCAAGCTATGATTACCTAAACTGATCAACAAACCTCAATCAACTATGAGCTCTCTCTAGACAATGATCTCATAAACTTACTAATCCATTCTCATGACAATAGCAATCAAGTTAAGATACTCCTAGACCTAGTTCTCACTAGCTAAGACCCCTGTTTAAAAACGCGGCCGCGGAGGCCGCTTAGGCGCCAGTTAAACGCTCGGCGGCGAACCTCCGCCGCGATATTACTGAAATCGGACTAAAAATCGGGAAACGAAAAAAACTTATAAAATTTGTATTTTTTGGCCTAGAATAGTATATTACATCTCAGATCTACCATTTGTTTATCGAAATCAGTTGAATTCGATGTAAATTCAGTCAAAAACAAGGTACTAAAATGACTGGCGGCGTAGATTAGGGTTGCAGATAGGTTGAAGTCGTGCAGAGAAGATGATATTAAAATTACTATTTTGCTCCTTACTAAGAAATTTGACAAAAAAACACGAAATTGAGTTTCTGGTCATCGAACTCGGGTCAGAGTGACTTTTGATACGCACACAACCACTAGACTAAGTTTGAATCTCACGAACCTGTTACAATTTTATTATATATATAGATAAAATCACTAAAACTAGTCTCCGATTAATCCCCGATTTAAATCCGATTTTCCGATTTTCTGATTAATCGCTAGGCCCAGCCTCACCGCCCGACTAACGCCTAGCGATTTTTAAAACATGGGCTAAGACATATAGAAACATGCATTAAAGATCCAGATCATTACATGTCAAAAATCACCTTAAACAACCAATCTCTTAGGTTAAGCATGATAATCTCTAGCATTAGCGTTATCTAACAACTTAAACATTGGTATGATGATAAGAAGCTTAAGATCTATCCTTACCCTCTCAGATATAAGAACAGCATAGAACACATCTAATCTAGAAGATATATTTAAACAATCAAGCTTGATCAATCTAAACAACCATAACCCTTATCCAGCCTAATCCATCCCTCAGATCCTAACACAATACTCAGATTGACTAAACATGATGAACAAAATTATAAACTCAGAAATTAATGAAACTTGCATGATTAGAATGATAAGACAAAGATCTACAATATTGAAGAAGAAAGCAAATCAAATTCTTAATACTTTGAAAGTTATGAAACCAACAAGTATCAAAAATCTAGAGAAAATACAAAAAATGGCTAAGGATCTAAGCAAAACGTAAATACAGTATTCCCAAAAGGGTAAAAACTAGGTTTTCCAGATAGTTTTCTCTCTAAAGTGGCTTGTTGGGCGGCCATATAATACATTAGATTTATATAGGAGGGTAGGGAAGCCCTAAAATGGCTAGAAGACAAAATAGAGAGGCGGCTCGGTCAGCTTGACCATGTGCTCGGTTGAGTGCATGGTCCAGTGACCTCTTCTTGCGCTTCTTCCACCAGTCGAGTCCCTCTCCTCACACGGTCGAGTGTGGTGGTCGCGTCGACTTCCGGATCTTGGTTTTTTTTTTTTTAATTTAATGTTAAATTATACTCAAAAGAAAAAATTACAGTGTTACAACTAGTGCATCGTTTATTCTGAGCTTAAAAACTGAACTAAAAACTAGAAGACAACATTAGCTGAAAATCAAATACGAGACTGAAACCAAAGTTGGAAACCCTCATCATATCGTCGATCCCCCAAGCGATCAATGGCTAAAAGCTAGTCTCAGATTTGTCGCTCCACCCAACTTATCAAAAGATCAGCAGACTTCGGTGCATCTCCATGTCTTCTCCCATTTCGCTCTCTCCAAATCGTATACACCACCACTTGGAAAACATATCGAAGAAGAAAACCCTCAACCCGGGACAGGTGAGACTGAGAGATATGAGCTATTAACGAAACCCAATCCATTGTGTAGCTAGCATTGAACAAACCTTTCGCCAGTGCAGACCAAACAGCCGAGACAAAAGCGCAGGAAAAGAAAAGATGGTCCCGAGTTTCCAGAGCAGAGTTGCAGAAACTACAAGTCCCCACAGCCCCATTATTCCATAACACCATTCTAGCCCCAGTTGAAAGTCGATCTTGGTTCTCTTCTGCTCTAGCTCCTTTGTCTGCTTCTCTTGCTAGCTCTATTCCTCCTTAGCATATTTTCATGCTTCTTGGGGTCCAAATCACCTGTTTATGGTAGAAACCATGCAAATGCAATGCAATTCTACTCCAATGCACAAACGATCCTTAAACTACTCAATGATGACCAAACTAGCTAGTAAATCATGCAAAATGTGTAAATAAACTAAAGTAAAACATGATGAAATATATGAACATCATATTGTTTTCCAAAATCTTATGTTGCTAAATATATAAGTGACTCAAAATTCATCATTGTTCAATCTGTAGTTTATCAACGTCATTTAAAACTTTGGCCCTGATTGGTAACGGCTGTTATTTGTGGCTGTAGATGCTTTGACTGTAAAGACTTTGCTGTAGAAACTTTTGCTGTAGAAACTTTAACTATTAAAACTTTAATGGCTGTTATTTTTATTGTATATTTTTCATAAATATAAATTATGCTAAGAATAAATTTATGTGACAACATAATGAATTTTATTTAAAAAATACAAAAACTCATAAAAATGAATAGATAAATATTTTCAACAAATTAAAAAATATAAAGATATGACATAGTTGATTATGTGTTATAATGGTTGTTGATGCAAAAATAATTATGAAAAGTGGATCTCAAAATAACAGAAATAAAAAAAATCTATTTTTAATGAATTATATTATATTTGTGATAAATTATATATAGATTGAAAATGAATGTTTTAATCATCATGGATAATAAGAAAGAGAAAAATAATTACAGTTTTATTATTATTTATTTGTTTACAGCCAAAAAAGTCTCACATTTGTGACTTTAAAAATTTGTACGTACAAACTAAAAAAATGGGCAGTTATTAGACTTTTAAGACTTAAAAAAAATAAAGCAATAAAAGGATGATTGGTAAAATTTTGGCTTTTAAGACTTTAAATTAATTTTAAAGCCTTAAAAGTCTCTCCCAATAGAGCCTTTATATTCTATCCAAATCCAAAAACCAAATTTATTATTCAATAAATCCCCATAAGATGATTGTTTTAAGGAATGGTTATCAATCATTATGATAAACATAACTTAATAACATGTGATTTTGAAAGAAAAAAAGTGTCAACTATTATCCATATCCCAAACCATATAAACATTTTTGTCAAATCACATTTAAAATTATGTTCTTACTTTTCAGATTTATCACCATAATTACTTATTTATAAAACTAAATATATTAGTTTAGTCATTCATGATTCATCAAATTAAACCATTAAACCAAATTAATCTCAGACTGAACCAAAATTGAACCATCATATGATCAACATGACTTTGATAGAGTTTCTGAATATTCTTTCCCTCTACATGGGTAAATGATTTAATTTTGTTAACATGATTATGCAAAGAATTTAATTGCATGGTTAGACTTAATAATCTTTTAAGATTTTTAGGTGCACATACATCAATAACATGTGATTTTGAAAAGAAAATGTAACTTTGAAAAAATAGTGCCAAAAAATACATTCTCAAATTTTAGCAAATAAAAAGACAAATACTATCCAAATTCCAAATCATATGAACTTTTTTGTATCTTTAAGGTTAACTGTATCCAAGTTCGCCCTAGCCGCTCTCTCTGGCACGACCCCCAAGACTTCATCCCTCGGCGGCGTCGCATCAGTTCGGCGTCGCCGGGAAACAGATCCGTTGTCCTCCTGCTCTCCTCTTCTACCTAAGCCCACTCTTTGTCTGTTTCGACGGTGAACGATCCGGAGGTCCACCAAGTCGCTCAATAAATCCGGCCATGCTTCAGCTTCATCCCACCCATCTCCCTTTGTCTCTTCCGGTGGTTTCTCCCAATGAGGTGATTCTCACGAGTTACCAGCCCCGAAATGCAAAATCTGAGACCCCAATTCGCCTCCCTCCCCTTGTCTTTCTTCCCTGTCACATGCGCCCTTTGAAGTCAATTTTATCATCTCTCTGCTCCTCGGACCTAGGTCCCCTCGCCAAGCCGGTTGTTTGGTCGCAGTTGGACAGGAGCTCTGTGTTGACGACGGAGCTGGACAGGACCTCGACAAGCCCCCGAGACCCAATCTTTGTACTTCACAATTCCAGGTCTGTCCCAAGTCTCCCTTTGCTTTCCCGTAGCATAACTTTAGGTCGATCTATTGCTTCAATTGTCCGAAGACTGCAATTCGAACTTAGTCACCCATTGCTGCTCTATTGTTGCAAAGCTTACTTGAGAACCCTGCCTTTAGAAACGCTTAGGGTCTCTACCTTTGAACGCCATAGATTGATGAGGACCGGCATTATGACCTCTGCCCTGTTGAGAGAAGGTTACCGGTTCCTTTCATATCTTCTCTTTATGTCTCAGCTGTGCTCTCGAGTATCCCATTTGCTACCCTGTTTTAGTTGCTTTGAGACTGGAAGTCCCAGGAGGATCGGCATTATGGTCTTCTCTCCAAGGAGAGGAGATTACCGAAGCCTTCCTACTTTTCCCTGCATATCATCCTTATGGTCTGAATGTTATCAAGAACAATTCAAAAAAGCTAGGATGTATGATCTCCTCTGGCAAAGTCTGAAGAATATCGGCACTATGACCATATCTCATAGAAGTGTGGTTATCGAAACTTCCTCAAGAAAGCCATTCCCAACTTCAATCCCTCTACCGCCCTCCTCCTTGCCAATGAGCCAAACAAACCATTGTGTCTCTCGGCTATGGACACCCTTTCAACGTCCCAATGTCAATGTGATAAGGACTATCAACCACTTTTCCATCTTGTTTGTGAATGTGGCGTCGAAGCCCCTTGAGCTCGCTTGCGGTTTGATGCTTTGCTGGAATCTCCAACACCTCTTGGCCATGACTATCGACTTATCTATCTTTCAGTTTATTGTTTATGTCTACTTTTCAGCTTTAGCTTTGAAATCTCTCAAACTTTGTAATCCTAATTACTTGGTCTGATGAATGAAAAAGCCTTGTTTGATCCAAAAAAAAAAAAAAGAACTTTTTTGTAAAATCACAATTCAAATTATGTCCATTTATTTACAGATTTATCATCACAATTACTTTTTTTTTTTTTGACAACAACATAAAAAATTGACTCAAACAAGCCAATGCAAAGGTAAATCATTAACATAGGTAACTAAGTGCGGAACTGTGCGAACGCGACGCGCTAACACAATTACTTTTATTTATACAACTAAAATATATTTTGTTTAGTAAGTCTCATTCATGATTCATCAAATTAAACCATTAAACCAAATTAATTTCACACTAAACCAGAATTGAACCGTCATATGATCTACATGACCCTGTGAGTCTTTGAATATTCTTTGATTCTTTCCCTCTGACTTGTGGTTTCCTGAAACCTTTTCGTCACACTCAAATCAAATGTTTCGTGTTTCTTAAAGCATTAATTTGTAAAATTGGTGTTATATAGGGTTAAGAATTTGGGGATTTTTTAATCTATTGGGTTCTCAAAGCCATGGACTTCCGAAGAAGAAGGATTCAGTTTCTTCTCTTTGCTATCGGATTAATCGCTCTCAGTATGACAGGTACTTTAGATTTGTTTCCGCAAAAGTTTCGATCTTGTTTCTTCTTTGACCATCAATTTCGCGTTTTGGTGTGTTTTTGGATAATTTCGTATAAAAGTCAATCATGGGTTTTGGATTTCTAGTTTAGGGTAGTTGTAAAGGTATCGCCTTTTCAGGAACTTGTTCTGAGATCTCGATTTGGTTCTAATAATACTCTTTCTTTGATCTGATTGGTTGAAACATGAAGTCTAATTCACCATCTGATTAATAACGTTATGGAAGACTTGGACCTACGATGGGATCAATTACTAGAATTAAGATTATAATTTGACATTTCAACAATTCATATCTTATAATGTTTTTGTTGTTTCCGTTAACTTGATTGATGAACATAGTAATGCGGTCGGAACTATTGTTTTTTTTGTTCAGAATTCAAATTTTCCCTTTTACTTACTCTTTGGAACCTCTGTGTTGCTCACCCATGCTGGTCATATGATCACAAAAGTTTCGATTTGTAGCATATAATGGTCACTCATTTCAGCTATATGACTCATAACAAGCTCCAGACGATTTCTCAGATTAGTTAACATGTTTTGTAAACAGCCATTTCAGTTTTCTGTTCTTGTTTATTTTTATTTTTTTTTGTGGTTTGTGAGATTCCATGTTTCTCACATTATGTTTTTTTTTACAACAGTTTGGTTTTGAGTTAAGACTAAACTTTGTTGGTTGTGGGTTCGTTGTTTAAATAGGATTATAGGATAAGCATTGGATGTCTGATTATCTTTTTTTATGTCTTTGTTGCATATCGTAAACAGCTGAAAAATGTCGGGAACTTGTTGGACAAGAAGCTGCATCAAAGAGTGGAGAGTTTACATTCTTGAACTGCTTTGATATGAGTTCAGGAACTCTAGCCTGTGCAGTTAAAGAAGGTGTAAAGCTTTATTTCTACAATATAAGATCTATTCACGTCGAGAAAGCTAGGAACATCGCTATTGAGAAAGCCTTGCATGAGGCACTGGTAAGTGGCATGCCTCCAAATGAAGCAGCCAAAGAGGTGCAGAGAGCAGGTGAAAAAGCGGCTAAAGTGGCCACCAGGCAAGCAAAACGGATCATAGGACCAATAGTAGCAGCCGGGTGGGATTTCTTTGAAGCGCTTTACTTTGGAGGGACTTTAACTGAAGGGTTCTTGCGTGGTTGTGGAACTATGGTTGGTGCTTACTCAGGAGGTTATGTGGGTGAGCAGAGATTTGGTAGATTTGGTTATCTTGTGGGAAGTACTTTGGGGAATTGGGTTGGCGGACGAGTTGGACTGATGGTTTATGATGTTGTGAATGGGGTAAACTTCTTCTTTGAGATTTATCAATCTGGAGAAAGTTATGAGGACCAGTCCACATATGAAACATCTGAGGACCAGTCTACATATGAAACTTTTACGGACCAGTCTACATCTGAAAATTCTGAGGACCAGTCAACATCTGAACATTCCGAGGACCAGTCTACTACATACGAAAATACTGAGGACCAGTCTACATATGAAACTTCTGAGGACCAGTCTACATATGAAAATGAAACTTCAAGTTATGAGCTCTAAAGGAATTGGAAAGCAAGATTTTGGAATATTTCTTTCCGATACATTTGACATAGTTGTATAGACTAAAAAAGTTTCCACAAGATCAATTTGTTATGGATGTCCAAATTATTTAAGTTTCATTTGGTTTATTGTACAAATTGGTTGTTTTAAATTAGTTTACATTTTTTGTCCAAACAAAAAAAATTAGTTTTTATTTTTATGTTGGGATTTTTTGAATGTTCAAACTTCAAATGAAGGCTCTATTTGTTACGGCAACCAAAAGTTGTTCATTTGTATGTTGCTGGATCTAGCGATCAGTTACAACAACAAAAAAATTGCGGTCCGTGGTGACATATTCGCTGGATCCAGCGATTGTCAAACAAATAATATAGCCATAAAAACATATTTAAAAAAAAAAATTATCTAAATCAAATAAAATAAAATATGATCAAAATCAAATAAAGTTATTAAAAATCAAACTAAACCTACATAAATTAAATTATATTAATAAATTTGAATATAATTAAATAACAATCTAATTAATTAATTATAATAAAATTTAATGTAATAAATTCAAATGAATAAAATAAAAATAAATATAAAAGTAATTATTTGAAATACAAATTTTCAAAACAAAAAATTAAAAAAATAATGAGAACGGTTGCAACGACAAACAAATGAACAATACAGAGTGACATGCAAACAAACATGGATCATTTTTTCTTACAACGGGTAGCGCCGGCAAATAGGTCGGGTGGGCTAAGCCCAAAGTTGGGTGAAATAAACATATTTGTTAAACATAATAAGGTTTTCTCTACAAAATCCAAATTCCATCTTTCTAAATGGTTTTTCATTTGTGTGATGGCTACTGATTTTTAAAGGAGGTATATTGATTCTAAACATTTTAAATGATTGTGTAAAATTTATAAATGTTATGTTATTCGATTATATATTTTAGAAAATCTAATGAAATCCAGTGTTATTGAACTAAATATATTTTTAAATCTTATTAAAAACATTTTTGAATATTTAAAAATTTGAGAGGATTTATTTAGTTAAAACTACAAAAATCTAAATTTCAAATCTAATGGTTGTATGTGAGATTTGAAAAGATTTTACGATACATCGTATCAAATTTTTTGAAATCATAATAAGCATATAAAATACTAAGGGGGTGGTATTGGTTTGAGATATATGAAGATTTTTGAAGAGTTCAACAAAATCATTGAAAATGAATAAGTGAAAGATTGTTAAAGATTGCTTAAGAGTTTTGTTGATTAGTTTTCTAAAATCTTGTAAAGTCCTCCAAACAATCCCTGTATTTTTATGATACTTTCCATGACTTTATTTTGTAAAGAAAGTATTTAAAATCATGAACCAATAACATAATAATTGAACTCATTAAGAATCTTAAATTTTTTTGCATCTCTCACGCTTCTGTGTTCTTTTTAATTGCATCTCTCACGCTTCTGTTTTTTATCTTTATTTTTAAAATTAAATGAAATTTCATAAATATATTATCATTTGAGATAATAAATTATCATCTCTCACGTTTCTTTTACTTGTTGTCCACAAATATCTGGCAATAAATTTCAATAGAACCAACATCATTTTTTGCACTTCTTCACCAAGATCTCAACATTATTCGAGCATTCCTGGTGGTATTAAATACACAAATGCAATAAATATCTATTAGGTAACAACCCGCACTATGTGTGGAATAAATCGACTCAAATACAATTATTATGAGTAAAATTATTATTTAGGATCTAAAAAATTTGTTTGTATAGTGAAGTGAACTTAGTGCAGTGGCAGGAGTTAAGTCCATTTATAAAAGGCACCATCACACCCGGGATCGGGTCCCAGCTCCTACGAATATAGGAATTTGGCTAATGGGCAGGCTAGTTGTGGCCCAATGGTTGACAAAAAAAAAATTGTTTGTATAAAACAAAATATGTAACTAAAGATTTTCTTTTTTAAAGTTACATTTATTTTATGTAAAAATATGTTTTACCCGTGAAATATTTAAATGTGGTGGAAAAAGTTTTGATAAAATGTAAAAATTTATGGCAATATGACTTTTGTGTTTTTAAAAATCAAATTAATATATTTTATGTTTCACATTATTATTTACATAAATGAAAATTAATAAAATTTTAGAGTATTTAACAATATATAATTATTCCCAATTAACAACAAAGAGGCAATACAAAAATGAAAATTATGCTGACGTAACAATATATTATACATCTTTATAAAAAAACAAACAAAAATTTGTTATCTAATTAATCATTTCTCCATTTTTTTTAAATATTTTCCATAACAATTTTTATTACATAATTTTTATATATTAATATTAAAACACTAAAATATAGTTATATATTAAATACTAAAAGTATAATATACATTCAAAAAAAATGTAATTAAATTTTTGTATTTTTAAAAATGTATATTTGATATTTTAATGTAAAGATATGAGTATTTTTATTAATTAAATTAGATATTAGATTTTCTATGTTAATTTTGAAATATTTATAAAAGTATGGTAGGAAAAGAGCTGGACATTATTTAATTCAGAAAATAATATATTTTTTAAATTTTATTGTTGAATGAAATATCCAATAGCATGAATTATAAATAATATTAATTAATGAGGGCAAATTGCAAAAAATTGTCTGAGATTTCTTGCTACCACACATCAGCTTTTACACAAAATGTTTCCCTATCAAAATAGTTTTCGCTATTGCTTGACGCTTGTCCACCGCAGGCCTCAGCAGTAATTTGTCCACGTATTATTTTTTTTTGACAATCAAACTTGTCCACGTATTATATAACACTATAACTTCCGAATTTCTTTCTCTCAGGCTTCGATCGACTTCAGTAGTCGTTCTTCTTTTCCTCCATTGTAAATGACGAATGAGCCAGACATGTGACTACAACTCCCTAGCTCACCACTTCTTATCAGCATCTACCAATACCTTTCCTATAATAACCAATCTTTTGTCAACAATGAATGCAATCTTACTACTACTACCCATCAGTAACACAATCATTCAAGCTGAAATGTGTCAGGTCCATTACACTTTTTCATTATCCCGCCAACACCACAAAATGTCATTTTTGCCTTTTAACCATGCCACAAAGAGGCAGTATGACTTTTTCCTGATATGAGGTTTTCGAAATGGCATTTCCTAAAAATAAAAGTTTATTTGATAACATAATTGGCAAAACTCCCTTTTTATCATAGATATTAAAAATCTAATTAAATGTAAAACGTGAAACTATATCTATATATACATTTTTCAAGTACATTTAGCAAATAAATCCTGAAGTTGCCACCTATTTACAAAATTGCCATTGGTTAATTATTAATTTGTTTTTTATTTAATTAATTAATATTAAGTTTCTATTTTTGAAAACAAGATTTCCCATCCTAAATAAATTTCCAAAAAATTTGGAACCACTCCCTTTAACATTAAATATTAATTTTATAATTGATTTAATTAATATTAAGTTTCCAATTTTACAACACAATATTTTCTGCATACACAAATTTCCTAAACAATCGGTCTAACCAAGAAACGAATTGATTTTCGATATTGGAGGAGGATCTGTGGCCGAGATTTTTGATCTCAACGCATTGATTTCCCCCTAAAATAAATGTTGAAAATCAAATATAAAATATATCATTCAAAAAAACTAATGGTATGATTTTAAAAGGTAACAAACATATTTACCATTCAATTTGATATCTTATTCAAAGAATAATAATAAAATATAAAAGATATTGCTTGCTCACAGATTTACTTTTATTTTGTATTATGTATTTAAAAATAATTTTTACTTTCACGGGTTTCATATGATGAGTTTTTGCGGATTAAAATTTTTTGAATATGTTGCCTGACCCGCCTAGCATGGCGGGTTTGGAATATAAAATCAACACTAAAACTATTAGTTTATCTCATATATACTATAGATTTATAATCATAGTTTTGAAAATTAACTTATAAATTATTTAGTATATGAACTACAAAATATTACACTTACTATAACATATTCTTAATATTCCAAAAAAAAATACACATAAAAATATACACTAACATACTATATAGGCATATACCTTTGTTTAATTCTAGAGAACAAAACAAATCTAGAATTTTATATTCTATCTAATAACAAATTTAAGTAATTAGGTTATAAACTTTATAAAATGTTTGAAGAAGAAAAAAAATTCTAAACAAAATTCAAAATTAATTAGACAAGAAGTTAATTAATTGAAAATTTGAAAACTAAATAAATTAAAAATTATTATTTAAAATACAATAATTTCTAAATTAGTCCCGCAGTGTACCGCGGGTGAAATCCTAGTACCATTCATTATTAAAACATAAAAATATTAGACCTGACGTGAAAACTATCATGGTATAAGTTGATTGGATCAATTTTAAATGTATCTATCGTAATATAGTAAAATGAAACTGTGTTCAAAATTCAAAAACTTATGGAGGTTCGAAGTTGGTTAGTCATCACTACTATACCACGATATGTTCGTCCAAAGAAAACCACTACTTTTTAACTACCAATTAGAGTGGTTGAGGGCATAGCTGAAGTTCATCTCTTTAGAAATAGACTTAAGAAAATGCGAAAAGGCGAAAGACAAACACTATTTGGATTTGTATATGTTTTCATTGTGACTTTGGGGCATTTGACATTTTGTTTCAGTTGATATTGAGGGGTCAATAATATTTGATTATATCAGAAAAATACTTAAGAAAAAAAGGTGAAATAGATTTTTCAATGTCGAGTAGTCGCGTCAATCCGGTTGATGCTAAAAGTTAGCCACTTTGTCATTTTTGTTTCGTCATTTTCCATTAAACATATATTAATTAAGAAAGACCAAAGCTGCTTATTGACTTTTTAACTAGGTCACACCCTGATTCAAAAGGGCCAATAATAGAATACACGTGCCATTGATGAACATGCTTCATCCTTCAATGAACCCGTGTGAGGCCATGGGTAACGCGTGGCTTGGTCGTGCCAAGCAAAGGTTACTGCACCTGTGTGGAAATAAGTTAACAATGCAAATTTAATGTTTATGCAGGTGTTATCTTTACTACATAATTGATGATTATGCCCATATGGCCATATCTATTGGTTTAAATTCATCTTAAACTGAAAAATAATGTAGAATATCATTAATTAATTAAGTTTTCATTTCAGAAGTATCATCATTAGGGTTTTTTTCTTTCAAGAATATTACTACAAAGTTTTTAGTCCAAATATACTACAAAATTAAAATGATCTTTTAAGAGTTAATAATTCAAAAATTTGGGGGTTTGTTTAGTATTTCAGGTTTAGGACTTAGTTTTTAGGGTTTAGTTTTTTAGAATTTAGGATTTAGTTTTGAATGGTTAAATTTTAGCTTTAGTTTTGTGGTATATTTGTAAAAAAAATTAGTGGTATTTTAAAAAAATAAAACTGATAATACTATTTTTTTTAAAATAATAATAATTTTAGTAATATTAATGAGAATTAACCAAATGGTGCTAGTCTAGTAATTTCCATTTGAGGAGGAGTTATCCTTTTGTCTAGAATAGAGATCAATTCTTCTCGAGCACGAATTTACTAAATCATTCTACTTAGCATGTCGAAATGGTGTCATGCTTTAGGCCTACTCGACAGTTACACAATACACGGTACACTTACATTTACCTTGAATAGATTAGTCGGATGTTAAACCCTTGGATTAATTACCTCTGATTAACAAAAACAAATATCGAAGAGAATTGCCCTAAATCAAAGAATAGTAGAATACGTATGTACCAACAGGTCCAACACATAAATGTTTTATTACAAGATCACAGGACAGTATGTAATAGAGGTTACATACTTAAACAGTTTAACTCTTTTCTTTTGACTTAATAACTTGTATTGATCTCCCTTTTGAAGAGAAACTGTTAGTATTTAAGTTGAATTGGAGTATTTAGCACACATAATCTTCTACATTATGTACATGTGAATTTGGGAACATAACGAAAACGAAGTGATAATGTGATATGTCTCACTCGAATAAGATAAGATACGAGGCGCCTTTACATCCGAAGTGATAAGTGATCAGCAAAGATATATAGAACCACCCGTGTAACGACACGACATGACATAAATATTGTCTAATACAGTATTACTTTTTCTGTTCTCCTTGTAAATTGTCTTTTTTTTTTTTCTGTTAATTAGTTCCATCGATCAACCATTGAATATTGGTAAACATATTACAACACTGTCCCTAAGGAACATTTTTTTATTCAAAAGTATAACCATAAAAATTTCATCCATAAGAATATTGGCATAAACCTTTATAAATATAAGGAATAGAGAATGTTATGTATTATTAAGATTGATAGAGTACAACATATATACAGAGATGAGACTTGGAGACTACGTCTATGACATAAATACAATATATACACTTGACATATATATGGATATTCTCGATTCCTCTACATCCCCTCTCAAGATGGCGGGGCTTTGGACAAGCCAATCTTGGAGGAGAAGTTTGAGAATGGTGCACGAGCTAGAGGTTTGGTTAAGGCGTCAGCGAGCTGATCCTTTGTAGAGACATGAGCCACGCGTAGTTCACCGGCAGTGATTTGATTGCGAATGAAGTGATAATCGAGAGCAAGATGCTTCATGCGAGAGTGAAATACCGGATTTGCACAGAGATAGGTGGCTACCACATTGTCGCAGTAGATAACGGGTGGTGACGTGAGCCGGAACCCGAGTTCCCGAAGTAAAGAACAAATCCAACGTACCTCGGCTGATGTATTTGCAACAGAACGGTACTCAGCCTCGGTGGAAGACTTGGTGACACCTTTTTGCTTCTTGGAGGACCACGAAACAGGATTGTGTCCAATATAGATGATGTGAGCATGCGTGGAGATGTAGTCGTCGCGATCACCAGCCCAATCAGAATCGGAGAAGGCACGAACGGTGGGAATGTTACGACGGTGGAAGAAGAGACCGTGATCCATAGTGCCCGCGAGATACCGGAGTAAGCGCTTGACAGCCTGCCAGTGGTCCGAGGTAGGTTGATGCATGAAGTGGGACAGGCGGTTAACGGTATAAGATATATCCGGCCTAGTGAAGGCTAAGTATTGTAAGCTGCCTACAACGGACCGATACTCTGACGGGTCCGAGAGAGTGGTTCCATTGTGTAAAGTGAGGCGGGGAGAAGTGGCCATCGGATCTTCACCGGTTTAGCATGAATCATGTTCGTGCGTGTGAGGAGATCAAGGATGTAACGCCGTTGGGTTAGATGAAGACCATGCGGTGTACGGCGAGCTTCAAGACCAAGAAAATAGTGAAGGTCTTCCGGGTCTTTAATACTGAAGCAAGTGGCTAACGAATGAAGTGTCTGCTGCAGAAGATCATTGTTGTTGCTGGTGACAAGAATGTCATCAACGTAAACTAGGAGATAGACAAAGCTATTTCCACGATGAAGGATGAACAGCGACGCATCAGCAAGGGAGTTAACGAAACCTGCTGCGGTGAGAAAGTTTTTCAGTTCCTCATACCAGGCCCGAGGGGCCTGTTTGAGTCCGTATAATGCCTTGTGTAAGCGACAAACGTGATGCGGTCGGGTTGCATCAACAAAACCTTCCGGCTGAGAAACGTAGACTTCTTCGTTTAGAGTACCTTGAAGGAACGCATTGTTGACGTCGAGCTGTTTGATCGGCCAATCATAGTTGATCGCGGTTTGGAGGACGACACGAATCGTAGTTGCTTTGATTACAGGACTAAAGGTTTCGGAGTAGTCAAGACCCTTTTTCTGATTGTAACCCTTAGCGACAAGCCTTGCCTTGTGTCGATGTATCGAACCATCCAGTAAGTACTTCAGTTTGAAAATCCATTTGGTGTCGACAACGTTTTGGTGAGGAGCTGGAGGCTCAAGGGACCATGTGAAGTAACGAATCTGAGAATTAAACTCATCGGACATTGCGGCTCTCCATTTGTCATCAGCGAGAGTCTGTTTGACAGTGCGAGGTTCGACTTCGCAAGCAAAAATAGCTAAGGCATACTTTGAATTAGGTTTCACAATACCTCGTTTCGCTCGAGTGGTCATGGAGTGCTAGATTTCTGGCGGAGGCGGAAGCATCTGTGCATCGGAGGTTGATGAAGACGAGGAAGTCGATTGTGGGCTTTGGGATGATGTTTCAGATGTAGACGGGCCGACAGAATTGGAGTCTTCCGGTAATGGGCCTGGGCCGGATGAATTGGACCGAACTGGAGACATGGACTTGCTCGAGCTGTTGCGGGCTTCGTCGTTGTTTGACGAAGAAGCATTTGATGGAGCAGGTGAATCGGAGTCCGCGGTTGAGTGGGAAGGTATCGATGCTGGTGACGGAGGCGGTGGTGGCGCAGGAGACGACGGTAACGTAGCGGAGTGATCAGCGGAATCCATCGGTGAAGGAGCTAAGACCGGGGGCTAGGAGGCTACGAGTGGTGGAGGCGATACCGGAACGACAGAAACAGGCGGAACCCAGTGCTCGAGTGGCTCAGAAACGGCAGGGATGGAAGAGTTGGAGGCGAAGGGAAAGCTAGTTTCGACGAATTGCACATGACGAGAGACGTACAGACGATTGGTGGATTTTTCGAGACAAAGGAAGGCACTTTGGGTGAGTGAGTAACCGAGGAAGATACAAGGGGTGGAACGTGTTTCGAGTTTGTGGGAGCGGTATGGTCGAAGCCATGGAAAGCACAGACAGCCAAAGATTTTGAGCTTGGAGTAATTGGGATCAACACCAAAGAGGAGACGATAAGGAGAGGAGAGTTTAAGAACAGGGGTGGGTAGGCGATTTATGAGATACACGGCTGTTGCGAATGCATAGGACCAGTAGGAATTGGGAATTTGAGCTTTGTGTAGAAGAGAGAGACCGGTTTCAACAATATGCCGATACGGCGTTCCGCAAGACCATTATGTTCAGGCGTGTGCGGAGGAGTTGTGAGATGTGAGATGCCGGCGTGGGAGAGAAAATCACGAAGCGCAATGAACTCCCCACCATTGTCAGAAAACAGTGTGCTGATCTTTGTTTGAAACCGATTCTCTGTTAAGGCTTTGAAGCGAATGAAGGTTTCTTTGACATGAGACTTGAGTTTTAAGGGATAGAACCAAGTATAGTGGGTGAAATGGTCTACAATAATCAGATAGTGTTTGTAAGAGTCAACAGACATAACTGGGGAAGTCCAAAGATCTGTAAAAAGAAATTGTAAAGGGCGAAAGGAAGAGATTGAGGATTGTGAAAAAGCAAGCTTATGACTTTTATTTGAAAGACAATCGATGCAAGACAATGGAGTTGAAAGAGAATCCGAAATAGGTAAAGAGAATTTAGATAAAATAGATTTGAGTATTGAAGAGGAGGGATGCCCTAG
>NC_025689.1:22494523-22502068 GCF_000633955.1 Camelina sativa
GCGAATGAAGGTTTCTTTGACATGAGACTTGAGTTTTAAGGGATAGAACCAAGTATAGTGGGTGAAATGGTCTACAATAATCAGATAGTGTTTGTAAGAGTCAACAGACATAACTGGGGAAGTCCAAAGATCTGTAAAAAGAAATTGTAAAGGGCGAAAGGAAGAGATTGAGGATTGTGAAAAAGCAAGCTTATGACTTTTATTTGAAAGACAATCGATGCAAGACAATGGAGTTGAAAGAGAATCCGAAATAGGTAAAGAGAATTTAGATAAAATAGATTTGAGTATTGAAGAGGAGGGATGCCCTAGCCGTGAGTGCCAATCGGAGAGCGAGGTTTTAACTGTCGGGGTTGCAAAATATGTCGCCGGATTGCCTGTGTAGATCGGCCACTCGTAGAGCTCCTCTTTAGTCCGTCCTTGGAGTAACCGGACCCCCGAGCTGAGATCCTTCACCTGAAAGGAAGCCGGAGAAAAATCCACAGAAACGTTATTATCGTTGCACAGCCGATAAACAGATATCAAATTTTTGTGAATATCTGGAACATGGAGAACATTAGTAAGGGAGAGAGGACGGTTTAATGAGGGAAGAGAGGTGAAACCCGTATTGGCAATGGAGAGACCGGTTCCGTCACCAATGAGAACCTCCTCACCACCAGTGTATGGTTGGTGAAGGGAGAGGTTGGCTAGATCAGAAGTAATGTGGTGAGTCGCACCAGAGTCCATGATCCAAGGGTTGGAGCTGGAGGCATGAGCAATATTAGCACGAGGCACCCAAGCATTTGGTGGTGTTGGTAGGAGAGGACGTTGAGATTGGCTGGACTGAAACTGTGGACAGCAACGAGCAGAGTGTCCTTGGATGCCACAGATCTGACATTTCCCAAGATATGGTTTGGGAGAGCGAGTAGAGCCACCGGGTGACCAGGTAGAACCAGGTTGCTGAGAGCGAGGAGAGGATGATTTGGAGAAAGACTTGTTGCGGTTTTTGGTGTAGTTCGCAGAGATAGGAAACGACGGTGAGGCTTTGGAAGCAGCAGCAAGAAGTTTGGCTTCATGATTGAGGAGTTTCTCGTGGAGTTCAGGAAGTGATGGTGGAGTGTCACGAGCTTCAGTCTGATCAACGATGGGTTTGTATTCTTCGGGGAGACCACCAAGAATGAAGTCAATCTGATCTTCATGGCCTTCGGGTTTATCCAGATGAGCAAGCTTGTCAAACGTGATAGTAAGGCCCTGAAAATACTCGTCAATGGTGCGAGTACCTTTCTTCCAGTTCTCCAGGTGGTGTTTGAGTTGTTTGACATGGCTTCGGCTTGGGTTAGCGTAGGTAGTAGCCAACGTAGCCCAGACCTCAACAGTTGTGGAGGCGCGAGAGAGAAGTGGTTGAACATAGATGGAGATGGCGCCGAGGAGACCGCTGTAGATCAGCTTGTCTTGACGTTTCCATATGGTGAAGGCGGGATTCGGAGACGTAACTCCAGCCGTGGTGATTGTGGGATCTGGTTTGGGAGTGGCAGAGTCGAGGAAGGGGACCAGATCATAGCCATCAAGAAGGGCGTGGACCTGGCGGCTCCACATTAGGTAGTTGGTGGTGGTAAGCTTGGTTATGTTGGCCATATTGATGTTGAGAAGAGAAGAGGTGTGGAGAGGCACTGTTTCAGTGGTTGCAGCGACCTCTGGAGGTTGAGTGTTTGTGGCGGAAGAAGACATTTCCGGTGGTGAGGAAAGAAAGAAGAAGAGAAAAATTTAGGCAAGGAGCGATATGCTCTGATACCATATAAGGAATAGAGAATGTTATGTATTATTAAGATTGATAGAATACAACATATATACAGAAATGAGATTTGGAGACTACGTCTATGACATAAATACAATATATACACTTGACATATATGTGGATATTCTCGATTCCTCTACAATAAATATAATGAAGTGCGAATTTTCAAATGGTAAACAGTTAAAGTAGAACAAAAAATTGTTTTTTTTATGGTCTTCCGATTCTGAAAAATCAAGAATATAAATATACATTTTTTGTTGTTAAAAGAATATTAAACAATTTCTAAAGTGCATACATACATGATACGTACATACTGTTGGCAGAACTTTGCAGGACTATAACATATTTTTTTAATGATTATTTAGTAGTTGACATAATTAAAGAATGATTATTTAGTAAATTATACGAAAGTTATGGAAAAACTTTAAATTGGATCCGTCGAATGTGCACAACAGTGAGGATGGCAACATCCTGTCCTGTCGCATAGAGCATAGTCTCAACTTGGTCACCTCTCATGAGCCTAAAACTTATATTGGGTTAAATAAAGTAAAACTTATCTAACAAATTAAAACACACACAAAAAAAAAAGCCTCGTTATCAAACATATACAAGATGATAAGAATATATGAAATTACATAATAGTTCATCATAAATTAGATTAGTAACTCTTATAAGTAATAGTAAAATATCATTTACTTCCATGCCTAATTATACTTCAACAGCTTAATATATTCCTTTAATTAACTTATAATTACATATGTGATTTTGATTCTCGCCTATTTTTTGCCATTGTCATTCATCTTTTTGGTATTTTCTCTTCTATGGTTAACTCTGAACCTAATTATTAGTAACACACATTGGAAAATCAAATTTAGTAGAAACATGTAATAAAATATATTTTAAAAAAGGTAAGACACAAATGATGTTACCATTTTCAATACATTTAATACATTTTCTGTTTTTATGTATTGGTTACAATCAAAATGATATACTGTTTACCAATTATTAATTGACCGGTTGCTCTGTTCATTTTAGAGTTCCATAAACTCGGAAATTTTATATGCTATTGATCCCTTTTTTTTTTTGGTAGAAATGCTATTGATCCCTTTAATCTCTCATTTAGTTGAGTCCATGTAATTAGCTCAAATATCTGTCTTTAAATTACTGAAGTACATCATATATACATCATAGCCACCCGATTGTTGGGTCACTCCGTAGATATTGTTCCCAATTATTCATATGCTTCAGATGGTCATGGCTGAGCGTGAGAGAGAATGTTAGGGACATCGGTAATTGAAAAATTGTCAAGTAATATATAAAGAATAAAGATCTCTCCACTCATTGCTAATTGATTTTAATTTGAAAACCAGAGTAAAGTCCTAATTTAATACAAATATCATCGGTTGTAAGGAGAATAATATATGACAAATCAATTTCGACGCACTCAAATGCAATTAAATATGGTTTTGCATGTTTGTCTATAACTAATCATTCTGAGTTTCTGACTAATAGTTTGTGACAAGAAATGAATATGCAAATAGATACGTAAAGTAGTGATAATGTATGGTCAATTATGTAGCCACTAAAATCTTTTATAATGCATATAATAAAGCTACAACTCTCCAATCATTCCTACCTACAATTCTTGGGAACCGCAGAATATCATTGGAGAAATCCTGGTGAGCAGATAATTGATTTATACAATTTCATATCATACCATATAAATAATAAATTAAAGGAATCAGAATTTATTTATGTATTTATGATACTTGAAAATTCCACTCATTTACAAGTTAGCTAGCTATAACAAAGTAATTTTGCAAATAAGCCCTTGATTAGAAAGAAAAATCTACATGCACTATTGTAGAAAATCGTTTGTACATTTTGAATGTGGAAAACACTACATCATGTCAAAATATATAAGTTAGGAAAATAAACTTTTGAAGTCAGATTTGCTCCAACCCATTTTAATTTTTATCTCCAAAATAGAGTTTTCTATTTTTAATTTGGAGTAGAGTTGAAAATAAATATAACATTAATTGGAGTGATTCTATTTTGAAAAAAAAATGAAGAAATAGTTTAGAGATACTTATCGGTTTTGGTTTTGCCTTTCAAAATGGAGTTATTTTGTTTCGAAGAAAAAATTTGAGAAATGGGTTAGAGATGCTTTTAGGGTTTAACCATACAGAATCCAAAATAAAAATTTTCTTTTTTGAAAATCAGATGAAGAAATACGGTTTGACTAGTACGTGGAAAATAAGAGTAACAGAAAAATGTAAAATGTGAAAATGAATAGTTAAAAAAGAAAAAGCATAAAGAATATTCACGCCACTTGAAACATTTTTCTCTCTTTAAAGTAGAGCAACATGGCTTAAATATTACTGTATATTACTTGTTCACTCTTGATTCTCAACAAGAGCTAAATACATTTAAAAAAAAAAAAGAAATGAAAAATTACGCTAAAAGGTTTATGCGGTCAAACCCTTAGTCTTTGTTTTTTCTTGGTTTTAAAGCACGATAGTGTGTTGACATGAGATCTATCGGACTATTAAATTTGTTCATCGTAGTTAAAATGTAGTAGTTTATAAGTTAATAGTTAGAACCAGAATCGGATATGTTCCTCAACGTTGAACTATGTTAGGTAAACTCTCAAACATCTGAAAAAAAAAATCAAATTTATCTGTCCCAAACAGTAAACATGTTTTTTCGTACCATACATTGGTATGATTTTTTTTTTTTTTTTTTTTTTTTTTAAAGCTGAGAAATACCCTTCTTTGAGTANTTCCAAAGAATCACATAATATTCACAAGACTACAACATGCACCTCGGAGAGCTACTATACTACATTTCTTAATAGAAGCATTTTTTTAGCCAGTGTACGTAAAATGTGGCTCAGCGCTCACTAACAATCCAAAATTATCAATAACAAATTTTCTCAAATCATCTTTAGAAACTCTAATTATCCAATGAATGGAAAAAAGCTGTTTTGAATAGTCACCTATATTTATTGTTTGTTCAAACCATTATATAGTTATACTAGAAATTGTACCCGCGCATGCACAGGATTTTAATTTCAAATATTTCTTATCAATAGAAATTTTTGAGTTCAAATATAATCATTCCAATTTTCAAATATTTACTTTACTCAGTGACATACAACATATATATTTTTGAAGATAATATTTCATTGTTATATCAATTTGCGATTTTACGTGGGATTTTAGTTAAAATTTTTATCAATAAGAATCATTGAATATGAATATAATTTGAAGATTAAAAGAGAAATCTATATAAATGCCGTACTTATTTTACTAATCTATATATAACATATATTGTCTAGTGTCGCAATAATATTGTCAACAATCTTCTGACCTTTTATCTTTAAAAGAGTTTATTCCATATTCATATCCCATGAAAACATAATTTTAAAAGTTCTAACGTCAATGTCGATCGTTGACCTAATTATAGAGACCATTTAAGCATATCGATATCCTACATTAAATGCGAATATACTAAGTTTCATGAACAGTTTCAGTGTTATGTCGCTACAATAAGGTTGTCTAAATGCATCATCTGCCATAATAGAATTTCTGACTAAGTCAAGAATGCTTAAATGATGAAACGTTTAAACCCCATAATGAATATATATTCATTAATCCAAGTTATATATTTTTCTAAAATCTCATATGTTATTTGCAGATGTTAATTTTGTGATGCAACCCCAGCTTCGTCTTCTCAAAAAAAACATAGTGTACTTTGAATATGTTGTTTTTGCCTATGTTTTGGGTTATAAGCATTTGATAATATATATATATATATATATATGGTATATTTGTTATATATGTTTTATATCATGTTATAAAATTGTAACTCCAGTTGATAATATACTTTATGAGATATGCTACACAAATCACATGCCACTTTTTGTAATGGCTTACATATCATTTTTTCTATATTCCTGACCATTGATTTTGTTTTTTTAGATATATTATTTTTTCAAAATTCTTTTTCATCGTTTTTCCAAAAAAAAGTATGGCCTTTACAATATCTTTGTTTTAGATCAAAACTTTTAAGTTAAGTAAGTAATCTTTTCTTTCTTATAAGTAAAATTTAATAAGAAATCTTTATGGTATATGTTTCTTAGAAACTAATGTTTCACTTTAATTTTATTTTTATTTTTATATTTTTATAACAATCACATAACTTGTTTTTTACTCCACCATGCATTAAAATCTTACTTACATTCTAAAACTCATTAACCCATTCTAAATTTTGAAATATAACCATTTTTGGTTATAATTTTAATAATAACATTATTACTAAAACAAATTTATAGTATTATTTTTACTATATTAAAATTTTCATTTATTTTACTTAATTCATTTTTAGATAGTTATTGTTTTTTTATTTACTTAAATTATATTATTTTTATACTATTTTAAAATTTATTTAATTTTAGTTAATTCGTTTTTTATTTATGTTTTACTATTATTAATTATAAGTAATAAATATGCAATGAATGAATATTAAAAATAGTATTTCTTTTATGCAAAAAAAAATTGATTAGGTGGATGCTGATGTGGAGGAAGGAGAAGTGAGAAAAGTTAACTTTATGTATATAGATATTAACTCGTAATTAAATTATTTAAGTTTGTTAAATTTAAGATTTTATGCTATAGAGGAGCTAGTAGGGCTAATGGTTGTGGATGGTCTTATTTTACTTTACGCTGCTGACTTCGAGAATTGAACTTGGTAGAGGGAATTTACACCATGCATTTATTTAGCGTGTGAAATTCCTTTTTAGGAAAAGCTCATGAATAAATGAAGAATTGATCACTTAACGCATGGAGAGTACATGTGATCGGTGATTTGGAATGACGGCTCGGTCTCGGACCTCATGTGAAAGGCTTCTAGAGCTAATTGTGTGTCGTAACTCGTAACAAGGTGTTTTACAATTTGCAATTTCTCTTCTCTTTTTACAACTCATTCGAGAAAGACAACAGCACGTCATCATTTCATTCTTGCTCCAGCAGTTTCATTAATTGCTTGGTTGACCAGATGGTCCGAAAACTTGGTTTAATTACTGTCTTATGCTTTCGTGTTTTTTGCTTTTTGTTTTTGCCATGGAATCATGTGTATATGTTTCTAATCTTTTGACTGTCACCTTAACTGTTTACATTACGAATGAAAATATTTACAATCTAGCAAAAAAGAAAAGAAAGAAAATAAAATTTCAAATTGTATCAAATAATAAATAAACTATTTACGTAATAATTATGTAATAATGTCCAAAGACATGTCGTCAGTTCATGCATATTAAATTCGAATTAAATAACTCTATCATGAACTAATGATAGTTTTAAATTTTTTTAAATAATCCAAGTTTTAATGATAGTTTGAAGGTTTTTCATACATATAAAAAAAAGAACTAAAATTTAATTATAAATGTATCATTTTTGTGATAAAAATTTTCTATACAATATTCATTTTTGTTTTTTAAATTGAAAACGTATCATCGTTAAGTAACAAAAAATGCATAACAACATAATTTTTCTATTTTTTTAAACAACTTTTACTAAAACTAATTAGAAATGGCGAGAGTACTTTATTAATTTTATCATGGGGGGTGTTATTCAAAGCAAGCTGAAAGTAAATTTATTATTTTATGATATGGAGCCCATAAATCTGCTAATAAATAACCATCTCTCGAAAAACTTCATTCTTCCACCTGAGAACCACAACTAACACACACAAAAAAAAAAAAAAAAAAAAAA
>NC_025689.1:22503167-22507824 GCF_000633955.1 Camelina sativa
AAAGACTCGATCTTTCACAACTTCGACATCGATGCATCAGCGAACTCGGTTGCAGCTCGTTTGGTTTCGTCTGATACCGATCTCTCTCAACGTATGTTCTTTCATACCGTTGACGTAATGGATTTGACCGAGAGCTTGAAGGGCTTCGACGTTGTGTTCTTGGCTGCTCTTGTCGGGATGGATAAAAAGGAGAAAATTAAAGTGATCGAGCATCTTGAGAAACACATGTCTCCTGGTGCTGTGCTCATGTTGAGAAGCGCTCATGGACCTAGAGCATTTCTCTATCCTATCGTTGAGCCTTGTGATCTCCAAGGTTTCCAAGTTTTATCTGTTTATCACCCGACTGATGAAGTTATCAACTCCATTGTTATCTCAAGGAAGCTCGGTGGAGATGGTATTAATGGTGATGTTCATGATCACATAGATCAAGCTTCTGATCTCGCGTGCAACTGTTCCAAGATCCACGTGATTATGAACAAGAAGAAGAACATTATCGAGGAGTTCGCAGGCGAAGAACAACTTACATAAAAAATTGCTGCTTGATTAAAGTTTTCTTGATCTATCTTATGATGTGTCTTTTTAAAATTACGAAAAATGTTGGCTGTTTTTGCTACAGTCTTGTTCTTGTCTTTATCTTCTTCTTTTGTTCTGTTTCTTAGCATCTGATTTGAAATTGACAATGACCACTTCTTTTTTGGTTGTGGATTCTGTGATGTCTATTGCAATTTGCAAAGGGTGGTCAATCAGATTCTGTTAGACCGAACCGATTATTCTTGTCGGAATAAAACAAAGATGAAACATAATAAAGTGTCCCATTATTACGATAACGATACGATTGGTTGAAATTCTTACTTTTGGTTCTGTTCAAAGAGCAGACTTTGTAAAAATTATATCCTAAAGTAGAAAAAATCTAATTCTTCAGAACATGATTCTTGTGCTTCTCATGCAGTCTATGAAAATAGAAGAGCATTGTTTCTATTCTAAGTTCCAATTGTCGCAACATGCAAACACACATCGGTGAAATGAAAACTCAAAACTGGGAATAGCTTCGAAGAGTTCATATAATTGACATTTTTTTCAGGTTTAAACCTGAACAAGATCCAGTGCCGTGCCAGCCTTTCTAGGGGCTTAAGGCAAGTTTAAAAGTGTAATAATTTTTTTAATGATAATTAACATATAATTATATATATATATATATATATATATATATATATATATAAGAAAGAGGTCTAAAACAACAATTATATGTCTAAAATATCTTAATTTTTTTTTTCTTAAAAATCATATTCATATAGAAGCATTTTCTGAATTATTTTTACAAATTCAGAAAACATAAATATTAACCAATATTCATATAACAGAAAAAATAAACAAGAATCAGTCTTTTATATATGTTATAAACAAAATCAAAATCAACTTTTACACCACTATAAACATGAAAAAATAAATTATAATAACAAGAAGACTTCGTGGAAACACATTTGAGAAAACAAAGAAAAACTTTTTGTTAACATAAGATTAAGAATTTGGTTTTGAACTCAAGTGGAAAACATAAATGAAAATATTTTTGAATCATTAGACCAAAATTTTATATATAATGTGGGGGCCTGAGGCTAATGCCTTTTTTTGTTACACTATAGGCACGGCCCTGTTCATAAGTAGTTTACTACGTAATTACATGTGGTGCCGTCTTGCCAACTTTGTATGTTCAAAAGGATGTCGGAGTCTAACGTGAGGGGCGTGTGATCATGTTTCAACTTTCTTTTTTTTATCGATCTGGCTCAAAGCAGCCAAACACAATGCTTTAATCCTAATCCCCAAAAAAAGATTCAAATTCAGATATACCTAAAGCTACTTTATCTCTTTTGCTGAATTGTTGATGACCCATTCATGACTCATCCTACGGTCAAGTCACAAAAGATTCACTATCTTCGCTTTTCATTTGCCCTTTAAATNGTTACACTATAGGCACGACCCTGACAAGATCCCGGTTTTAATATTCTCCGTTTCACCGGTAAATATATTAACAAAACCAGAACCGGTATCTTTTTGGACCGCAAACAAAAAACTGGTTAAAAAATGCTTTCTGGGTGTGCAAAATCTTCACCATGTACGCTGCTAAAAAGACCCATCTCCCTAGGTTACTGTTTGAGGCAGTATCTTGACCTCAGTTTGTCTAAGATCTCTGCATACTCCATTGGAGTTGCTTTATCGCAGAAAACATCCTCCCATATCTTCAGAAGCTCTGTTCCAAAAGAAATCAGATATTATTATGCTGTACGTTCATTTTACACAACATGTATATGCTCTGATCATATTAAACATCGTTGACATGACACGAAGTAGATAAAGGGAGTACCGTTTTTCTCGGTTGAGGTAAGGCACATGACGAGCATGTTGAATCTAGGAACCTTTGTTAGGTTCTCAACGTATTTGACAGCCAAAACCATGTCTTCACTGCAACATGCAAAAAACTATAAGCACCAATTTTATAACAGAGTTTCTGGTGAGCCCAAAATACAAATGTTCAGCTTACTCACGCGAAAAATGAGGCTACACATTTTATTATGTCAACTAGCACCGGAGAAGTCAAGGCATTCTTGAAAATCTGAGGTAAAGAGCTCGGAGACATGACCTAATACATTTACAAACATGATGAGTGGCACTGTTATTCAGGAATTAGATAAATAAGTTTTGGCAGGTGGTACTTAACTCCATCCAATAAGAAAGAGGAATGTGCTAACAAACCTTCAACAATTGGGTTTGTAGTGCACGGTCGCCAGAAAAACTCCGCCAAGAGTTCTCAAATTCGTAAGCAGATTTTGGGGCTTTAATGTTTTTAGAAACTTCAGCCATTGCAAGTGACGCTGCATGAGCAGCAAGCTCATGTACTGATGGCTTTAGTTCCAGCTTTTTGGAAACCTTGTTTTCCTGTAAAATTAGAGTAGGGACAAGTTTTGTAGCATCAGACTGGATTTTGTTGTATCACGTCAACCTTTTTATAACAAGACTCAGATCACCAATACTTACCAGTGCAGAAGGCTGAGTACCATTTCTGTCAGAAGACTTCGCCTCCTTTTCATAACTTGGGCTTCTAGGCGTCACTTTTTTGCTGTCTACATTTTCCGTGATAGCTGCAATTTTCTTCGTACCTTCTTTTCTTTTCTCCTGAGATGCCACAAAAATAAAAGTTTGGATGACAAGTACCATGAGACAAGCTCTCGAAATTCCATCTGGGCTAATTAGAGATAAAAGATTCAATGTGATAATAATACCAGGCAAACTTTACTAGTAAAACAAATTCTACACGACCTTTTCTAGATGTGCATTTTTGAACTTGAGATATATAAAACAAAATAAACTTTGGAATATACCTCAGGTTGTACATTTTCAATGAGCTTCTTTCCCGAACTTTCCTTGCTACCTGGAACAGGCTGAACCATATCCCTGTTCGTTTTGGCCCCTAGGGTCACCGGCTTCAAAGTCATTTCTGCATTTGACATTTTTGTTTTCTTATCCAAACCTGATTTTTTGAGTAAGTCTTGTGCAGTGCTTTGCATTGCTCCACTGGCTTTCTCAATGATTTCCTGCTCCGAATTCAAAAAGTTAATCTTTTGTGAAGCACAGAAAAATTTATCTGGCAAAGATACATAAAACAATTTATGAAAGTATTACTTTCTCGAGCAAAGATTTGATGTTGGCATATTGCTTCTTAAGTTCCTCGCTTTCAGGCTCCAATCTTAAAGCAAACTCGGCATCTACGATTAATTTTAATCACCATACATAAAATAAAGAAATTGTATGTATCTCAAGAGAACAGAATGAATGAATATATGGGTCTGGGTGATACCTTCTTTGGCTTCTTTAATCATTCCGAGTTCTTTTCTAGCTGTTGCTCGGCGTGAGTAAGCTTTTATATATCGATCATCCAGATTTAAGGCTTCTGTGCAGTCTACCTCAGCCTCTCGATATCTATTGCAAGAAACATTTTACAAAGATCAGAAATGTAGCTTAGAGATTATCAGATGATGGAAGACAAGACAAAAAATGCCTCACAGTCATAAATGAATAAAACCAATAGAAAAGGCAATGACATAACCTTCTGATTTTAAGGAAAGCCATTGCGCGATTTGCATAAGCCACAGCATTAGGTGATAAAGCAATGCTCCGAGAGTAACAATCAATGGCCTCATTAAACTTCTTCTGCTTGAAAAATTCATTCCCCTGTATTTTTAAGAGTAAGATCCATTAAGTATACATCACCAAGAGGATCTCACATGATAAAAGCATAGCTTGAAGAAAAGTAAGTACCTGCTCCTTCTCTGAATTAGCATCCAATGGACTTTCTCCGATAAAACTACTCGACAAATCACGAACTGAATCATGATTCTTAACAAAGTCATACTGCCCTGAACCACCTGGTCTAAATATCTCACTATTCTGAAATTTCAAAGCAATAAAACCTTATAAGGATGCAATCAAACTTACAAAATGAGAGTAACTTCTGATTTTTTTTCCAAGGTATACACATTCAAAAGAAGTAAAGAAAGAACCGGATTCAACGAATTAGAAGGTTTCTGCTTCATCTTCTTGTCTTTCTCCTTCAATGAAAGTTCCCAATCCTGCAAGTCATTCAAAAATCCCTGGAAATCCTGTA
>NC_025689.1:22508256-22525306 GCF_000633955.1 Camelina sativa
CTTCTCAATCCTCAGTAAACAGAGACCTTAGCTAGAGGCGATTCATGAAACGAAGATGAAATGAGTTAAAATTGGTTACCTGAGTTTGATCTCGGCCGTGTTTGTTCGGTAACCTAGCCATACTGAGAGATATTCTCCGGCGAGAAAACAGTCGACGAGAATGAGAGTAAAGACGATTCTAGAAGGTGAAGAAAAACTGAGAGAGAGTTAAAAGTTTGAATATTACTGGACTTGGGCTTATTGATAGTTGAGTTTATTCGAGTCGGGTCGGGTCGTGTCATGTATAAACCCGAATTAATTCGGGTCCGGTCAACTCATATCTGTAAACCGATAAATTTGATTTTAGAGTGGGTTCGGGTCAGGTCTACCGGGGTAACCAATAATATTGATATTTGTGATTGAGTCAGGTCACTAACCGGTTAAACCGATAAAATTGATATTTGTGTGAAACTAAGGCGGCCCTAATTGGTAACGGCTGTTACTTGTGGCTGTAGAGAATTTGGCTGTAGATGCTTTGACTATAAAAACTTTTATTTTTAAAATCTGATTGTTTACCAACAACTTTTGAAGCTGTAGCTGTTATTTTTTTTATTTATTAATAATAAATATAAATTATGTCAGAATATAATTCATAACAATTTAATAACAAAAATAAAGTTATATAATGATATTTTAAAAATATATATATATATATATATATATATGTCAATAAAATATGTGATTTTATTTGAAAATTCTGCTTTTCTTTTTTTGGTGATTGATTTTTAATTGTTTTGAATATTTTTTGTATTGAGTAGTTATATATATGACCAGTCAAAAAATCCATTAAACACTAATCAATGTATTGTTTTGAATGTTTATTCTGATGAGTTTCATAAACTCTTTTACATCATTATTAATGATGATGATGAATAAATAAAAATTATTATTAAAATGGATCTTAAAAGAAAGAGAAAAAAATAAAAATATTTAATTTGTAAAAAAATAATATGTAAAAAATATATATAGTTTTTAAATATAATGGGGAGAGGAAAAAGAATGCTTTTAAAATTTATTGATTTTAAAGCGTCATCTTGAGGCTTTAAAAAAGTAAAGGAAATAAAGAAGATAAAAATTAAAGTGGTTGTTGAAACTTAAAAAAATAATAAAGTTTTAAAAGTCTGATTGACAAATAAAATGTTTTTACAACTTTTAAATGGTTTTAAAGTCTTAAAAGTTTTCACCAATCAGGGCCTAAGACTGAGTAAGGTCCATAACCGGGTTAAACCGATCTAATTGTGAAATCAGCGAGTCAAGAACCGGTTTAAACCGATAAACTTGATATATGTGTGAGATCGAGTCAGGTCAAGAACCGGTTTAACCCGATAAAATTGATATTTATAGATCAATAACCAGGTTTAACCAGTAAACACCGGGTTAGAACCGGTTCAGTTTGTTTCTTGAGCAAAAGGAAATCGCAGAAGTCTTTTTAGTGAGGTAAACAAAAACGAAAACATCAGATCTTGAAGAAGAAGAAGAAGAAGAACCTAAAAATCTCAGAAGCTTACTACGAAATTTTCGATAAGATGACTGTAAGTATTCAGATCAATCTGTAAACTTTAATGTTCTTATTCACTGTGTATGCTTCTGATTCTTCTGGGTTTGATTTATTTTTTCGTGATTTTGATTTTGGTTTCTTCTTCTGAGTAGTTTACTATTCCGATTGAGAACGGAGATGCTGTGAAGATCGCAGAAGCTGAATCACAAAGAACGCTGTACAAAATTCTCTTTCTCTTACGCTTATGTAGGGTTTTCGATTTTAGGATTCGATTTTGGATTTTTAGGGTTTATGTTGTAAAATTTTGGTTAGGTACCCATATGTTACGGGAACTTCAATTGTTGCAATCAAGTACAAAGATGGGGTTTTGATGGCTTCTGATATGGGAGGTCTGTTTCTTTTTCCAAGTTTCAGCTCTTTAATTGCTGCATTTCACTGTATGAGCACTTATACTTCCTTCAGTCATTGCGTATTTGGTGAAGTAATTGGCTGTAGTCTTTACTTTGCTTGCAATGTATATATCTGGATATATACTTAAAACCCGAAGAACTAGAGCCAGGATAGTTGTATTTACATCTGATATGAGCTTGATTGCTTGCAGCGTTTCCTTTTCTTCTATTGATGCTTGTTTATATAATTTTTTTTCTTTTTAGGTGAGTGATCACAGCAGGGTAGTAGATATACATATATATCAAGTGTTCTAGATAAGTAGTGATCAGCATGACTTATGAATAATGTTCAGAAGCGTATATTGACATTAATTTTTTTTTCAGAGTAGGTAGTCCCATGTATGCTCTTTTGTATACATTCATGATCTGTTAAGCAATCAGGTTGTTTAGAGTGATAGCTTCATGCACATGGTTCCTTTTAGTTTTATTTATTTTGTGTCTTTTATGCCGCATTTGTAGTATGGTTAGTATCTTTTGTTGCAGTTCTTCAACTGTTACTTTTATTTATCAATCTGTTTGAGATTTTTAGACCTGATGATGAAACTGAGATACAATTTCTGGTCAACTTGGTTGTTTGAATCTTTTTTAGTGGGTATGAGATGAGTAAGATAATTCTGGTCAAACACTATTACGCAGAAATAGTTTTGTTCTGTCTTCTGTCTATTAGCAGCTTCCTGATAAGAATATGTATTTGTGGCTAGAAACATAGACATGCAATGTTTATGGGTCTGCTTTCTTGTGACCGTTCTCTTTTTTAATCCGTTTGTTTGCCTACCTACATATTCTTTCCAATATACAATGTTATTGTTCATCGGCTGTTCCTGCTTCTTCTCCCTGTTATCTTAAGATTCAGGGTGGACTATGAATTGAGGATTGTTTCATTTATTTTAGTGCACAAGTTTGAATAGAGTTGATAAGTTATGACAATTTGTAGTTCCTTTTGTTTTCTGTTCGGTTTCCTCTGAGCTTTCCATTATTAGTTAGGTCAAGAAATGCAACTGAGAATCAACATTATAACTATCAACTACTGCCTAGCTATATCAAGTGAAATAGTTTGTTTTGTCATTTAACACCAATTCACTATATGTAAAAGAACTATCAGATGTCTGTGCGGTTAGTGATGCTATGTGTTTTCCTGATCTCTTTAATAGCTTAGATTGTTTCTTAAGTTCTAATGTGTGAACTTGGTTTCCTGGAAATTTTTCATCAGAGAGTAATGATGATATTGTAGCTTCAACTCACCTTCAAATTTTTGCGAATCTGTAGGTTCATATGGATCCACCTTAAGATACAAGAACATTGAGAGGATGAAGGCTATTGGTAAGCATTCTCTTCTTGGTGCCAGTGGAGAAATCAGTGACTTTCAGGAGATTCTCCGTTATCTTGATGAGCTCACGTAAGAATCTGTTTGTTTCAATGTTTCTCTTTTTTTTTAATCTTTCTTTCTTGTTATGCCTCACGACCCCTAGTTTTTACACAGCCTGAACGATAACATGTGGGATGATGGTAATTCTTTGGGACCAAAAGAGATTCACAACTATCTGACCCGTGTGATGTATAACCGTCGGAACAAGTTTAACCCTCTGTGGAACACTCTCGTCCTTGGAGGCGTCAAAAACGGGAAAAGTTACCTTGGAATGGTATGCGTCAGACTTTTCATTCACATATATAATCTTCTTATGAATGTAGCTAATGATTTGGATTTATTTGATTCTCTCTAGGTTTCAATGATTGGTGTTAGTTTTGAGGATGATCATGTTGCCACTGGCTTTGGAAACCATCTCGCGAGGCCAATTCTTCGTGATGAGTGGCATGCGGACCTGAGCTTTGAAGATGGTGTCAAGCTCCTTGAGAAATGTATGCGTGTGCTTCTTTACCGTGACAGATCTGCTATTAACAAGCTTCAGGTTTGTCTTTAATAACAAGTTTTTTTGGGCCGTTATCTTATCTCATGAACAAGAATAATCTCAAATTAGTTTGGTTGAAGTTCTTCATCTGGAATGTAATAATGGTAACATAAAAAATGTGCAGATAGCAAAGATCACAGAAGAAGGCGTGACGGTTTCTCAGCCATACTCATTGAAGACATTCTGGGAATACTCATCGTTCCACAACCCAACCGCTAGTGCTGAAGGCTCCTGGTAAGAAGCGGGAAGTAATCACATTGTTTGGAGTTCTTTGGAGTAAGCTTTTAAAATTTATGTGATGTTGTTAAACGCTTGTACTGTAGTTGGTTTCTTCATGACATTCCAGAGTTCAGATCAATGAGGATTTATATAAAGTTCTGGATATCTTTGGATAGTTAAACTTTAGAACTCTTTGTTTGACGTTGTTTTCATATTTTATGAGCTTATCTTTTGAAGCATGGGGGATATCTTAGTTTGTTTTTGGCTCCTTCCTAACGTTTATTCGTCAAATTTTATTTCGACTTCAACATCCCGACAGCGACAATATTCAATATTGATGGTTTCAATAACCCTCATTTGAGGTCTCGACTTGCCAAGTCTAGGAAGTCATTTCTTTCAATTTCTAGTGTTGGTTTCCCGTTAACTCTTCAGTTATTGGTTGTCGTTGATCTGGATTACATTTTTTGAGTTGTAATAAAATGACTTTTTAGTGAAAAAAACGAATAACACATGCGGACTAATATTACTTTCCTCATAAACTGTTTCGATTTTGGTGAATATAGTGTGTACACCAGCAGAATGATTAGCTTTTTCCGACCCATTTAGATGAAGTAGAGAAGAGCAAGAAGGAGCTCTCTTATTTTGATTTCTTTATAATTCTTCGTAGTACCAATTTCAAAGCGGATAAATTAGTACGAAATATTCGTGTTTTACTGCATCTTGTAGTATTGTATGTAAATAATGTTGGAAAAACGTCTTGGTTCCCCATGAGAACTATGATATCATAATCCTAGTTTCAGATGTCTTTGCCGAAATTATTCTCAACCTATATATCCATATATGGGGATGTTATCGGTTTAAAGAGTGAACCGATAGGAAACGGTTCATACCAAAAACAAAACCAAAAATAAAACCCGACTGATGTTAATAACCCGACCCGAGATGATACATCCATAACTCCATTAACATCCCCAAATCCTCAAACCCTAAAAGCATAAATTTCTAAAATCGATCTCTGCAACCATGAGCAATGTTTCTTGAGCTTCGAGTGGTTCAGCAAATGTCCGACAAAGAGGATTCGTCGTTGGCTTGCCTAAGAGATGTTGGTGTGGGGAACAAATCATGGCAAAGAATTCCAAATCCAAGCCTAATCCTTCCCGGAGATACTTTCGATGTTGAGAAGCAACAGCAAAGAATGTACTACGTTATGCTTTGTTTGACATTGACATCGACTCTCATCAATTCTCATCAATTCTCATTGTTTTCTATGATATAATGTAGCTTGTGAACGATAACCACACCTTTAAGTGGGTCGATGAGGCATTGTTGGACGAGGTAGCAACATTGGGTGTTCAAATTGAGAGAATAAAAGAAGAGATGAAAGAGCTTACAATAGAGACATTGGAAGAGCAGAAGATGAAATTTGAGAAGATGCAAATGGAGTTAAAAAAATAGCTATGTGAGAGGGTTGAAGAAGTTTTGTTGAGAGCAAAAGCTGAATTGCAATGTAGGATGAAACATATTATAATTGTATGTGTTTTCGGTTTTATGATCATGTTTGCTATGTTTAAGGTTGTATGATGAGCTATTGTAAACTATTGTTCGGTTGTAATCTATTGTTCGGTTGTATGCTCTGCTTTATGCTCTTGTTTGTGTTTGTGTTGGTGTTGAGTGTGAACTCTTGTTGGTGTTGCGATTGCATTTAATAAGATAAACATTCTACATTTCATAAAAGGCAGAACGTGATGAACACATGTTCTGAAAACAAGCAGAATGATAAGGTTTTGAAATCATGTTCTCAACATGATCACAGACTAAAAACATAACCCTACTAGTCTATTCGATCGAAATACAGATCCAACTAGTTTCTTAGACCAGAAAAACAGACCCCTACTACCATAATCTTCAATATTCAGGCTTGTGAAAGTCCTCCACCACCTTGAGATAGTCCTCCACCACCCTGAACAACTTCTCCTCCACCATATTGAGATAGTCCACCAACATCTTGAGAATGTCCACCACCTTGAACAACTTCTCCTCCACCACCTTGAGAAGCCTGAAAAACTGCAATCCCCAAAAAATGAGAACAAGAAACCGATTATAACAAATAAAATGAGAACAAACCGATTAATAACCTGTGTTTGATTTTTCTTCTGGTGGAACCTACGGTTATGCTGATCAGAAAAACAAATTCCACAGTGCATTATCCTTTTTTTCTGCTTTGGTTTCTTCTTGACAGGAGACTCATTTACACCTGGCTTCCTCTTCTTTTCTGCCTTAGTTATCTTCTTTCTCCCAGGTTGTGGTGGCTCAGGTGGAACATAAACATCCTCACCTAAAGTCGAAGGCCAATGACGAGCACCCCTTTGTGGAGTAATGCCATCTGTGTAGTTAAGCCTCCACATAGCAGTTCGAAACCACTGGCACACATAGTCATCAACACTTAATATCCTCTTCAGAATCACTCCATACGCATGCTCACATGAAATCCCACATATTTGAATTTTTTTGCAGGTACAAGTCATATTTTCCAAACTAACTATGTGTTTGTCTCCATCCAGTGTGACTTTAAAGCACCGTTAGTAGAAGGATTAACCTGGCATTCCGAAGCTTTCTCATGCTCTTTAGCAAGAAACTTTGACACATATGGAGTACATAAACCTGAAACATCAAAAACCAATAACATTGCATTACATATGTAGAAAATTGTATTAAATTTTGAATTAAAACAATTAATTACCTTTGTGAGAATGAGAAAGAGCTGAACGTTTGGCAATCCGAACCATAGCCAGTCTTCTAACTGTCTCCAACATTGCAATAAATGGTTTCTCCCTTGCTTTGTCGATGGTCTTGTTGAAAGATTCTGTGAAGTTGTTGTCAACATCTTCACAATAACCCCCCATCTTATAGAAGGCACAAGTCCAAATCTTTGGTTTGGACTTCATAACATCATCATACACACCAATGTCATAAGCATGTATGCGTTCCAATCTCTCCCCAAACTGTTTTGCATTATAGCTCCAAGCCATATGCCAGAGGAGTGGCTTCATTTGCTTCTTGGAAGGATGATTCTTCTTCAAGTTCCTATAGATGTGTCTAACACACATTCTATGCTCTATTTTTGGTAACTTCAACTCCACGGCTTTTATCAACCCCTAAAACAGGACCAAACATATTAAAAACCATAACATTGACATCTATCAACCAATATAAGAAATTACAAGTATACCTTTTGTCGATCAGACACTAAAATGTAACCATCACCCTCGTTTAGCTCCAAGTCAGTCTTCAATCTCTTCACAAACCATAACTAGTTTTCTTTGTTCTCAACTTGAACAACACACCAGGCTATTGGATAGATGCCATTGTCTGCATCTCTGCCTAAGGCAGCAAGCAACTGTCCCTTGATCTTCGACTTTAAGAAGGCTCCATCAACTCCTATTATTGGCCGGCAAGTCTGTTTCCAAGTTCTTCTAAAGACATCAAAACAAACATAAAACCGACTGAACACATCTTGACCAGCATCATTCTTGATTGTATCTACCTCAACAATAGACCCTGGATTTGCATCCAAGATCTCAGCTGCGTAATCTCGCAGTCGTGTTGTAACAACCCGTCCCGTGGACCCCACTAGCCTCACTACTAGCCCACTAGCCTCACTGCTAGCCCACTAGCCTCACTGCTAGCCGCCCAAACGGACCCCAAGCTGGCCCTGCAGGGCATCGATCCTAACCCCTCACCGGGCAAATGGAACTATTCATCCAAATCCACAGTAGGTTATTGGTGCGCCAGGCGTCCCTCGAACCCTGGTCCCCACCCTTTAACAACCTTCCCACAGGACAAGTTGCCACCAATTAAGCTGATTTTTATGTGACAACCCGTCCCGTGGACCCCACCAGCCTCACTGCTAGCCGCCCCAACGGACCCCAAGCTGGCCCTGCAGGGCATCGATCCTAACCCCTCACTGGGCAAATGGAACTATTCATCCAAATCCACAGTAGATCAATTGGTGACAGCTTGTCCTGTGGGAAGGTTGTTAAAAGGTGGGGACCAGGGTTCGAGGAACGCCTGGCGCACCAATAACCTACTGTGGATTTGGATGAATAGTTCTATTTGCCCAGTGAGGGATTAGGATCGATGCCCTGCAGGGCCAGCTTGGGGTCCGTTGGGGCGGCTAGCAGTGAGGCTAGTTGGGTCAACGGGACGGGTTGTCACACATGTAAACTGGACTTCATACTCTCTATCTATCCATGCCAAAGCATTTCTCCGAGCAGCTCGACATTGTGGCCTAGTAACTGATATCTTCCACCTTTCCATGATAATTTGTTCAATCCTCAATGGCTTGTAATGATCCGGTTCCTCCCTAATCTTATCGAGAAAAATTCTAGCTATAAATTGGGTCTTAAACATGTCACACTCACCATTGGGAGTACAACAATGCTTATCAATGTATTTGGTAATCCTCCACAACGATGCATTTGGAAGAAATGCAGCGAACACTTTCCACTCACAATTTCCCTTATCCCCAATACATCTAAACCCGATTTTATCATTGTTATACCTGTACTGCTTCAAATTGTAACCGGTATGTAGTGCATAGTCCAAGACATTCTTCTTGAATGCGACCCCATTGTAGAAGGATTGCCCTTTCCACAACGTTCCATCACCACGTCCGTTATCCATAAACACTCTCTCTGGACCCGCACCACGAGGTCTACGACCATCTTCCTCGTCTTCACTTTCTGGGTACGTGTCGTGACGAATTGACTCTTCAGCATCAGTAAAATCCTGAGCAAGCTTCTCGATATGAAATTCATCTTGATCCTCTCCTTCTTCATCGTAATCTCCTTGCCCAACACCATCTCTTTGCCGAATACCATCTTGTTGCCCGAAACCAGCTCGGATTATCAAATCCATCGATTCAATTTGAGAAATCGATGGTGAATTGTGATTTTAAAGAAATCGCTTTTTCTAGGGTTTGTCGCGAGAGAGAAAGGGGAGAAAGGGTGAATTGTGATTTTAGGGATTTCTCGGTTTAGGGGTTTAGTTTTCTAATCAGGTTCTAATCGGGTTTTAATCGGGTTTTAATCGGGTTGAAATTAGGTTTAATTTGGTTTGTAAACTTCGTCACTTGGTTCAACCTATCGCAATGGTGAAATAGATGGTAACTTCTATCTCATGGAGATACAAACTTAAATTACATCTTTGGGGATATATAGGTGGAGAATAATTTCGGCAAAGACATCTGAGACGAGGATAAAGATCATGCTCTATCTGGTACGATATCATAGTTCCCATGGGGAACCAGGACGTTTTCTCCGGTTTTGTTAGCTCACCCTTTTACTTTGAGAAATTGTTGACAGAAAAAAAAGATAACATGTGTTTATTATATATTTTTTTTTTCCTTTTCCAATTTAACTAAATTAATATTGATTTAAAAAAAAAAGATAGCATTGTAATACTCTTTCTCATTTTGTATTCATATCTTTCACACAATTTCATAAAATTTATTAATCTTCTATTGTAACCTACCCTCTCATTATTTTATCAATCAAAATTGTTTTAGTATTACAATACATGTTTTATTATTATATAATTTTATTCTTCCAGATTTAGTAAAAAAATTATTGGTTTCCTTTAAAGCTAGCTTTGTAGTAGGGAAAAGATAAAAAAATTTTGATTCATAAAATAATGAGAGGGTAGGTTACAATAGAAGATTAATAAATTTTAACTAAATTAATAAATTATATTATTTTATTATATAAAACGGATCGGATCATTTCAAAATAAATGGCTCCATCCTTCAACTTATTCTCCGCTAGTCAAATAGCTTAACTAAGACTCATATGAAACTAACTATAAGAAGAAGTTGAATGTCCTTTCCTAAATTTCATTTTAAGTATGATTTACGGGTTTAGAAAGAAAAAAATCCTTGGGTGAAATTTTATAGTTACATTAAAAATTTAATAATTATTTAGATTAAAATTCTAATAATTATTAATCTAAATAATTAGAATTTTTGTAAATTTAGGTGTTGTATGTATTAGAATTTAAAATATTTTCTAAAATTAATTTTCACTATTACTAAATTAATTTTAGAAAATGTATTTAAATATTTTCTAAAATTAATTTTAGAAAATTTATGTAAATTTAGGTGTTGACGAAGAAGCTGATACAATACATTAAAGAAAACAACATGCCTATTGAAACCAGAGAACTGGAGACAATCGAAGAACCACACTTGTTGTGTGAAATCATAATATTTTTGAAAGAATTGATAACTATGGATCTGTAGGTTTTTTCATCTTAATCGCCCTTCTCAAATGATAAGAAGAAGGAGTAATACACTATAATGGAGATCATGATCATTTATCATTATAATGGATCATATGTTAACAATTTGTCGTTTGTTTGTTTTTTCAAAACATTTATGAATAATTTCAGATTTGGTGAATTATATAAAATCATTTTGTGATATAATGTCCATTGGAATTTGATGATCAGTATAAGCATTTTCAGTAAGGAATCGGTACAATAATTGGAGCGGAGAAATCCATCTTTATAGCGAACTGCTTTTTATTTATCACTAGGTTTTAACCCGCGGTACACCGCAGGGAAAATATATATATATATATATATATATATATATATTCATATTAAATTTTTATAATTTATGACAATTTTTTTTATAATTTATAATTTATTATTTCAATTATATTATTAGATATTTTGGTGTTATATATATATATATATATATATAACAATGTTATTTTTTTTTTCAGTTTTTGTTGAGTATTAAAGTTATGTGATTAAACTTTTGGTCGTCCTATATTTAACCCGTAAAACATATATAATTTATTAAAAAAAATTATTGTTGTTTATTGAGTGAAACTAAACAATTAGAAGTATCAAATGATATTAATATTTCTATTTAACTAATCATAGATCGGACTAATTTTAATTCTAACACGTTTAAACATTTGATCGGTGAGCTCTTAAAATAACTGTTATTTTGTATTGGTACGCTTTAAATAGTTATACAAATATATGATACAGAGAAATACTTTGAAAATCGGTTGTATCATTTAAATTTGAGAGATTATAGCATCTCTAAAGATAGTTTTGGAGATTTTATGGGTTAAAACTTTAATAGTTAGAGTTGTTTTTGGAAAACGCGAAATGTATAGATGTTGTTAAAATTTTATGGTAATAAACGTAACAAATATTGATCAATTTAAGAAGTTTTAGTAATTGAGTTTATGTGCAATGTTATTTTGGAAATTTTTGAAGGATTAATGTTGTAAATAAAAATTTAAATAAGCAAAACTAAAAGGACATAACACAAAATGTACTTAAAAAATGTTAATATAGATATGTACTAACCCACACTGTGTGAAGGATAAATCGGTTTAAATAAAATATTATGAGTAAAATTATTATTTGAAATTTAAGATTCACTTGTATAAAACAAAATCTGTAAGTAAATTTTTTTCTTTTATTCAAATTTGCGTTTATTTTCTGTAAAATACGTTTCACCCTTAAAATATTTAAACTTGGAAAAAATTTTTAAGGTGATGTAGAAAGTTTTGATGTCTTGTTGTGTTTCTAAAAATCAAATTCACATATTTTATGTTTCAAATAATAATTCATTTATCTTTAAAAATAAATATCACTATACCATTAAATAGATAATGCAATATCTTTAAACTAATTCATTTAATTTAAACTAATTTAAGTTTAAAAATGCAATGAGAAAATGATAAAAGTGATAGATAAATGAATAATTTTTTTTCATGTTTGTGAAATGTATTTACTTTTAATAAGTAAATGGGTCATGAAAATGATTATTAAATACATTTTCGGATTTAATAGTTGATTAAATATTTTCATTCTTAAAAACTAATAGAAAAAAATATTGGCTCATAAATCATACTCCCTCCTTTTTTATTACTTGTCATTCTAGAAGTTTTCACACGTATTAAGAAAACATAGAAATATTCTATTATACACTTGTTTGACTATTAGAATTCTAAAAGATTTAATTTTTTATTTATTTAATAAGGGGCAATTGAGATAATTTTATACTAAAAATGATATTGGAAAGCGAAAACGACAACTAAAATGAAACAAAAATTAGGCCTAGAATGACAAGTATTTTAAAACGGAAGGAGTAATATTTTAGTGGCATATTTATGTAAATAACAATAAGAAGTAAGGGCATTTATTAAAAAAGGTACAGGAGCTCTGTGAGCGCGACACCTCAGTTTTTTTGTGAGAATGATTCTCTATTAATATATAGGAGATAAGTAAATGGGTTATGAAAATAATAATTAAATAAATTTTCGGATTTAATAGTTGATTAAATTTTTTCATTTTTAAAAACTAATAGAAAAAAATACTGGCTTATAAATTATAATATTTCAGTGACATATTTATGTAAATAATAATAAAAAATAAGTGTATTTATTAAAAAAATGTACAAAAGCTCTGTGAGCGCGACATCTCAATTTTTTTGTGAGAGTGATTCTCTCTTAATATATAGGGGATGTGTCTGTGTGTGGCTAAGTCAACTAAAGTATAGTTTATTGCAATGTATGTAAGCAAAAACAAATCAAACAGAGAAAATGAGATGGATGATTAATCTCAACAACAAAACAACTAAGCCTCCCCCTTGGGTATGATTCTTGCTCAATGTCGCTTCTTTGGATAATTTTAGAGCTTTACTTGGTATGTTCCATGCTGTTCTGGTGTTCCAATCCAAAACATAGCTTCACAATGCTCTCTTCAACAATCATCTTTCTTGAGAAATCAGAAAAATCTTTAGCTAGAAATAAAGGACCGAGACCAAGGCTTGAGTTACTGTGACCCCGGAGACGCTAGTGTTGATGTCCCTTTTGGTCACAATTAGAATGTTTAGTTCGGTCAAGGGAGGGTCGAAGTTCTCTTTATTATATCGGTGCCGAGGCACTAAAGGACGGGCTACAACACAATGTAAACGAGTTGCAAACAAAGTAATCGACGGGCTGATAGCTCGTCAACTCTCCGAGCTATAGGCTTGAAAACGTTGACTTTTTCTTGGACGAGCTGAGCTCTGGTTCTTGCTGTACGAATTCTGCTGCCTTTTTCACGATCCCCTGAAATGCGGGCCGTACGCCTGTATTTATAGGGAATCGTGTCGGTTCGTCCATATAAAAGACCATAATACCCTCCCTTCCTTTGGAGATTTATCATGGGCTTTTTCCTGGGCCAGGCCTCTTGTTTGAGGTGTGGATCCACCCTCAACAGTAGTCCCCCCCCTCCACCTTTAGTTCGTAGTCTTTAGGCGAAGAATAATTGTGAAAAGATGAAAGGACGCTTTTCTGATTGGACAAACGAAGAGTCGCGCGTGAGAAAACGGTTTCCGATGCCCAGGGTCGAATCGTTGTGTGCGGTGCTTGACGCGCGTGAAATCCGGAAGTCGTATCGTCACCGAGCGCGTGTGGCAATGATGACGCTTCCAGATCCTTCCTTCTTCCCCTATAAATATCACTTCTCCCCTTGCCTCATTATCTTCTTCTCGCGCTTTGGTGCTGTCATCGTCCAGGTATTCTCCCTTCTTCCTATCTCGTCGTTATTTTGCTTTTAGTGTCGCGCTTTCGTTATGGATTCTCCTCGATCCTCGTCGTCTAACTCTTCCGCCGCGAGTCACCTTCGACGAGCTACAACTTCTGAATCCGGCGACTCCGCGAGATCTGTCCGTCGTCGTACTCGTTCTCCAATTTCTTCTGACTCGTCTTCAACGGATTCAGACGCGGCTCAATTCGAGGAGCTGAAGCGTCGTCTTATTCCTGGGTCGGCGGCTCCAAGCTCGTCGGGGCTCCCTTGTAGGGTTCCGTCCCTGATAGACGAGCCCCTAAACGACGACCCATCGTCTCTTAATATGGACGACGTTCCTTTGCCGACCGTCAGTCGTTTCAACCACATGCCGCCGTCATCGATAAAAATTGACGCGGCGATTGATGCAGTTCGCATCGGGAAGTTAAAAATTGACGTGACGACTGACGCGGTTAGTGCCCAGATACTAAGCACTAGGCCAAAGATTTTGATTCCGGGATCTTTTCAACGTCACTGGGATGCACCTCCCGGTTTTATTTGTCTCTCGGAGAAATATTTCACCGAGTGCGGGCTCACCTTCCCTCTCCCATCCTTTTTGATGACGTATTTCGCTCGTCGAAAGGCGGCTATTTCCCAATTTGCCCCGTCAACTTTTCGAAATGCTGTCGGTCTTTCGATCATGGCCGAGGCTGCAAGGGTCACGCTTACTTGTGATCACTTTGAAGAGCTGACATGTCTGAATCCGTCGAGTCGGGAGAAGACGCCCGGTCTTTATTACGTAGCTTCGGCAAAGAAGACATCGCTCGTCGAGGGTGCCAAGGGCAAAACGTATAACTGGAAAGGCTCGTACTTCTTTTTGGAAGTTACTGCGGGGGTTTTGGAGGATCCGTCGATCCCTTGGTTTTCTGGGTGGAACCCTTCACCCGGTAGCCGATCCTTCTTGCTTAGTTATCTTCACTTGTATCTTTTGGCTTTACTTAACCCCCCCTTTTTTTTTTTGTAGTTGCTATTCCGAGGTGTCTGCTTCCGTACCCTTCTTCTTTGCAAGCCGAGATAGACGCAATTAAGCTCCATTGCCCTTACGTGTGGCCGGGTACCGAAAAAGATCGTCCAAGGAAACCACCGGGTCTTCGAAGAAGAACAGGTAATCCTTATGTGACCGATCCAACTCTTATTTTTCTTCGAATTGTAGATTAATCCTGTTGTTTTGATTAGTTTCTCTTTTTTTTTTTTTTAGCCGAGACGATGGGTAAAATGAATATGAGTGTTCCCAACGCGTCTGCTCGTTATCGCCGAGCGTCGGACTCGTCTTCCGTTCCCCGTCCAACTTCCCAGTTGGATGGTCGACGTGATCACTCGTCCTCCGGTGCTGGTTCGGCCGGGAAGGTCTCCTCTCGATCACGTCAGTCGTCTGACGCACCTCCGAGACATCAATCCCAGTCCCTTCCTTTAGTTCGTCGCTCGGAGGGGTCTGGTCGTGATACGGAGGGTGTAAAGGGTCCTCCGAAAAGAAAAGACGACGCTAGCCTGGAACGACCTGACCCGTCAAAAAAGCAAAGGACGTTGGATTTTGGCTGGGATTTCTCGCACACGTCCGAAGCTCGTCCTTTCCCGAACGACTCTTCAGCTTGCTCTGAACTTTTCTGGAGGATCCATTTTGGGCCTGGTCGTTTGCCTTCGGTTGATCAGATGAAGGAAGCGCATGCAGTTGCTGATGTGGCGCAAGCCTCCTTTGAGGTGTGTTTTTGTTTGCTCTGTTCGTCGACTCGTTTTTGAACCTGTTTTTGTCTTTTCATCTGTTCTTATCCTTTTTTTATTTTTAGCTTGTCGCCCGAATCAATCGCTTAACCTCGCGCTACGAGCGCCGCGTTCGCGATCAGGAGGACGACCGGTCAGGAGCGTCGTCCTACGCAGAGAAGATTGAACGCCTCGAGGCCCAACTAGGGGAGGCTGTTCGGTCCAACCAAAGGCTTAGTGACGAAGCGTCAAAGTTTGAGAGTCAACGGCGCAAGTGGATCTCGGAGCGGGACGACCTGAAGGCAAAGCTTGAGGCGTCGGATGCGGCCTACAACAGGATGCACCTTACTCTCAACTCGGAGACGAAGAGGCTCAGAGATCGGCGGGAGGATTTCGGCTACCACGAGAGAATTAAAGCCTTTAACGAAATGGCCGTGCGCGTTCAGAAATTGCTGGCCAAACATAAGAGGTACGCCGAGGCATTCAAAGCGTCGATGGAGAAATTTCTCGAGTACAACCAAGCCGTCGGGAATGTCCAAATGCTCGAAACGCTCGTCGACGAGGGTCAAATCGCTGTGCTTGAGGAGGGGTTGAAGGACAAAGTCGTCGCCGTGATGACTCAACTGAAGGGTGAAGTTGATGATCTCGATCTCCCGGATATCACCGAGGCTGACTTTGACGTGTCCAGGATCTATTCTGAGCCACTTCCTCCGGTTCCAGAGTGGATCGCTTCCCCCCTTAGCGGCGATGCTGAAGGCGGTGACGACGTTAGGGAAGAAGGCGAGTTTGGCAGCGGGGGTCCTGAAGGGAACGTAGGCGAACAGGCAAAGGGTGACGATCGTCCTGCGGGTGGGATCGAAGAGCAGACCGTCGATCGTCCTACGGAAGAGCTCCCCCGTCCTTTGACTCCTGGTTGCGAGTCTCCGACTGCTGATCCGGCGTCATAAGTGCTCCATGTTCGCACTTGCCGTGTTGAGGGGTCGGCTCCCTCGTACTATCTTTCTTTTGCCGTGTTTTGGGGTCGGCTCCCTCGTACTTTATGCGCCGTGTATGGGGGTCGGCTCCCTTAAAACTTTATTCGTACTTTTGGGGGCATTAAATGAGGGGTCATTTAATGCCTTATTCTTCGAAACGTTATTTATTGGGCTCATTAAATGCTTCTGCCGTTTGGAAACTTGTGGCTGTTGGGACTTGTGCCCCCGTTCTATAAATAGTCTGTGTTTTCCTTCACTCCTGTCTTGGCGAGTTTGTTGTGCTTGTTGTTTTTTTTTTTGTAGGAAGAAGAAAGTTGCTCTGATGCCGGTGACAACTAGGTCAGCGTGGTTACGCAGGGCGCGGGAACAGCTCGGCGTTAGGTCTGACGAGGTGATTCAATCGGAACTCGCCTATTACAACGCTCGCATTCAACGGCTAAGGGCTTACATCATTGCCACCCGTCGTTCGTTCGAGCGTTACTACGACTTCTGTCGTATTGACGGGGTTGTGGAATGTCTTGAACCGCTGATCGACGAAGGGCTCTTCTTCCCAAAGTGGCGATGGGATCGGTTGGTGGAAGAGCGTACCCGGCGCGAAGATCTATGTGCGGAAGTGGTAGTTCCCACACTTGA
>NC_025689.1:22526578-22527175 GCF_000633955.1 Camelina sativa
GATTCGGCCTCGACCCATTTAGTGAAATAATCGGTTAGGACGAGTATATATCGCTTTTGTCTGGAAGTTGGTAATGGGCCGATGATGTCCATTGCCCAGCGCATGAAAGGGTAAGGGGCTACTCCAGCTCGTAGCAGTTCGGTCGGCTGATGAATAATGGGGGCGTGTCGCTGGCATTTTTCACACTTGGCGACGAACTTTTCACAATCAGATATCATCGTAGGCCAGTAATGGCCATGCTTCCTGATTCGTAGTGCTAGGGCTCGGCCACCTGAGTGATTTCCTCCAGCTCCCTCGTGCATTTCCATCATGACACGCTCGGTGTCGTCGCCGTGTATGCAAAGCAACAAGGCTCCTGCCGCCGTCCACCGGAGCAAATGGTCTTTCATCAAAGTGTAGTGGGCGGCCTTGGCTTTTAATCTTCGTCTAGCCCATTTATCTGTTGGCACGTCACCGTCGGCTAGGTATGCTCGGATTTCGACCCGCCAATCCGTCGCGTCGCTGCCAGATGCGGGTTCGCACCCTCGGCCTGACCTCATCGTTCGATAAATCGTCCTTATTTCATTGGGTTGGTGGAGTGCGAGGCACGTCTCGGCG
>NC_025689.1:22527235-22527564 GCF_000633955.1 Camelina sativa
CGAACTGCCGACCTCTGCCGGTGCCATTGCTTCCATTCCGTAAGCTAAGGAGAATGGGGTTTGGTTAGTGGACGTCCTTGGGGCGTCCGGTAGGACCAAAGTACTCCATCAAGCTCGTCGGCCCAAGCACCCTTCTTGGCGTCTAGTCTTTTCTTAAGACCATCGAGTATGGTTTTGTTGGTAGCTTCTGCCTGGCCGTTCCCTTGTGGATACCTCGGCGTCGACTTGCTTAGTTTGATTCGCCATCTTGCACAAAAATTTTCGAACTGCAGGGAGATGAACTGTGAGCCGTTGTCGGTGATTATCTCGTATGGGAGGCCGTGGCGACA
>NC_025689.1:22531422-22567226 GCF_000633955.1 Camelina sativa
CGGCTATAGGCTGTCTGGTTATTGCACTTGCCTCCGAGGAATACTTCTTGGCGTTGATAGCTTTCTCTTCTTCGAGCCCAATGTGCTTTGCAGCTCGGAGTAATGCCTCGGCCACGGTCTCGACATGTGTCAAAGATAATTCCTCCTTGAATCGAGATTCATACCATAGTGCGTTTCGGAGCGCAACGATTGCGGCCGCATCGGGGATTGAGATGTTGACATAAATCTCCTTGAATCGTCCAATAAAGGACCGAAGCGATTCCCCCTTGTGCTGAGTTAAGGCATATAAGTCGGCGTGGGAATTCTTGTCCTCAATTAAAACAGAGAACTGCTTCAGAAACTCAGTTATCAGCTCCCTGATGCTGTCGATTGATCCTGGTGGTAGCCTCGAGAACCAACTCAAGGCGGTTCCCGTCAAATGTTCGGCGAAAACTTGACAAGCTCCTGCATCGTATTCTGCCGAGCTGAACTGCAATGGGCCGAGGGCCACGCCGAAGGTGAGCAAGAAGTCTCGTGGGTCGACCGTTCCATCGTAATGGCCCAACCTTGGCTTGACCGCTCGTTTGACCGCTGTTGTAGCGAGTCGTCGAGAGAATGGAGTTCGCTGTGTTGCCTCGAGCATGAGTCCGACTTCGGGTGCCTTATCCGTCGCTTTCTGGATCATTGCGGCCATTTCTTTCATTTGTTGTTTCATTGCTATTAGCTCGGCATCCTTCGTTCGATCTGCCACTTCGGTACCCTGCTCGGCAAGGCGCTGGACGGGATTGCGCTCTAATCCGCCGGTCTGCACATACGGCCCTGGCGTTGTCCTTGCTGAGGTGAAGTTCATTGAGTTGAGCCGAGCGTTGTGGAGATGATTGATTTCATCTTGCGAATTGAACTGCGCCGCAGTGAGCGCATCCAAACGGTTGTTTGTTCGCTCTTCCTGCTGGTCGAGGCGCGTTAAGATTCCTCGGAACAGCTCGTCTATGCTAGAGACGGGCTGGTTGTTGAGCAGAGAGAGTTGTGTCGGAGCCTGTGTTGCCTCTGCGGTTGCTGGGGTCGTCAAATTTGTAGCTATGACGAACGTTTCTGGGCTTTCTACCGTCACAACTTTTCTTGGAGCGTCTGGCGTGGGAAAGACTATCTGCTCCGCTTGATCCGTCGCCGGGGTGATTGTTCCCCCCGACGAGCTTGCTTCTTTGCTTCTTTCCTTGTCAACTATCGTCATCTCGTTTAGTTGGTGTAGGTCCGTTCTTCAATTTTTCAGAAAACTTTGACTTGTTGTCCCCCTTCCTGGCGCGCCAAATTGTTGATGTCCCTTTTGGTCACAATTAGAATGTTTAGTTCGGTCAAGGGAGGGTCGAAGTTCTCTTTATTATATCGATGCCGAGGCACTAAAGGACGGGCTACAACACAATGTAAACGAGTTACAAACAAAGTAATCGACGGGCTGATAGCTCGTCAACTCTCCGAGCTATAGGCTTGAAAACGTTGACTTTTTCTTGGACGAGCTGAGCTCTGGTTCTTGCTGTACGAATTCTGCTGCCTTTTTCACGATCCCCTGAAATGCGGGCCGTACGCCTGTATTTATAGGGAATCGTGTCGGTTCGTCCATATAAAAGACCATAATATCCTCCCTTCCTTTGGAGATTTATCATGGGCTTTTTCCTGGGCCAGGCCTCTTGTTTGAGGTGTGGATCCACCCTCAACAGCTAGTGTTCAACTCTACAACCAAACGAGCTTCTTTCAAAGTAAGAGTCTCGACAACACACAAAATCAAAACAGGTTACTACTCTGGAAGCTTGACTTGGAGTGACTCTCTGCATAATGTAACCATTCCTTTGTCTGCCCGAACGCAAATTCTGCCTTACTACTACGATGAGAATTAAACAAACAAAAAACAAAATACTAACCATTTGTATCTTATTGTGGAGTTTGTACTAACCTAAATATAGAATGGGATTTTATTTTACATCAGATTTGAGCGGACAAAATACAATAAAAACTGGAAGCTACACATTTTCTTTGGTTCAAGTACGTTAATATAAAACTTGATTTTCAACTGATAATTATTTTGTATTCGTCAATCGTCACTAGTTCCCAAATATAACCATGTTCCATATATATATAATATATTAATTAATATGAATGGGGAAATTAATTTGGTTAATGAAAATTTATATATGTCCCACATCGAAAGAAGCAAAAGACGACACAACTACATATATACACACAAGAGGCATCATCTGTCACCGAGTTTGGTAACGTGAGCTTGTAATCCGAGTGGAGGCCTTAAGGGTAATGGTACGGTTATGTGGTATTAAGTGGTCGGGCTCAAGATTGATTGACCCGCCCAATTCAATTCGGCTTGTGTCGGTTGATTGTTTACGGTCTAGATTCCGAGTTCTATGTACTTCTTGAGAGGATCACAACTGTGCCATTACCTTTTTATTTTTTCCCCTAATTAGCTTCCTTGGAAAACAAGTAACCCAATATTACACTTTTTTATTCATTGCAGGAGAAGTCTTCTTCTGACCTTCCATCACAATCCCACACCTCAAAGACGAAGTGACTCTCACCAGAACCCTCACTACCGTTGGGACCATTCAAATCTGTCTATAAAATAGCAGTTGATCCACCCTTAGGCATCCAAGTGATTGTGACCCCGGAAACACTAGTGTTCAACTCTATAATCAAAAGGGTTTTGTTTAAAGTCAGTTTCGACCACACACAAAATCAACACAGGTTACTACTTTTACTACAAGAAAACATGGAATCGCCGACTACAAAAACAGTCACTAAACAGTCGCAACATACCTAGTAACGACTGTTTGGCGACTGAAAACCGTAGTCACTAAACAGAGCATCGCTAAAATAATCAGTCGCTAAACAGTTATGAATTGGCGACTGATAGTTTTGGTCGTTGTTCCCTCGCGAAACAGTGGCTAAAATGGCGACTGAGTTGCAACACTTTAGTGACTGATTTGGTTACTCATTTGCGACTATTTTGGTTACTAATCCGTGTACGTTTTCGTGACTGTTTTACGACTGTTTAATTATCGATTTATCAGGTTTTTTTCTTGTAAATCCGGTCAAATTGAATTATTTGATTTTGTAATACCAAAACAGATTATGAAAACTATAACTAAAACTTAACAAACATGAAATTAAACAAAGAAGTCTCAACATACATAAGTTCTGAAAAAAAACATCCAAACACAAATTCCAAATGTTTAAGTACAACCATTACAAATGTTAAGGTCATGAGGGAAGGAGGGATAGTGAAGGAACCACCTTACTTTGAACATCATCAGGGTCGGGGTTATTCGTTTCAGACTCGAGGAAGGCAACATAGTTTGGGTTAGTCTTGAGGAAGCTCACCAAGCGTTTGATCTCTGCTTGTTGCTCAGTTGCAACCCGGGAAGCCTCAGCTTCACGCTCTGCTTGTATAGCTGCTTGTTGCTCTATTTTGCGGTTAGCTTCTTCAAGCTGTTGTTGCAGGCTTGTGAAAGTAGAAGAGCTTCCAGGGAACTTCCGCTTGCCGTTGATGAAACTCCCTAGGATTCCAACCCCAAAGTATGTTCCTCTATCGCTTATGAAAGTAGAGTGCATAACAAAACAGAGAAAAAGTTAACATCATTACTTACCAATAAAAAACTTAATAGCATATTAGAAAGAAGCAACATTACCTGAAGAAAGAGCTCATCATCCTCCTCGTGAGATAGCTCCGATCGACGTGATGTACCATCAGCTTGGTCGTCATTGTCCAGAGCAGCCAACTTAGCTTCCCTTTTTTTATTATATGCCTCATGAACTGCTTGCGCCTTCTTATCTACAAAAATCCTATCTTTTTTGGTATGAGTCCTAACGAAAACTTCAGGAATAGTTGGCGGTCTTCCCAATTCCACTTCCTGAAAAGTTAGACAATGAAAAGGTTAGATAATGAACCATCTGATGTAACTTATTAAACAATGAAAAGGATAACTCACCATCTCTTGTTCGATTTGTAAGTAAGACTTCGGCCCTGATACATGCTTGTGAGGGCCAAGACCATTACGGTCAGACATTCGAGCTACTGAAGTGGTTGCACTCTTTGCCATGGCTAATTCTGTGTTCCAATAGTCACACATTTCTTTCCAAAGAGTTTTCTCAATCCAACTCGGTTTTGCTTGATCTCGCTGAGCTGCTGCCTTGGAAACCATGTCTTTCATACGGTTTTGACAAATGGTATAGAACTTTTCTTGAACGACACCGGTTAGTGAGGGATCCCAGGTGTGTGTTTTCTACAAAAGAAGACTAGTGTTAGTGATAAAAAAAAACCAAAAAAAAAAACTATAAATACATAAATCAAATTGAAAGGAGTAGAAGTTTACCGCGAATTCCAAGAAGTAGTTTTCTCTTCTTGCAGTAGGAACACAACCCCAACTGTAATATGGCCCATCAAACTTGTTTGTAAACACTTTTGTAATCTTTCGGGTAATCTTACCGTTGTCCTTACCAAACCTTAAAACACAAACAAATTGAAAGTTAAATTATAATCAACAACAAACCTACTAATCTAATCAACAACAAACCTACTAATCTAATCAACAACAAATCAACAACAACAAACCTTCTAAACAAACCTTCTAATCCAATGAAACAAAACAATAAAACAATAAAACAATCCTTTCAATTCTAATCATTCTAATCACTCTAATCAATCTAATCTACACAAACAATCCTTACCAAGTAGTTCCACGCTCTAATGTGGGAGAGAGGACAGTGGTGTACAACTCACGGCCTGGCTGGACGAGCATGGCATGTAAAGAAGCGAGTACATCAGCTGGGAGATGTGAGTCCCTTAAACCGTCATCCTCAGAATCAGCTTGGTCTTCTTCTTCATGATGCGAGTTCTGCGCTTGAGAACTGTGGTGCGATCCAGAGCCAGCTCGAGGTTGAGAAGACGGTGGATGATGCTTTGAGATGTGAGGAGACTGTCGAGGTAGAGTCCAAACCTGAGGAGACTGTCGAGGATAATTCGTGACTGAAGGTTGAGGAGACTGTCGAAGTGGACTCGAGAATTCTGGTNTGTTGTCCTTACCAAACCTTAAAACACAAACAAATTGAAAGTTAAATTATAATCAACAACAAACCTACTAATCTAATCAACAACAAACCTACTAATCTAATCAACAACAAATCAACAACAACAAACCTTCTAAACAAACCTTCTAATCCAATGAAACAAAACAATAAAACAATAAAACAATCCTTTCAATTCTAATCATTCTAATCACTCTAATCAATCTAATCTACACAAACAATCCTTACCAAGTAGTTCCACGCTCTAATGTGGGAGAGAGGACAGTGGTGTACAACTCACGGCCTGGATGGACGAGCATGGCATGTAAAGAAGCGAGTACATCAGCTGGGAGATGTGAGTCCCTTAAACCGTCATCCTCAGAATCAGCTTGGTCTTCTTCTTCATGATGCGAGTTCTGCGCTTGAGAACTGTGGTGCGATCCAGAGCCAGCTCGAGGTTGAGAAGACGGTGGATGATGCTTTGAGATGTGAGGAGACTGTCGAGGTAGAGTCCAAACCTGAGGAGACTGTCGAGGATAATTCGTGACTGAAGGTTGAGGAGACTGTCGAAGTGGACTCGAGAATTCTGGTGGATCCGTCGTAGAGGCGGGAGGTTGAGGAAAAGGACGCCTGATTAGAGCTTCGCCGGAAGGGGATGCTCCTGGAAAGCTGCTCGAGTTCTAGAACAGGTTTGTCGGAGGTGGATAGTCTCCGTAATTAGGCATCGGTCTCGCTGGAGGCTGGAGGATTGGGACAGGAATTCCCTGANACAATAAAACAATAAAACAATCCTTTCAATTCTAATCATTCTAATCACTCTAATCAATCTAATCTACACAAACAATCCTTACCAAGTAGTTCCACGCTCTAATGTGGGAGAGAGGACAGTGGTGTACAACTCACGGCCTGGATGGACGAGCATGGCATGTAAAGAAGCGAGTACATCAGCTGGGAGATGTGAGTCCCTTAAACCGTCATCCTCAGAATCAGCTTGGTCTTCTTCTTCATGATGCGAGTTCTGCGCTTGAGAACTGTGGTGCGATCCAGAGCCAGCTCGAGGTTGAGAAGACGGTGGATGATGCTTTGAGATGTGAGGAGACTGTCGAGGTAGAGTCCAAACCTGAGGAGACTGTCGAGGATAATTCGTGACTGAAGGTTGAGGAGACTGTCGAAGTGGACTCGAGAATTCTGGTGGATCCGTCGTAGAGGCGGGAGGTTGAGGAAAAGGACGCCTGATTAGAGCTTCGCCGGAAGGGGATGCTCCTGGAAAGCTGCTCGAGTTCTAGAACAGGTTTGTCGGAGGTGGATAGTCTCCGTAATTAGGCATCGGTCTCGCTGGAGGCTGGAGGATTGGGACAGGAATTCCCTGAGAATCAGTGTCTGGGTCTCTCTGGTTCGTCGGCGTGAAGGCATACTGGCTGGGAAGATTCGCAGGTCTTCGATTTGCCGGCCATCAACAACAAAAGAGAAACAAGAACGGGATGAAGATTTACGGTTCTCGATTGAGAGCAATTGAGATCTATGGTTTTCTCGGGGAAGAAGAGAAATGAGGGATTAGGGTTTTCTCGGGATGAAGATGAGATCAATTTGGGTTTGGGCCGTTTTCTTACGGACCAAATTTGGTTTAAGGTCCAAATTTATTAAATCGGTCGCTAAATAGTAGCTGCTTAGTCGCAACTATTGGGGACTAAAAAACAGGTCGCCAAATTAGTCGCAAATTAGCGACTACAATACGACATTATAAATTAGTATCAAATTAGCGTCTATTTGGCGACTGTTTTATTTGTGTAGCTATTGAATAGCAAAATTATCGCAATTCAGTCGCTAAATTTAGCGATTGTGTTTTAAGTCGCAAATTACAGTCAGCAATTCCATGTTTTCTTGTAGTGTTTGGAAGCTTGACTTGGAGTGACTTTGAGCACAACAATGTCACCATTCCTTTAACTGTGAGAACGCAAATTCTGCCTTACTACTACGATGAGAATTAAACAAACAAAAAAACAAAATACTAACCATTTGTATCTTGTTGTGGAGTTTGTACTAACATATTATATTGAATGAAAGTGAATGTGATTTAATTTTACATCATATTTGAGCGGACATAATTCAATAAAAACTGGAAGCTACACATTTAATAGAAAACTTGATTTTCATTTGATAATTATTTTGCACTCGTCAATCGTCATTAGTTCCCAAATATAACCATGTTTCGTTCCATTTATATTTTATATTACTACTAGAATTTGTATCCGCGTACACGCAGGATTTTAATTTAAAATATTTCTTATCAATAAAAATTGTTGAGCTCAAATATAATCATTCCAACTTTTGAGTATAAGTCTATATAAATACTAAACTTACTTTACTCACTGATATACGATATATATATTTTTGAAGATAATATTTTTTTTGTTATATTTATTTACGATTTTACGTGTGATTTTAGTTAAAATCTTTATCAATAAGAATCATTGAATATGAATATAATTTGAAGATTAAAAAATAAATCTATATAAATGTCGTACTTATTTTACTAATATATATAATATATATTGTCTGGTGTCGCAATAATATTGTCGACAATCTTCTGACTTTTTATCTTTAAAAAAGTTCATTCCATATTCATATACCATGTAAACATAATTTAAAAGTTCTAACGTCAATGTAGATCGTTGACCTAATTATAGAGACCATTTAAACATATCGATATCCTACATTAAATGTGAATATACAAAGTTTCATGAACAGTTTTAGTGCTATGTAGCTACAATGAGGTTGTCCAAATGCATCATTTGCCATAGTATAATTTCCGACTAAGTCAAGAATGGTTAAATGATGAAACGTTTAAACCCCACAATGAATATCTATTCACTAATCCAAGTTACATATTTTTCTAAAATCTCATATGTTATTTGCAGATGTTAATTTTGTGATGCAACCCCAGTTTCGTCTTCTCAAAAAAAAAACAGTGTACTTTAAATAGGTTGTTTTTACCAATATTTTGGGTTAAAAGCATTTGATAATATATATATATATATATGTTTTATATCATGTTATAAAATTCTAGCTCCGGTTGATAATATACCTTATGAGATATGCTACACAAATCACATGCCACCTTTTTGTAATGGTTTACATATCATTTTTTCTATATTTTCTGACCATTGATTTTATTTTTTTTAGATAAATTATTTTTTCAAAATTATTTTTCATAATTTTCCAAAAAAAAATTGTGCCTTTACAATGTCTTTGTTTTAGATCAAAACTTTTAAGTTAAGTTAAGTTAAGTAGTTAATATTTTCTTTCTTATAAGTAAAATTTAATAATCATTCTTTATGGTATATGTTTCTTAGAAACTAATGTTTCACTTCAATTTTATTTTCATGTTTAGATTTTTATAAATACCAATTACATAACTTGTTTTTTTAATCCACCATGCATTAAAATCTTACTTACATTCTAAAACTCATTAAACCATTCAAAATTTTGGAATATAATCATTTTTTGGTTATAATTTTAATAATAACATTATTACTAAAACAAATTTATAGTATTATTTTTACTATTTTAAAATTTTCATTTATTTTACTTAATTCATTTTTAGATAGTTATTATTTTTATTATTTACTAAAAAAATTATATTATTGTTTATACTATTTTAAAATTTAATTAAGTTTAGTTAATTCGTTTTTTATTTATTTTTTATTATTATTAATTATAAGTAATTAATTATTATTAAAAATAGTATTTTTTATGCAAAAAAAAATGATTAGGTGAATGCTGATGTGGAGGAAGGAGAAGCGAGCAAAGTTAATTATATATATATAGATTCATAAATTATGTAGACGGAAAAAAGTTAAATAAAATCTGTTGTGAACCAACTATAAACCAATTTTACATAAGAAATAAACTTAGTTCGTGATGGTTTGTTGTTTATCCTAGAAATAGAGAGGTTCAATCCATTAATTGTTCATTCGTTTTGTCCGCAACATCAATTTAGATTTTAGAGCTTCAACATAAGTATTATTGGACCATGAAAAATCAAAACAAACATATTTCTCCATTGGAAAATAAAAACCAGAGACACACACATTAGGGGATATATTCAACTTGACATTTTACTTGATTTGTATAAACTTTATAAATTATATGTTATTCAATCATGAATTCTAAAAAATCCATTAAAATCAACTGTTATTAAATTGATAATTTAAAAATGTATTTTAAAATCCACTATTATTTAATACAGTTTGTAGATTCAGATTTTAATAATTTTTATGGATTTTGAAGGATTTGAGAAGATTTGTTTAGTCAAAAATACAGAATCCAAATCTCATGGTTTTAGGTTGGATTTGAAAGAATTTTACAGAAAACCATATCAATTCTTCTAAAATCTATCAAAATTCCAAATTTCCTAAATCCTATCAAATTCTCCGGAATCATGGTTTCACGCACCCCTCCGTCTGTCGAGCCTGCATTTTCTTAATAGGCCGATTTATACAAAAGAAATGAAACACAAGGCCCAGTAGATAGATATAGTATACCTGTTTAGCAATAATAAACTCAGTTATTAAATGCTAACGTTAACCAAGTAGGCGTAGATTAGTCTAACCTACGCCCTTTGTTTCTCTGGCTTCTTCTTCACAGAAAGAGTGAAGACGGTGAAGTTCATCTTCTTCTTCGTCAACTCCAATAAACCATAAACCCTAATTCCAGCGTACCTTTGCTCAAAATTCGATCCTTTGAATCTGAATCAGGTAAATTTTGTTTAATCGACCTCTTAATTTGAGTACTTACCTTTTTGTCTTTGTTGTGAATCTAAATCAAGATCCTTGAATTACCTCAGACTCTAAACTATGACCCTGAAAACGAATTGTGAATTGGATTCTAAAAGTCTCTTCCTTTTGCTTTGATTCTTGTTGATTATTGTGTTTCCTCTACAGGCTTGCTTAAGTTGATAAAAAAAATGGGAATCTGTATTTTAGCTGTGTATTTCTAAGCTATAAGGTCTTTGTTTTTGTGGATGTTCTGATTTCATGATCTGATGCTGATGAGTAATATATCTTTAGGGACGTCTTCAAGTATGTGGAGCTTTGATTTTTGAGTCAAGCAAAAACAATTATGGAAGGTATAGGGTTCAGTAATACTAGCAGTGCAACAAAGAAGAAGAGAAGCACCACGTTGCGTCGGCCTTGGAATGAACGACAGTTACAGGATGCTTCATCGTTGCCATCCACACCAATCCCTGACAATGTAAGAAACCACCAACATATAAATCTTTGCAATGTAAACATAATTCTTATTGTACAATATTACCTCTTTTACTTGTGTGGGAATAGTTTTCGTGGTAGGTATAGTATTCATACTTCTTTAGTATTTATGTAGAGCAGTCACTTTTACTCTGCGGCCGTAAAAGTTTCTGCCTTCATCTATATGTCTAAATCAATGACACTTGGGATCATTGTGTACTAATATATGAGTTAGTTGTGTTAACTGATGTGTAAGATTTTGGCTTTGTGTTGGTAGAATGAGAATAAGATAGAAGAGATAGAAGCAGTGGAGTCAGATGAAGGTTCAACGAATGGTTCATTCCAAGGAAGTAACCTAGTGAGGCAAGGTGGAGCTCACAGCACTGCATCCACTGAAGGATTTCTTGTCCCTTGTAAAAGGAAACACTCAATTGACACAACAGAACATCGAGCGGGTTTTGATGAGAATATCATCAAGAAGGTTAAGCTCAAACTCGGTGGTTCATCAAAAACTATAAATGTAGTATCTGCTTCTGATGGTGCTTCTAACATTGGGTTGTGTTCGACAAAGTCTTCTCATGCACCAGATGATACCTTGGCAATTAGTCAGACTAACCAGGTACTAAATCCTTTCTCAAATGCTGCCTGAGATGTTCTGTCTTTCTGATGAAATTTGTCTCCAACAGTTTGGTTGTTGTTTTTGCTCCTTTATTCACAGGAAATTTCAAACGAGCGATCCACTAAACTAAGAGAGACACCGGTGGACACCGCAAGCAAATCAGATTCATGTAATGATACCCAAGATAGGAAAACAAAAACGAATCCGATCCGTAAAAGCAACCGGATTTCTAAGAGACGTGTTTTGGCTGAGGAACTCGATAGTCTTGATGATGATGACGAGGAAATTCAGTTTCTCAAAAGGATGAAAATGGCTAAACTTGTGGCTGCGGAAGAAGATGTTGATGACGATGAAGATAGGAGCAGAAAACATAAAAAGCTTTCCAAGGTAATGAAACAAAATGTACAACTCCCACGTGGTGTAGGAACATCAGAGAAGTCAAGTAAGAAGGATAAAACGGGAAAAGCATTTGATGTCAAGGACGATGACGATGAGGAAGAAGAGGTTGTATCAGATGTTGAGCCAGGAAATAAGAGCTCGAGAACTAGAAGAAGAGCAGCTGAAGAAGGCCAAAGTGAAGTTAAGACAGAAATGACTGTGACTACTCGTCGACGTTCTGGATATAGTGGAAACCTCATTGAGTTTCCTTGTGGCTTACCTCCGGCTCCACCTAGAAGTAAGCTTGATGAACATCTAACTTGCTCTTTTTAAAGGCAATCCCTATGAATTTTTAATGGCGTACTTGCTCTGGCGCTTGCATTAGATAGTTGACACAATCGCAGGGCCTGACTACTCTGGTTGTCACATTAGTTGAGAGACCTATACTGTTTGCTCAATCTATCTATGTTCCAGTCGAGGTTATTATCAAATTGTTCTCGGACTTAAACCTGTTTTCTTGTTTTGTTTGCTTACAGAGCGAAAAGAAAATGGATTAGAGGTTGATCAGCAAATAAAGAAAGCTGAGGCTGCTCGGAGACGTAAAATGCAAGTGGAAAAGGCAGCTAGAGAGTCAGAGGTTTGGTCCTCTTTTACTTTTTCAGTTGAATGGTTAAATCAAGCAAGCTTAAATAATACTTTTTCACATCGGTAGGCTGAGGCAATCAGGAAGATTCTGGGTCAAGACTCTAGCAGAAAGAAGAAGGAAGATAAGATAAAAAAACGTCAAGAAGAGAAGGCCAAGGTATAAACTGCAATTGTACTTTCGACCATCTCATATGAGATCTTTTCTACTAACCTTATGATTGTTTTGCAATCTATTGTAATGCAGGAGAAGGCTGCAGACACGATTGCCCGTAGATCAGACACAGTAAAGTGGGTGATGGGTCCTTCAGGAACCATCGTAACCTTCCCAGAAGAACTTGGATTGCCAACTATATTCAACTCTACACCTCACAGGTATGATTACAAGTACAGCTATGAATTTGATGCAATGACTCATTACCTCATTGAGATTTAAGCAATACCGATTAAACGAAATTTAACATGGTTGACCTTGCTAATGAATCAGTTATCCTCCACCGCGGGAGAGATGTGCTGGTCCAGAATGTACAAACCCATACAAATACAGAGATTCAGAGTCAAATCTACCATTGTGCAGCCTCCGATGCTACAAAGCGATCAAAGGCTAAATGATGGATATATATATATTGTGAATCATACTCGTATAAACCGTTTGTTGTAAATACTAATAAGAAAGCACTATAGAAGTAAGAATCGAATGTTTGTTGTTAAATAAGAATTAAATGTCTATAAAACATAGATAAAATGTTTATATCCAGGGGGAACAAATTTATTTCTAACTATCGTTTCTTGAATTCCAGTTAACCAAGTAAGTAAACGGTTAGCCACAGTGAAGTCATTATCCTCAGCTGCCGACTTCTTGGTCCACGGTTATTGTCGCCAATGCCTAAAGCCAAAAATAAATTACACTGTGATTAATTGATTATAGAAAGAAATAGCAAAGAAATTTCTCATTTCTCTCTCTCTCACTGGCTTAGTAAGTGAACACTGAACTGCTTTGCCATTTTCCTCTCCATAAGGCTTATCCAAACACGTCTTTGTGAATCTTGTCATCTTGAAGGACTCAAGCTCTCACCAGGCATTTCTCGGCAATGTACAAACAATGGAATTACGGTGTTCGATGATCAAGGGATGGAGAGAAGCCAAATCATCATCGCCCCAGCTCTCAGAAAAGCCAACTATGCCTTCTTCCAGTTGGTGTTTGGATGAGCTGTTGGAGATTTTGGAGTGTGCAAGGAACAAACAGTGATGACTGTCTTCTATGGAGTAGATCCTTCTGAGGTGTGCGCGGGACCAAACCGGAGATTTTGGAATTGCTTTCAGTGAGACTTGTGCTCGTAAAACAGAGGAGCAGAGGAGAGAATGGAGCCAAGCTTTGACCTATGTGGGCAGGGCAACATTGCTGGAGAACACTCCCTAAAATGGTTTGTGTTTGATTGGTTACAGTATTATTATTTTTCTTTTTTGGTGAATAAAAAAGATTTATGAATCTTGCGTGTGAAGTTGTTAGAATTTGTGGCAATCTTCAATTGGGTCTGCATGTTTTCGGGTCAACATTGCGGGGAAATTAAAGACCGAGGCTGACTGGATAGATGAACTATCAAGGTGGAGAAACCCTCTTGATGGAAGAATTGAGAGTGTGTTGAAAGTGGGCTATGAGAGTTTACATGAGGAAGACCAAGCTATATATTTCTCCACGTTGCAATCTTCTTCTAGTAGATGCCCTGGAACTTTTGTGATGTTCCAGAAAATGCAACTGTAAGTTTTCTATCTGATGGGTTTTGCATTACCATGCATGATTATACGTTGTTGTTTAAGCAGATCATCTAGCAACTAACAAGTTCTACTTTGGAATATTTGTTAGGGTAATGGATCAACCGTAGGTGTATGTATCATTTGATATAGCAGAGAACAAAATAAATTAATGATAAGCGCAAGGGCTTTTCAAAGAATGCACAATCTTAAATTTCTATTAGCAAGCAGTTGCGAATTACTGGAGAGATTAAGTGGTCCCTTAGACACTCCAAATGCAGTTTTCAATTTTGCCAACTACTTCAAATTGGATAACATGCGCGCGGCAGTGGATATTTCAAGACATTCTCAACACATCTTCCCACGAGTGTAAGAAGTGTAGACCTCTAAGTAACAGTGGTATTGAGAGGATTACAGATTGCATTAAAGATCTTCATAATCTACAATACCTTATTCGTACAAAATGCAAAAGGCTTGCGTCATTGCCAAGGCTTCCTAGGCCCGGAACATCTTAGCAATCTAAAAAAAAACAAAAACAAAAATGAAAAACTCTAAAGTCTCTGAACATTGGACAAACATTGAATTCTTTTAAACAGTCAAGAAACTATGATTTGACACTTGCTAGATAACCTCGGCAATGCAAGGAGATCTCTTACATCGACAGAATTTTCTTTTAGCATGCAACATCTCAAACGAAGAAAGAAGCTTCTTGAGGATTACCGAGTTCTCTACATACCTTGCCAGTTCCATTTCCATAGGCTCTCCACAGAATACTCGAGCGATGATAGCAAACACATGCACGATATGTTTGTTGTGTTCGCAGGACACCTTACTCGTAGTTAACTCCACGTATGAAAATATTGCGAAACACAAAGTAACTTTTGAACCATATAAAATTTTTCATACGAATATGAATATGTATTATTCATTCTTACTACATATTAAAACAAAAAAATTACAAATTGTGGATCATCTATATAAAAGAGCCGAGAAAAGAAGGAAGAGTAGCCATCCAACCATCTTCATCAATGAAAGTTTTGAAATCTATAAGAGATACAACATCTTTAACAGAAAGATTCTTCTCCCATCCAACTCTTCCTTTCTTATCCGCTCCTTCCCCAGTGCAGTTTACCTCCGCATATGTAAGTTTATCCCTGATTTGTGTGTTTTTTGGTAAGTCGAAATTACTGTTAAAAATATGTAACAAGAGCATATATTAGAAACAAAAGAGCAAAAAAAAAAAAAATACATTACGTACACTCCTTGTTTAAAATCCCAAGCATCCCATCCTCGAGGTACGACAACATTGGACATGTCGGTTCCATAGAAGATAACTCTAGAGTAGGCTCGCCAAGCTCTTCCTAAATACGCCTCACCATCTCCTTGAATCTTACAATTATTGAACACGAATCCACTTGTGTCTTTCTCACTTTCCCTCCCTTGCGCAGTTATACATCCTGGTAACATTCCATCTTTCTTCACTATGTCCTTTGTTATTCCTCTAACGTATATCACACAGTTCTACATCCACACACAAATTCATTAGATATCTAAATTGCATTCATGTATATATGAAAAAGAGATATATGAGATTACATTACTTGGTATATAGATTGGCCTTGTCCCCATATGAAATCAATGGCTCCTTCGATGTAGCAATTTTTAAAGTAATGGCGGCCTAGAAAATCGGCGACTGTGTCTTGGACACTGATGAAGCTGCAGCCATAGAACCACGCCTTGTCCGCGGTTAGTATAATTGCTGGAGCTACCTTTATCGCTAGATATGGTATTATTGGTGTTATTTTGATATTCGTATTCTGCACAACCAAGATGTCAGTTTCACAATACAATATTTATTGTTCATACTTCATATGGTATCCATATGTTTGGAAACTAATCCGAATCATTTGATTTATCTTATCATCAAAGACCAAAGCAGATTGACATATGTCATATCAATATTGAAATGAGGCTCTTAGGTCATGTACAACAGGCATTGCTCACCCAGTTGCTTCCCAAGATTTTTTATTAAAAATTAATGAAATAATATAATAGGGAGAGAGAAAGAAAGAGAACCGTTCTCAAAATTCTCGGAGAAGCAACATTGCTCAGTTTGATTCTACATTTGTCAGCTTTCTATTGGTTACACAATAAAAAATGTATATATATATATTTTTTTTCTGAGTAATGGAAAGAGTACTCCCGTTGTAAATGCTCTTAATATACAATATCCCACATTGAAAATTGAGTAAAATTGGTTTCTTCACTCATTATCAATTGGTTTTGAACTGGAAATTCATATTCTAATAGATACAACTATCTAAATAGTAAATAGTGAAAGCACTTAAGATAACTTTTTTATTTATTAAATGACTAAAATGTTATTTTTTTCCATTTCGTACCAAGTGTTGTTTAAAAACTAATTTTATTTCAGAATATGCCATTTTTATTTTTTTAATATAAATTTTTGAATTGTGGATAAAATTCTAATATTTTTCCTACCACTATAATGTATTAGAAATATTATAGTAAACTAATAATTAGGAGTAAAATGAAAATTCAATTATTTTATGTGTGAAAAAGAACTTAAATGACATTATTATGAAACATAAATAACGATTATTTTTAAAAAATGGTTATTTTTTTCAAATGGTTATTTCTAGATGGATAATAATGAATTCCAATTTTAAGTATATTTTTAATACATGAATTGTACTTCTATGGTTGGAACTTGGAAACACTATTTTAAAATTTAATAAATGTTGTAACTAATAAATCCATATGCTTAAGACATCTAAATCTAGGTGAAATGGAAAAAAAAAAAAAAAAAAAAAACTCAATGTTTTAACTATGCCATAAACGCTCATACCAGCGTACATGCATAGGACTCTAACCTTGAATGTAATCTTGATAGCGACGAAGTATTCGGCGTGTACTATGAAAGGACCACTCGAATTGGATTGTCCTGCATCATTATATTGAATTACCACTTTTGCTGCGTTGTTTCCTTGCATTATTATCTTTTGTTTCTCCTTCGGAATCACTACCTTCTCGCTTTATCAACACACATAAATCGGTCAACCCACCTAAGAGAAATAAAGAGAAGTGAATTGCATGAAGATAGTGGAGGTAAGAGAGCTTACTTGTAGGTTCCATGTTTAAGATAAATCCTAATCCACTGTTTGTTACCAGAAGGAACGGAGTCTACGGCTTCTTGGATGGTTCTGAAATGACCTTTACCATTATGACTAACCACCACTGTCTTTATATCTTTGTTAAAATTCTTCGGGTCTAAACCATAAGAAGAGACAAGTAATGACGAAGCCGTAAAATACAAAAATGAGAGAGCCAATATACTTTTAAGAGATTTCATTGCTTAAGCAAAACGTTTTTAACCCTTTTCAACACCTACAATATCAACTTGGTTGATTTTTTGGACGTTTATATGGATAATTGTTTGAAGATTATATTATTTTTTTCATTGGCATTACAATGATATTTTAACTACTTATATATACCATTTTCTTACCTCATTCCAAGTATGGTTAAATATCCACTGATTAAAATTTTCTTAATCAAAAAGCAAGTATATACCCATTAATTTAGTATATACACTAATCTTTAAAAATAAATTTGTCAAATTACATAGCAGCAATAATTCATAAAAATTAGAAAGTGATTCATTAACAAAAAACTACAAGTTAATGCTAAGTAAATACAATATTGACGAGATTTTGTGCAGAAATTGGTTTTTATAAGAAATGTGTAAAATAGGCAATAAATACGATTGTTAATTTATAACATTATGATTAAGTATGTTATAACATGCTGATTAAGTTTGTACATTTCCTTACCTAATTTTAAGTATGGTTAAGGATCCACTATTTTTTTTTTGTTTTTTTGTTACTATTATATATGGTCTAGATCTTCTGATTAAAATGAAGGACATGCTTGAGAATTGTCGGAATTAACCATGAACCACTATGACTTCCAGTTCGAGAAAATATGATTTGTTTCCTAATTAAGTAGTTTTCTGACCAAAAACAATTATTAGACTCCCCTCAAGCTGTAGAAAATGTTTATGAAAGGATCTAACATCATGTTTTTCTAGGTGAAATGAGTTTAAGAAGATCTAATACTTTTAACTTCACTTTTCTGGAGTCACATTCCTATAGCGATCTCTTTTCAATCTTATATTCTAATTTAATCTAGGAAGTAGAAGAAATCGAAGGTGTCAAATCAAAGATGGTCAAGTAAGTAAACATGAAAAAATCAACCCGTTGACTTTGAAAGCAGTTAGATTTAAGTGTTCAATGGGTACGGGAGTGCTATTATACCAGATTGCTAAATTCATAGATCGGCTAGTTCGTATATGTAATCAAATCCGACTAAGTTTACTCAAAAACACAGGGGTAATCCAAGTTTGAAGAAGGATTGCACATTTGGTTTGGTTACTATAAAGTGTCTTCGCTTAAAACTTACGTCTTTTGTCTTATTTTCTTACAATTCAAAAACTCGATCAAATGATGGTTTTTTTTGGTTGAATAAAATGTTACATTCAATAATAATAATAATAATAATAAATAAATGCAGTCGAGAAAAATACAAATTATAGATCGCTTAAACAATTGAAGTTGGTTGTTGACAAAAAAAAAAAAAAAACAATTGAGGTTGGTATAAACAAAATTGACGAGAGAAGAAGGAAGAGTAGCAATCCAACCATCTCTATTAATGAAATTTTTGGGTTGTATAAGAGATTCAACATCTTCAGCAGTGATATTCTTCTCCCATTTAACTCTTCCCATTTTATTCGCTCCTTTCCCCGTGCAGTCTATCTCCGCAAATGTAAATTTATCCCTGGTTTATTTTTATGTAATTCAGATTTATCGTTAGAACATGTCTACTTAAAATGCATACATTAAAAGAAAAAAGAGAAGAAGATTACATACTCGTCGGGTTCATAATTCATAGGATCCCATCCTTGACGTACAATGATACTTGACATGTAGGTTTCATAGAAGATAACTCTAGAGTAGGCTCGGTAAGCTCTTCCCAAGTATGTCCTACCACTTCCTTTGATCATGCAATTATTGAACACAAATCCACTTGTGTCTTTCTCGCTTTCCCTCCCTCGCGCTAGGCCCCATGATTGTTTTATATTTTGTTTTTATTTTTATTATTGTTAGATAATTTTCTATGGATTTGTAATTAAAAAATCATTATTAATATAGTTTTTGACAATGTTCATCAGTAATATTTTTGTTTTTAGGTTTTTGTTATTATGTGTTGCTAGTTTTATTATTGTAATGAAAATGTAGATTAAAATCATTTTTTTTTTGTATCCTACTATATTAATTGGGAAGTACAAATATGAAACTAATCCTAAAATATGTAAAAAGTTACATTCACTTGCTATTAGAAAAACTTAATTAATTAAATAATCTTTATTAATTATTAATAAACAAAAAAATTGTTGACAGATCAAATTAAATTAAATCTAAAAAAGTAAATAAAATCTATTCGAATCTAAACTAATTCGTACTTGAAAAGAAAAATTATTAAAAATTTAGCAGCTAAGATTTAAAAATCTAATCGAATAAAATCTACAATTATAAATTTTATCAACATTTTCTACCAGTACAGATTAAAATTTTTATCAAAAATTTAATCGAATAAAATCTATATCACTTCCGTTTAATAGCTTAATTTAAAAAATTAATAAATAACATAATAACAAAAGAAATTACTACAAATTTTCATCAAAGAAAAATTCAACCCATGATTTTCCGTGGGTTAGTACCTAGTTAGGATGTATTGAAAGACCATTATTATTTTTAGTTGTTTTGTTTTATTTAATCAATTTTAGCGTTTGATATTTAATGTTTTTATCAACACCGTGGAGATAAGTATTTTTTGTTTTAAAAAATTGTTAGGAAAACATAGAACACCACAAACACCTGTTTTACCGAAAAGAAGATAAAAAAAGAAATTAAACAAGATGAAAATCAAAATCGATTCATCTTAGGATTTTAGAAGGAAACACAAAACGATACCTCTGACTTCTTTCTCTGTCAGATGAGGAGAGCAACATATTCTTCTAGTTTTATTGTATTGATTCTGCACAAATAAAACAATCTATCTTATTCACTGCTTTAGAATATTCCGTAAGGCTTTTATTGTTTTTTTTTTTGTCGGCAACAAACATTTCATTAGATTCAATAATCTACATCCATGATATTACATACTTTATCTTACTTGTTCTTGCTTGCTTAGCTAGTTTATCAGCAGTTACATTTAGACTACGAGGTATTTTAGCAAAAGAAATCTCAACAAAAGATCTACTAAGATTTCTAATATCCTGTAGATAAGTGGTAATGAGAGAGTGCTTGTAAGGCTTTTAATGTTTAACTAGATTCGGACCCACACATACGTGCGGGGTTGATTTTAAAAACTAAATTTACTAACCCATTTATAATTTATTACGTACATGCGGATTATGTTTGTAAACATATTTTTAATAAATGTTATTAACATTCATAATCCAAACTTTTTTGTATCAGTTTAGTATTTGATTTATTTTTAATTCGGTTTAGACAAAAAAATGATCAAATTTGTTTTTGTTATCAGTAAAAACAATTATATTAAAAAATAGTAACAGAAAGATGGTATGTCTAATTTAGGACATAAAATCCATCATGTCCTGTATATGTCTCATAACTATGGTTGATTTTTTTTTTATCTATTATAGAACATAGTTTAATGTTTTTTCTTTTTCTTTTGAATATTTTTTTGACATTTTTGTGTTAGATAAATTGAAAAATATGTTACATAATATATTGGAAGCATTAATTTATTTTAATTCTAACATGATCCTGGATTTTGATTTTTGAAAATTTTTAATCTCATCTTATTCCTCCTTCCATCCCGTTTCCGTCCCATTATTCTTTTCTCATTTCCTCAAAATCATGTTCCTACATATTTAGCACACAAACACGTAATAGTTTGATTCAAAACAAAATAAAGTATTTGATGAAGAAAAATAATTTCTTTAAAACATTCAGTTAATAGAATCACACATACATGCCGTGTCAGTTAACATTCTTTTATCTCTTGTTTTGTACATGCTTATGCTAGATAAGCTGAAGAAAAAAAAACATATTTAAAATACTGTTGTTTTACTTTAGTTGTAACATGTTTTCGGATCTGCACATTTATGTATTGATAAAATGATAAGTTATAAGTAGTTTTAAACATATGTAGATCTTAATTCAGTATCCAAGATTTAAACATATTGTATATATGTAATACATATGTTTGAAATCATAATATAAAATCATAAATATTGTTTACAGATATCTCACAATATATAACCAAATTATATTTTTATACATATATACAATTTTGTATTTAATTGCTCGATTTTAATAGATACCGATTTAAATTATTTCTATAAACATTTAGATGATTTTGTATATTAGGTAACATCATAATTTCTTGTTTCCGGATATATCTCAAAATATAAAATCAAATTAAATAAGTTTACATATATACAATTTCGAAATTAATTGCCCAAATTAAACATATACATAAATATCAAAATTATTTTTTCCTTAAATTGTTTACGTAAAACTACTTACATTTTTTGAATTTTATTGCAGATGCTTGTTTCGATTCTGTTTGGATACGGGAGTATGAAAAACAGTTCTGAACAGTTAATACATGATCCGAACAGAATTAATCCAGGGCATATAGGATCCATGCATTTTTATTATCAAATTTACTTTAATGTCCCTCTTGTATTGTATGCTCTTTAATTTATTCAGGGTTATTTTATGTCATATATTTCAGTATTCATTTTGCCTTGTAAATAATGCTTCACTTTTAATAGTATAGATAATGCCATAAATAGTTATGCTTAAAACATTAATCTATTTGCAATTATTTAATAAGTTTCAGTTTAACAAGTTAGCATTAACGACGATGATTAATAGATGTATTCATATTATTAATAGATTAAAATAGATATAAATGATTTATGAATACATTTATAATTAATAGATTAAAATAGATATTAATCATTAATTAATAGATTTTAAATATATTTTATGAGATTTTAAATGATTTTGATGATTTTAGGTGAGTTGATATGATTTACTGTAAAAAAATTTCAAATCTCAGCTAAAACCATGAGATTTGGATTTCTGTATTTTTAGCTAAACAAATCCCCTCAAATCCTCCAGAATCCCTAAAAATTATTAAAATCCAAATCCACAGTCTATATTGAATAACAATGGATTTTAAAGTAAATTTTTAAATCATCAGTTCAATAACTATGAATTTTAAAGTAAATTTTTAAATCAACAATTCAATAACAGAAGATTTTAATAGATTTTTTAAAATCTATGATTGAATAACATAGGATTTGTAAATTTTATACAAATCACTTAAAATGTCAAGTCGAATCCACCCGCCTTAGTTTGAACTTTGACGTAGATTCTTTAAATATAGAGAGAAACAAAAACAAAAATCAATTACCAATTTGTAAAAATCGGTCCATAAATAAGTAATTGTCAAAACTGTTAGGGTAGATCCTCACTCCAACAAGAAGCCTGGCCCAAGAACTTTTTGGAGGACGAACCAACACAGTTCCCTATAAATATGAGCGTACGGCATCCAAGTCAGGGGATCGCAAAAAGGAAGAAGAATACGGATAGCAAGTACAAAGCCACACTCGTCCATAACTAGAATCGACGAGCCCGCAGCTCGTCTACTGTATTCGTCCATTGTTTATAACTCGTTTAAGTCGTGTTGTAATCCGTCTTTTTGTGTCCCGGCACCGATTAATAGAAGAGAATTTCGATCTCCTTTTTACCAAACTAAACATTCTAATTGTGACCGATCTGGACATCAACAATTTGGCGCGCCAGGAAGGGGAACCAAGTCGAATTTCTCTGACAAGTTTGAAGAACGGACCTACGACGACTAGACGAGATGACAACAGTCGACAAAGAAGGAAGCAAGGAAGCTGGTTCGTTGGGGGGAACGACCACTCCAGCGATGGATCAAGCGGAGCAGATAGTCCTCCCAACACCGGACGCTCCAAGGAAGGGTGACAGTAGAAAGCCCGGAAACGTTCGTCATCGCGTCCAACTTAACAAGCCCGACGACCGCACAGCCAACGCAGGTCCCTGCACAACTCACTTTGCTCAATAGCCAGCCCGTCTTCAGTATTGACGAACTGTTCCGCGGGATTTTAACGCGTCTTGACCAACAAGAAGAACGAACGAACACCCGGTTGGACGCACTCACCGCAGCTCAAGTCAGCTCTCAAGACGAGATCAATCATCTTCACAGCATCCGGCAAAACCTGATGAATTTTCTCTCGGCAAGAGCAATGCGAGGATCGCATGCGCAAACCAGTGAACTGGAGCGTAACCCTATCCCGCGCATTAACGACCAGAACAACGGGGCAAAGGATGTCGAGATGAGAGAAATCAGAGAGAAGATGCAAGAAATGGAGACAATATTCCACAAAGCAACAAGCAAAGCACCCGAGGTAGAACTTATGCTCGAAGCGACGCAACAAACTCCATTCTCTCGAAGACTCGCTACAACAGCAGTAAAACGAGCAGTCAAGCCAAGGCTGGGTTATTACGACGGTATGCTCGACCCACGAGATTTCTTACTTACCTTCGGTGTGGCCCTCGGCCCAGTTCAGCCCGGCAGAATATGACGCTGGAGCCTGTCAAGTTTTCGCCGAGCATCTAACAGGAACTGCCTTGAGTTGGTTTTCGCGACTTCCATCTGGTTCGATTGACAGTATCAAAGAGCTGATAACTGAATTCTTGAAACAATTCTCTGTTCTAATGGATAACAAGAATTCCCATGCCAACTTGTACGCTCTAACTCAGCAGCGAAACGAATCGCTTCGGTCCTTTATCGGACGTTTCAAAGAAATCGTCGTTAATGTCTCAATTCCGGATGCTGCTGCTATTGTTGCGCTCAAGAATGCGCTTTGGTACGAGTCTCGGTTCAAGGAGGAATTCTCTTTGACACACGTGGAAACTATAGCCGACGCTCTGTGCCGAGCTGCGAAGCACATCAAACTTGAAGAAGAGAAAGTTGTCAACGCTAAGAAGCTTTCCGCAGAGAAAAGTGCTATAGCCAAACAACCAGTAGCTGTAGCTCCAAAAATCGAACACGTCGAACCACGACAACATTTCACCAGAAATCAAGACTGAACTCGTCAAACCTTTGCGATCAGCAAAAATAAGTACATCCGGAAGGAAGGAGGTGAAAGTAGCGCAACCCGTACTGTGATTATCACCAGAGTACCACCCACACAACCGAAGAATGTCGTTACCTCCAGACGGTCTTGATGAAACGATACAAGAAAGGAGCAATAGTTGTCGAGCCTGGCAGAAGCAAAACAGCCCGAACTGGACGAAACAATGCCAAGCGCACCGAAAACATCGCTCGTAAATTCGTCAAGGATTCTAAGACACTCGCCGACCAAAGTGAAGACGAGATGGAAGTTCATAACGATATTAATCATGAAAAGCGACCGCACACAGATCACAAGCTCGATCAGTGCCCCCCAACGATAAGACGAATAACCATGATTATGGGCGGACTAGCAGGTTGCAACGACTCAGTCAGGTCAATAAGGGACTACACCAAGAAAACTGAAATGAAGAAATCGTGGCCGTCAAGGATCGATTCTGACAGTATGCCAATATCATTTGATAATAGCGACCTTGAAGGCTTGGATCTGCCGCACAACGACCCATTGGTCGTCGAAAATCTGATCGGCGAAAGCGAAGTGACAAGAATCCTAGTCGACACTGGAAGCTCGGTAAATGTGATTTTCAGGAACATCTTGGTACAAATGGAGGTCGGTGAAAGCGAAATCAAGCCAGAATGCCACTCTCTAACCGGCTTCGACGGGGATCACATCATGTCAGTCGGCACTATCAATCTGCCAATTTTCGTGGGAGGGATGGCTAGGTATTTCAGATTCGCAGTTATCGACAAACCGACGATCTATAACGTCATCCTTGGAACCCCATGGCTTCATAAGATGAACGCAGTCCCATCGACATACCATCAGTGCGTCAAATTCCCGACCCCAAAAGGTGTATATACGCTACGCGGAAACCAGTAGAGCGCAAGGGCCTGCTTCCTGATCGAGCACAAGATCCATACCGGAAAGAAGTTATAGCAATCAAAGCAATGGGTCGGCGACGACAGCACATCGCCAACGGACGGGAAACCGAGTCCAATCCAGCAGGGTGTCACTGCAATAGAAGAAGTAAGTCTCGACGAGACTGATAAGAAACAATGCGTGAATATCAGAACGGAGATAAGTCCAGCCATGCGCGACGAGTTAATTCTTTTCTTTAAAACCAACATCTCGACGTTTTCACGGACTGTGACTGACATAAAAGGAATTGATCCAAATGTTGCGACTCACCAACTCAATGTCGATCCAACGCATAAGCCAGTCAAACAGAAACGACGCGAGCTAGGCCCCGAAATATCGCAAGCAGTAAACGACGAAGTTGAAAAGCTCCTCGGTGCCGGATCAATCGTAGAAGTAAAGTACCCCGAGTGGTAAGCCAACCCGGTAGTCGTCAAGAAGAAAAACGGAAAATGGCGAGTCTGTGTGGATTTCACCGATCTTAATAAGGCCTGCCCAAAGGATAGTTTCCCATTACCAAGGATTGATCAACTCGTCGAGGCAACCGCAGGCAACGAGCTGTTAACCTTTATGGACGCCTTCTCTGGGTACAATCAAATCTTAATGCATAAGGACGACCAGGAAAATACATCGTTCATCACAGACAGGGGGACCTATTGTTACAAGGTCATGCCCTTCGGCTTAAAAAATGCGGGAGCAACGTATCAACGACTCGTCAACAAGATGTTCGCCGAGCAACTCGGCAGGACTATGGAAGTTTACATAGACGATATGCTCGTCAAGTCGCAGCGCGCAAGCGACCATATCACTCATCTGCGACAGTGCTTTGATACTCTGAACAAGTATGGAATGAAGCTAAATCCGGCCAAATGCACATTCGTAGTCAAATCAGGGGAGTTTCTCGGATACTTGGTAACTAGGCGAGGTATTGAAGCAAACCCAAAGCAAATCAAGGCGACCATTGACTTACCGTTGCCAAGGAACGCTAGAGAAGTACAACGGTTAACCAGACGAATTGCTGCCCTGAATCGCTTTATATCCAGATCGACCGACAAATGCCTACCATTCTACCAACTCCTCAAAACTAAAGGAAAGTTCGAGTGGAACGAAGCCTGTCACAGCGCGTTCAATGAATTGAAAAGCTACTTATCGACTCCCTGATCTTAGCTAACCCGAAGCTCGGTGAAAACCTATTTCTTTACATCGCGGTCTCCGAGTCGACAGTCAGCGGAGTACTCGTTAAAGACGATCGAGGAGAGCAACGACCCATCTATTATGTAAGCAAATCCCTTGATGATGCGGAAACCCGCTACCCAACAGTCGAAAAAGTTGCCCTGACAGTCGTCACATATGCAAGAAAGCTCTGACCCTATTTTCAGTCGCACACCATTGCCGTCCTGTCTAACCAGCCCATACGATCTATACTGCACAGTCCGAACTAGTCCGGTTGACTAACGAAGTGGGCAATCGAGCTCAGCGAGTATGACATTGAGTATCGTACTCGTCCAGCCGCCAAGTCATAAGTACTGGCCATTTTTTTAATTGAATTACCGTTGAACGAAGCCGAGCCAACACCCACCGATCCATTGGACGACCGATGGACCCGACACGTGGACGGTGCATCCTCCAATCTCGGATCTGGAGTAGGAATTCGACTAACTTCCCCAACCGGGGAAATTTTGGAGCAATCTTTCCGTCTATGATTCCAGGCAACTAAAAATGCCGCCGAGTACGAGACACTAATCGCCGGGCTTAGGCTCACCAACGGGATGCAAATCAAGCGGATTCGAGCTTTCTACGATTCCCAACTTGTCGCCAACCAGTTCAGCGGCGAATACAATACAAAAAGCGAACCTATGGCCGCCTACCTCGACGTCGTTAGGATCTTGTCCAAGCGCTTTGACGAGTTCGAGCTCATCAAAATCCCCAGAGGGGATAATGCCCCAGCCGATGCTTTAGTAGCACTCGCCTCAGCGTCAGACCCGGACCTTCGACGAATTATCCCAGTCGAAAGCATCGACACGCCGAGTGATAACTCTCCTTTTTATATGTTTTTAGCATCCTTTTTTGTCCATATTTTGCATTGTTCATACCTCTAACTTAGCATTTTTAGGCCATTAACTGTAGGAATTCACTTTTAGAGCATTTAGGGTGTTGCATTTCTGCATTTGCATATTTTGGATGAAAACAGGTGCTAAAGAGCCAAAAATGGGGGAAAACTAGGAAAACTCGAGCATGTACCTGAAGGAGCCATCGAACTACAAGAACAAGTCTGAACCCCAACACGATCGAAGAGGATCCAAGAGCATGAAGAGCAACCTGAAGATCCACCCGAGGAGTAACCCGACTTCACCCTCGTGTACCCCATCGAGTAGACCATCGGGCAGGTCTGGGAAGCTAGGCGGTTTCCATATATAAACCCCCTCTTTCCCTAGATCGCTAACGAGCACACCGCAGACCCTCAAACCAGAGAGCGAGAGCTTCTGTGAGAGAACTGAGCGACTCAAACATTTTCTTTTCGTTTTGCATTTTTATTTTGTAGTTTTCTTAGATTTCTATCTTGTACTCCTTCTACTCTACTCTTTCTTTTTATACAATGTCATTTTCATTCATTTTGATTGCTTTGTTATTCGTTTCTATGTCCGAGTAGTGTAGTAAAGTTTCTAGGGATGGGATAGATGATTTTGTGTTCTTGATCGGTTAGGATGCTTTAGTTGATTGTAAATGATTGATAGATTTCCTTCTAGGTTGGTGTTCTTAATGCTGTCAACAGACCGAAAGGTTGAGATTAGATCTAGGGCGTTTACAAATGCTACAGGCCGAAAGGAGTAGATAAAATGCTTGATTTAGCCAATGCTAGAGGTTTACTTAACTCTGAGTAACAAAATTAGATGAGTTTAAGTCTACTGACAATAAAGAATCGTTCTTAATGCCTGCTTGTTCATATTGCTAGTGCGACAGTGTGGTAATGTGGTCAAGGTTGATTGTTGCTAGTGCGAAAGTGTGGTGACAAGGTTTTAGAGGTTCATTGTCTAGGAAATAATTGCTTGAGGCATGTAAGGCATCCGTACTGGTCTAGGATACTTAGGATTCGATTACCCCCATCCTTAGGAACTTTCGTATTTCCATCATTTGCATTTTCTTCACTTACTCGACAACCTACCCGATCAGGTACATGATAACCTGCATCGAGTAATACCTCCAGCTGTTCATATCTCACTTGCATACTCGATCACCTCACTCGATCCTGTACTCAATTGCTTGCATCGAGTACTTAGGTCGTGTGGTTTCTTGTTTATATTCTTTTCTTTTGTTTATTTTAGGATTGTTAGAACCAAAACCGTATCTGCTTGGCTTGACTTGTATTGTACTGATCATATCCTTCCTGCTAGCAATAGACAACCATTTCGATTGATAACCCTTTGTACTACACCTGCATAGGGGATTGATACCCTGGGTGAAACCTGTCTATCACCGAGCATAGGAGAAACGCACGCCGAGACATGCCTCGCTCTTCACCAACCTAACGGAATTAGAACCACCTATCGAACGGCAACATCGCGCCGACAGTGCGAACCTCCTTCAGAAAGCGACAAGACGGACTGGCGAGTTGAAATCCGCGCATTTCTCGCCGATGGCGACGTGCCAACAGACAAATGGGTCAAACGACAACTGAAGACAAAAGCTGCCCACTATACCTTAATGAAAGACCATTTACTTTGGTGGATCGCGTCAGGAGCCCTCTTGCTGTGTATACATGGAGAAGACACAGAGCGCGTCATGATGGAAACTCACGAAGGAGCCGGAGGTAACCACTCGGGTGGCCGAGCCCTTGCACTACGAATCAAAAATCATGGTCATTACTGGCCAACGATGATATCCGATTGCGAAGAGTTCATCGCCAAATGCGAGAAGTGCCGACCGAACTCTTGCGAGCCGGCATAGCTCCTTATCCTTTCATGCGTTGGGCAATGGACATCATCGGCCCATTACTGACTTCCGGACAAAAACTGTATATACTCGACCTCACCAACTATTTCACCAAGTGGGTCGAAGCCGAGTCTTATGCCAACATCAAAGCCAGGGACGTCCAACTCTTCGTCTGGAAATATATAATTTGTCGCCACGGCCTCCCGTACGAAATAATTACTGACAATGGGTCGCAGTTTTATCTCCCTACAATTTGAAAGTTTTTGCGCAAGGTGGCGAATCAAGTTGAGGAAATCAACGCGAGGTACCCACAAGGGAACGGACAAGCTGAGGCAACAATCAAAACTATACTCGACGGCTTGAAGAAAAGGTTGGACGCCAAGAAAGGTGCCTGGGCCGACGAGCTTGACGGAGTGCTCTGGTCCTACCGCACAACCCCGAGGCAAGCAACTAACCAAACTCCGTTCTCCCTAGCTTACGGAATGGAAGCAATGGCACCCGCCCAAGTCGGCAGTACGAGTCTCCGACGAACAATGCTCGTCCAAGACACCGCACTCAAGAATCAGATGCTCCTGGATAGACTCGACGAATTGGAAGAGGAACACTATAAGGCACTTATGCGAATCCATAATTATCAGCTCGCCGCAGCCAAGTACTACAACAAGAAAGTCCATAATTGACATTTTGACGAAGGAGATCTTGTCCTCCAAAAGGTCTTCGAAAATACCGCCAAGCAAAACGCTGGAAAAATGGGAGTCAATTGGGAAGGTCCATACCAGGTATCCATGGTCGTCCATCCTGGCGTGTACGAGCATTTGACAATGAGCGGCGAACCGGTGCCAAGGTCTTAGAATTCCATGCATCTAAACCGGTGACAATGAGCGGCGAACCGGTGTCGGCTATGTTCAGCTCGTTCTTTCTAAAATTCGAACAACCATGTAATGTGAACTACGAGCGGCTTGATCCCTCCTGATCAGGGGGTACGTAGGCAGTCCCGTTTAACGGAACACAGCTGCCAGTAATATAAATTTTCTTTCCTCATAAGATTGAGTCGTCGCTATTCGTAAACTATTTAAATCGTTACTCTGGCCCAGTAACGACTCGACGTTCCGACGTACTATTTAAAGCCGAGTCGCAACTCGCACAAAAAGGATAAGCCGACCATCACGAGTTGCACCTGGTTATGTGAAATTAGCCGAGTCGCAACTCGCACAAAAAGGATAAGCTGACCATCACGAGTCGCACCTGGTTATATGAAGTTAGCCGAGTCGCAACTCGCACAAAAGGGATAAGCCGACCATCACAAGTCGCACCTGGTTATATGAAGTTAACCGAGTCACAACTCGCATGACAGTCGTAAGCCGATAATCGTGAATTGCACCTAGTAAAACATAGTTGCCACTAATAACATGAACGGATGACGATATAAAGTAATAAAAGACGAAACTTTATAAAAACAACGACAATAGTCCAATACGGGAGCCGACCCCACTACGACACACCAAAAGAAAAAAAAGGGGGGGGAGAATACAAACAAAAGCAAAGCTCGACGAACGAGCACTACATACAAAAAAAAAGAGAACAATCATTAAATTCCCAGATCGGCGTTGGACGGTTCGTTGAATTCCAACCCGCTGATCATCGTCTCCCAATAACGGCACGACTCCTTCAAATCCTTCAGTACGTCTAGAGGAACGTCAGCACCTCTAGCAACTATCTCCTCGAGTTACGTGCAGATCTCTTCAGCACGACTACTCTCACAGAAGTAGTGACTCGTGCTCTCCAGCTGAGTAGTATAACGTCGCAGCACGTCGACACGAGCCCGACAAATATCAATCTCCGCATGATCTTCAAACGGCCTTCGACCGATAAACTCAAGGTCGCCTTGCTCAAGGTCAGGTATTACTTCTTCCGCAAATAACGCCTCACGACGGGAGCGCTCATCCAGCAATCGGTCCCACCTCCACTTTGGGACAAAGAGCCCTTCGCCAATCAACATTTGGAGGCACTCTATAGTTCCGTCTACACGGTAGAAATTGAAATAACGCCCAAACGAACGACGAGTGGTGATGAAATAAGCCCTCAGCCGCTGGATACAAGCATGATAGTAGTCAAGTTCCGAACGAATCACCTCGTCGGACCTCACGGCAAGTCGCTCCCGCGCTCTTCGCAACCACGCCAACCTTGTTGTTATTGGCATCAGAGCAATTTCTCCTCCCTACAAGGACGACGAATAAACTCGCCAAGGAAACACAAGAAATGAATTGGACAAAGAGGATTATTTATAGAGCGAAAGACACAATTGTCAAAAAGAAGCAATGACCAATAGGAGACACCTTGGAAATCACAGACATTCAATGAAAAAGCGCAATTAAATGCCAAAAAGAAAAACGTTAAAGGTTCAAAAGGTTGCCGACCCCTAACACGACATGCAAAGTAAAAGTACGAGGGAGCCAACCCCTGACACGACAAACAACATGTTAATACGGGGGGACCGACCCCAAAACACGGCAGAAACGACAAAGATTGAAACAGAGACTAAGAAATTAGACCAGTAACTGGAGACCCGCGGCCAGGGGTCGGAGGATGTCCATCAGCAGGACGATCGACGATCCGCTCCTCGGCTCCATCAGCAGGATGGTCGTCGATCTGTCCTTCGACTCCATCAGCTTCGATTTATCCACTTTCAGACCTATCATCCTCTACCTCATCGTCGTGGCCCTCAGTATCCCCTCTTACAGGAGAAGCAACCCAAGTCGGGATCGGGGGAAGAGGCTCAGCAAAGAGCGTAGTAACGTCGAAGTCAGCATCGGTAATATCCGGAAGGTCAATACCTTCAACCTCGTCCTTAACTGAGACATCACAGCGACAATCCTCTCTTTGACCCCCTCTGCGACTAAAGAGATTTGACCCTCGGCGATGAGCGTCTCGAGCATCTGGACGTTTCCAACAGCTTGGTTGTACTCAAGGAATTTCTCCCTGGACGCCTCGGCCGCGTCAGCATACTCCTTGAGTTTGGCCAAAAGCTTTTGTACACGAACGGTTATCTTATGATAGGCGTTGATCCTCTAAAAAAACCCGAAATCCTCGCGCCGATCTCTGAGCCTCTTCGTCTCCGAGTTAAGAGTAAGCTGCAGCCTGTTACAAGAAGCGTCCAATACCTCGAGTTTCGTCAAGAGACCATCCCTCTCCGAGACCAATCTGCGCCGATGGTTTTCAAGCTTCGAAACCTTGTCACTCAGCCTCGGATTAGATCAAACCGCTTCCCCCAGCTGGGCCTCAAGACGTTCAATCCTCTCAAAAAAAGTTGATACTCCCGAACGATTGTCCTCCAGATCCCGAACACGACGATCATACCGTGAGGCCAAGCGATTAGTTCGAGCAATAAGCTGTAAAAAAAAAAAGAGAGACAAGAGAACTTAGTATGGGATCGGTAAAACAGACAAACCTCAAAGGCGGCTTGGGCAACGTCAGTAACCACAAAAGCTCGGCGCAAGATTGAGAATCATCCGGGAAAGGACGAGATCAAGAAGAATGAGAGAAGTTCCAGCTGTAGTCAGACGTCTAGGGTTTCTTTGAGGGATCCGGTCGCTCTTGGTCTGTGCCCTCCTTCCTCTTCTGAGAATTTTTAGTAACCGTGGTATTACGACCCGAAGTCTCGTCCACTTTCCTCCTCGGGAGTGTCTCGGCAGGTCCGATGTGGAGATTCGGAGGAAGGGGATTTGAAGGTTGTCTCAACGGAGCGTCGACCGACCGATGAGACTGAGTAAGAACCTTTTGGGATGACCCAGCGCCGGAAGGATTGGCAGCAAGACGAGAGTCCGATCGAGGAGTCAAACAAGGCAAAGATGAGGATCCTGAAGCCCGGCGATAGCGGGCAGACGCATCAGGGACGTTCATATTCAGTTTGCCCATTGTTCCGGCTAATAGTAGACAAAAACAGCGTTAGGTCGAAGCATGAAATGGAAAGTTGATTAAAAGTACATAAAGTTACCTTTCTTCTTCGACGGAGCTAGTGCTTTTCTCGGACAACCTCTCTCTGACTCAGTACCCGGCCAGACGTAAGGGCAGAAGAGCTTAATCGCTTCAATCTAAGCTTGAAAAGAAGGGGGGTATGGAAGTAGGCACCTTGGAACGACGACTACAAAAAAAAAAATAATAAAAAGGTTAAGTGAAACCAAAGGCCAGCAAAGGACAAAAATAATTAAGCAAGAACGGTCGGCTACCGGGTGAAGGGTTCCACCCAGAAAACCAAGGAATAGATGGATCCTCAAGAACCCCCGGAAAAACTTCTAAAAAGAAATATGAGCCTTTCCAGTTATACGTTTTTCCTTTAGCACCTTCGACGAGCGTTGTATTCTTTGCTGAGGCCAAGTAATAAAGCCCAGGGGATTTAGTCCGATTTGACGGGTTCAGACTCGTCAGCTCCTCCAGGTGGTCACAAGTAAGCTTGACTCCCATAGCCTCGGCCATGATTGAGAGGCCCATGGCATTTCGAAAAGTTGCTGGGGCAAACTGTGAAATGGCCGCCTTACGTCGAGCAAAGTACGTCATCAAGAAGGAAGGAAGAGGGAAAGAAAGCCCACATTCGGTAAAGTATTTCTTCGAGAGACATATGAAACCAGGAGGAGCATCCCAGGGACGTTGAGCCGGAGATGGGATCAAAATATTCAGCGTGACGCTTAGCTTCCCAATACGAACCGCTTCAACCGCCGAGTCAATTTTCAGCGTTGATCGGCGCATATGGAAGAAGATATTTTCGATCGGCGGAGGGAAATCATCTATCTCAGGGAAAGACTTGTCGTCGGTTAATGGCTCGTCAACCAGGGAAGGGATCCTGCAGGGAAGGCCCGACGAGCTTGAAACGGCCCCCTCAGAAAAAGGCGATGTTAGATCGTTGCGAATTGAACCGAGTCAGAACCCGCCGACGACGAATCAGAAGAAACCCGAGAGTGTGCCTTACGGCGAGCAGGCTTGGCCAAACCGTTGGACTCAGAAGAAGTGTCTCGTCGAAGGTGACTGGCGGCGGAAGGATCAGAAGATATGGATTGGGGGGAATTCATAACGAAAAGTGCGAAACACTAACAAGCAGACGAAAAAAAAACGACGAGATAGTGAGAAGGAAGAATACCTGAACGATGAAAGCACCAAAACTCGATAAGATGAAATAAGAGAAGTAGAGGGGTGGTATTTATAGAAAAAGAAAAAGGAAGATTCTAGAAACGCAATCATTACAACACGCGTTCGGCGACGGTACAACTTCCGGATTTCACGCGCGTCAAGCACCATGCACGATGATTCGACCCCAAGTATCAAAAGTCGAGTAATCTCACGCGCGACCGTTCGCTTCCACTAGTCTTGTCTAAAGGTCATCATCACAACAATCAAAAGAAAAAGACCCAGGTTCGATCAAGCCTTCGTGCCGAGCCGCTTTGAAAAAGATGAATCCTCCTAAAACACTGCAAACAGTTCTTCGTCTAAAGGCTACGAACTGGGGATGAAGGGGGGGGACTACTGTTAGGGGTAGATCCTCACCTCAATAAGAAGCCTGGCCCAAGAAAAACCCAAAATAAGTCTCCTAAGGAGGGGTATTTTGGTCTTTTTGGAGAACGAACCGGCACAGTTCCCTATAAAAATGAGCGTACGGCATCCAAGTCAGGGGATCACAAAAAGGAAGAAGAATACGGATAGCAAGTACAAAGCCACACTCGTCCATAACTAGAATCGACGAGCCCGCAGCTCGTCTATTGTATTCGTCCATTGTTTATAACTCGTCTAAGTCGTGTTGTAACCCGTCTTATTGTGTCCCGGCACCGATTAATAGAAGAGAACTTCGACCTCCTTTTTACCGAACTAAACATTCTAATTGTGACCGATCTGGACATCAACAAAAACGTGACAGTAAGTAACCATAATTGGAAAAGTCTATTCCACCGATCTCCAAGATAGCCTTCACCCACTTCACTCAAAATCTCCACATGAAAACTAGAGTTACGGACGTCAAACATTTTTGGCCCTAGGACATCATAAGTTAGACGTGGAACATAAGTCATAAGTGTGATCTTTTAACAAACGCACTTCATATGTTTTATCTCGTCTTTCAGAGAGATTTCTACTTTTGTATACCTCGTCTTAGACTCTGGATATGTCTCCCGAGTATGTTTCCTTCTCAAAGAGAGACCACAACGTCAACCTTGTGCGTGTGCGTTATTAACAAGAATTGTGACCAATCGATCAAGTTCATATGTCCTCCTCTTTGTGAAGAAACAAAGTATCTGTAAGAGTTACAAGCTGTCGCGGAATGGACCTGAAAGACTTCAGACAAAGCGGAAAACTGTCAAGTGGTTTATGCCAGCACAACACATTGGAGACAGTGCAGCACATCGAGGGTGGAGATAGGAGCATGGGCGAAAAATGTATCAGGCTAAAAGGTGTTTGTTGGAAGCTACAAGCAAGTGATTTGTTAAAGTCAACATAATGATGAGGTTTCTCCTATGACCCATTGGATAAAGAGAGGGTTCTTGAAGGACATGAAGCATAGGAGGATTTGCTGGATAAAGAAGAGTATGGTGAAGATTGTTGCAATCTATAAAATAGAAGCAAACACATCTTTGTTCGATCAACACTTTTGTAAAGAGAAAAGTGTGAGTTTAGATTTAAGCAAGAGAAAATATATTGTTTTAAGGGTTTCATCGGTGAGTGAAAGAGTGAGTATAGTTGTTGCTGTGCAAGTATGATTGGGTAGATTAGGATTGATTTAGTGGCAAACCAGTTGTTGTGGTGTTGCATAACTGATCAAACAAGCTTGTAAAATAATTGTTTAAAAAATTCTTAATAAAGCTCAGTTTACTGATTTTCTGGTGTTCTTGTATTAGTATTCAAGGTTATAGTTATTTCACTTTGACCATCCATTCAATTAGATTTATGGATCACAAGTCACACACAACAAACACACACTTTATCTTTTTTTTTTTTTTTTTTTTTTTTT